>NC_090938.1:509038530-509341560 GCF_040938575.1 Ambystoma mexicanum
TGGCGGTACGGTAGCAACGGTAGCAACGGTGCCGGTAGCGATACCAGCGCTGTTGTTGCCTTACCGCCATACTTGGTAAGCAAACCTCAAACTTCCTTCTAACTACGTATAATACAGATGATAACAGTAGAACAGTACCGGATTGGCTCATGCAACATTGTATGCTCATCGTTGCATAGGCCCTCATGATAGGTTGGGACACCCGGTTCACTAGCAGCACGTAGGCAAAACAAAGCTTGGGTGCAGAGAACAACGTCAGACTACTACCCACTTGCCCAATTAGTCCAACATCTCTCATCAGACAAGCCTTCAGCCAAGGCCTCTTCTTTGTAGTTGACCTTGCGAGCTGTTCTCTTCTCAGGGACTTTTAAGGGAGTGTAGATACACCACTATCTGCGATTGGACCTTAATGAAAAGGCCTTGTTTGCGAGTTCTGAAGCATGTGTGAGGAAACCATGATTTTGTCAATTTTGACCTTTTATTTAGTGCTATTTCATTCACTTAAGCCTGGTGTGATTACTCCTATTGACCTCTGGAGACTTGGTTGCTCCGTCTCTCATACGCTTTTATGCATCTTTTATTGTCAATTCTTGCCAGTTGCAAATATTTGCTCATTTACTTAATCTAAGAGAAATAAGCACTACGTAGATTGCTTATCCTCGTTACCTCCCCTTATACCCTTCAGTTTCTTCTTGCTGTGGCATCCTTGATCTCTGGCCAGCAGCTATTCTTTGTTAGGGCATGCATTTGTATTTCCAGCCTCTGTCAGGTCTGCAGCTCTGGTGTCTCTCCTTTGAACTCTTCGCTTATTATCATTGAAAGCCGGCATCCATCTTTTCACCATGGCCGCTTCACCCATGTTATGTTTTCTACTGCAGCAAGCTTCTATATGACTCATCTACCTGGCATTTCTGTGTATATAAATATTTCTTTGGTGTGCATGATTTGTCCAATTACATGTTTCTCTTTATTACTTCAGTTACATCTCCATTCTTAAGTATTCTTATATTGCTATAGTGCTTCATTGTATCTTTTCCTTATGACATCAATTTGCACCTGTCAGATCTTCTTTACAACTCCTCGATATTCAGCTGTGCCTTCAACTCTCCTGCTACCGACTCAGTACGAGGGTGCATTCGATGCGGTTGTATGAGCACATAACGTCTCTCATACACTCAATGCGTTATTGGGATGATACCTGGTGTCATGCACACTGTCTTCTTGTTATTCATCCAGTATGACGCAGCCCAGGGGCGCAGTCTATCAGTGACGTACCCGCCTGCTCCTCTGCAATGGACCAAGAGAGGGAACAACTTTGGAGACCAGGAGATGCACCGCTGGTCAGATGCTAAATATTTGCTCTAATCCTTCATATTATGAACTGCAAGCACTTCAAAGTTTCCCTTTCAAAATTAGAATGTGTGTGAATGTATTTATTCATATAATACAAAACCTAGGACTAAACATTTCTCCTGTAGAGAAACATGGTGTTGTGCTTTATTTATTCGCGGCCACAGTAAACGAAATTGTGGTTCCTCCATACACAATGTGAAAGTGAGTGTCCCCACGTCTCCTGTTGGTGGCGCTGGCCTAGTAGATAAAAGGGGACTCCCCAAATGATTTGCTCCAAGACTCGCAAAAACCTATGACAGCTCCGAAATCAGCCCTAAAACCCGTAATGAGGCCCCAAGTAGCAATCAGATTTTTGAAAGCCCCAATCTGGCCACAGGGAATACAGGCATGGCTCTGGAAAACATTGAAGTGTATGGCTCTCCAATACTGGATGTCTTGCTTTGGACACTGTGCAGTCTATTTATTAATCTTTTGCAACACGCCTAATAATAGAGATCGGTCTCTAAGAGCATGACTGGGATTTGAACACGTGTTGCTCTGCGTTGCCCCTGAGCTATCCTCCCGGCCCCTCTATGAATGTCTTTGCCTTCCTGCATCCTATTTTCTAAGTGTGTGCACGTCTTCTGTGCTTCAAAACGTGCAAAAAGGATCTCCACTGGAAGAATGCCTAAGCCAGAAAACGCAGCCACCTGGCCTACTCTTGAATAGGTATGGTCTAGCTGCTCTCATTCCTCTCGTTGGTTTCCGGATATTATCGCAAACGGGAGAGGAAAGGCAGCCTTCATCACACTGACCCCAGGGCCTAGAGCTGAAAGGCTTTATCTGGCGGTTTGCTTCAGACATGTCGCTCTGTCAATATTTTTGGGGAAAGAGTAATTGATGGGTCCAAAGATCGCTTGCCTCGTGGAGTGACTGACCTGTGCCAACAGTGGAATATAAACCCGCGCAGAGGCCAGAGCGCTATCAGTTGTAGGTTTCGGACGGTGTGGGACGCAGCGGAAAGGCTGACTCTGTGGCAGTAGGCCACCATGGAGCTCCTCCACGACACCGGGGCCCAGATGGTGCAGTTCCTCCAGGTGCGCTACAGGAGCTCCCAGGACTGGTTCATATTCATCTCCTTCGCCGCCGACCTGCGCAACACCTTCGCCATCTTCTTCCCGGTCTGGTTCCACCTGCGCGAGGCCGTGGGCATCAAGCTCATCTGGGTGGCGGTGATCGGAGACTGGCTCAACCTGGTCTTCAAGTGGTGAGTGTTAGGGTCTTATATCATGCTGGAGCACGAAGGGTGAGGTTTCAGCAGCTTCTGACATTCACAGGTGCAATATTAAATTAAATCAAATTTATGAATGCCTTCTTGTCATAACACATGTTTACAAGTATTGTCTGTCTTGGGAGGATAGCTCATGGGCAACGTGCTCGCTTTGGAAGCAAGACAACACGGAGCAACACAGGTTCAATTCCTGGGTCCACGCTTAGAAACCTCTGGGTATTTAGCGCGTTATAAGTATCATATATATTTACAGAAACAAAACTATAAAACACCACTGATACGTGAAACTTGACGTTCTTTATTTATTTAGTTTGCATTTTTAAAGCACACCCATAGCCCAGGGGCATCAAGGCGCTGTTACAGGAGTTGTTTATCTTAATTGTGTAGTTCTTTGGCTTTGTTGCGTATTTATAACGCGCTTAAATACCCAAAAGTTTCTAAGCATGGACCCAGGGATCGAACCTGTGTTGCTTTGTGTAATCTTGCTTCCAAGGCAAGCACGTTGCCGCTGAGCTATACTCCCGGGACTCTGGGTCAGTAAGTGGGAAAGGTTTTGACTCGCATAAGAATCCAACATGGGGCTATTGATTTTTAAGAGAGGTAAACAAAAAAGTATGTATTCGCAATCAAAAGTGTTGGTTTTACAAGTTAACCTTTTGATGTCCCATCCACCCAGTTGCCCAGAATACCAGACAAAGGAAATCGTTTTGGACTAGTGTTCCGAGGGATTCGGGCACAAAATGTATCTTCCTCCTCTCCCCAAATTAGTATGCCTACATACATCTTTTGGCAAAATGAGGCTTGTTTTTTAGGAGCGTCTCTAGGTCCCAAGGTCCCAGAAGGATTGAAATACTGTAACATTCTTAACTAAAAATGATGGTAATATGGGGACTGGTGTGTTGGGAGTAGTAGACGGTAGGTATATAAGTTAATCGTTTCCATCAGCCAGTGCTGGTGTTTTGGCCTGCATCACTATGGATTCTGCGATTTGTAACGTTGTTTACACTTCATAAATATGGGCTCAAAATACCAGCATCAGAGTGTTAGTAGCTAGGAATATAGGACTAACAGAAGGGGGCAGCCCTCCCATGGGCCTAGGTAGCAGCTGTGGAGCAGGAGCGAGGAGCTAGCATTGTATTTTGTCCCCTGACATTCCCAGAAACACATTAGTCCCATCTGACCTTTAGACTGATAAGGGCTGTTCGTTATGTACATGAAAATGTGAGCATGGCCTGCGAAAAACCATCATCCATGTGCTTCCCAGAGCCTACCTATCTTTGAATCCTGTCGGCTTCATAAGAAGGGCTTCCTGCTTTCCCGTTAACTGTTAAATCCAGAAAAATAAAGGAAGAAACAAGACGCTTTTTACTGTGCATTTATTCATGAACACTAAAGAAATGGGAAAAAGCACACTAAAGAAATGGGAAAAAGCAAAGCACAAGCAGGCACTAGGACCATGGGCGGCAGCAACGCTGGACTAGGGAGGGCTTAAATCCCCCACTTTGGGGAGGTTGCAGACAGCTTGTCTTCTTCTTGCTGATAGACTTTATCCATCAGCTGTGATTTTTGGATACCGCGGCTTGATCCTCATTACTCCATCTTCTCGGGTTGAGTGTGTAGTCGTGGGTTTGGATTCTTCATGGTCTGTGTGGACTTGGTTGCAGACAGAAGGCAGCACTCTGCCTTTATACTCAGCCTGATAGGAGGGGGCTTCTCTGGCAAGAGCCTGTCAGATTTCTCACCTGCAAGAGCCGACCATTTACATTTAACCAATCATTAGCCAGCATACCGAGGCGGAGAACGAAAGCCTGCCCTGGTGGTATCAATAGGCCCCTAAAATGAAGCCAAAGACTAAACTGCTGGGCCTAGCTTTTAGATGGCCCGATCTCCAATGATTAGCATCACTTGGTGAAAATAAATAGCCTCAGATGAGTCAAAAGAAGATCTAATAGCTATTCAGCCTCCTGGGCACAAGAGGGAGGAGCAGGAGGGGGTCGACAGAGGAATGGGTTAAGAGCCCCACTCAGGACCAGTTTTCAAAACTGTCATCCATCCATTCCCACCAAAATGTTGAAGCTGGCTCTGTCCCTGCCCAGGACCACTGTGACAGCGCAATGGAGGTAAAGCCAGGCCTCCGCTGATATTCAAACCCTGCTTGGCTGCAGAGCATGCTGAAGCCAGCCAATCAGAAACAATATTTCTGAAGGGAGCGCATTTTCTGTTAAAATCATCCTCTATGACCGGGGCAAGCAGCAGCTGAATAGTCTACGCATGCTGCGGCAGCTGGGCATTCGAGGACTACTTATATGTTACAGCACACGTGGCGGATAAACACGCCTCTTATTTGAAATTTCAGGTATTACCCACAACTGCTAGAGGACATTGTGGGGTCTGGACAGACCTGTGTCTCGGCATACTGTATGGGGACTGGTGATACCTGGCTATATTTGTGAGTGGGTGTTTGTGGACTAATCATATACTGAACTAGACCTGTAGGGGCAGGGCCGGCCTTAGGGCCGGGCCGTTTCGGAGACCGCCCAGGGCGCCGCATTAGCCCGCCTGCCACGCCAGCTCAGGGGAGTCTTTCAAGGGCGCCCCTCGAGCTGACGTGGTGGGTGAAGGCGCGGCAGGCGCCCTATTTTAACGAACTGCGCCCTGCTCTCCTGTTTGTGCTGTGTGCGCTAGTAGGACAGCGGGGTCGTTTTATTACAATACAGCGTGGCTCTCGAACCAGCTGGTTTGACAGCCGCGCTGTATTGAAGCGCTTAACTTCCTGCTCCTGCATGGGAGTGGAGATTTAAGCACTTACAGCAAAAAAATATTTGGTGCGCCCCCCTCGCAGGGACCCGGGTCGAGGGCCCAGGGGTAGGGGGGGCCAAATGTTGTTGTCTCGCCCTGGGCGCTTCCAGACTTAAGGCCGGCCCTGTGTGGGGGTTAACCATACCTGTTCGTAGCCAATTGAGGGCACTTGCCATACCTGTCACTGCACCTTTGCTGCTTGCCATAGCAGTTACTGGGTGAGGAAGAGATTGGCCATGCCTGTCACCAGAAAATGCGGTGACTGGTCATGGATTCTACTGGGCCAGAGGGTACTTGTCATACCTGGTACTGAGCCTACAGATACTGGAATTGTATGTTGCTGGCCTTGAGGAGAGTTGGGTTATCTGCTGCCGACTATACAGAGACCCGTGTTTCCTTGGACATGTCTGCTTGGCCATCTCGCCTGTGCCTGGTCACTTGAGACTGGCATTTCTGTCAATGGCATGATGTGGAGATTGTTAACAGTGTCCAGAAGTAAATACAAAATCGAGACAAACACCAGCGGTGGCGTACATTGTTTAGAGCACTATTTAAACGCGGGAAACTAAAGGCAAAGCTGGGAAAAATAAATATGCATCCATATGGAAGTGCCAGAAAATGGAAATAAAATTCAGGAGTCTTATTCATAATGTAGTGAATTAAACAGATGCAGCCTCCATAGTAGGTACATTGTAGGGCTCAGCAAAGGGCTGGTGAACCTTTCAAACATGGTTTAGCCATTTCGGTGGGAAGCGCGCTAGTGTTCTGAATGTCCAGACTTGCAAAGTCAGCTCCCCTTCGTCCTCGGTACCTTTTTCCCCTTCAAAGGCCCTCCCTTCGCGTAAGTCCCAGGCCCCCTCCTCTGCTGCCCCTGCCTTATTGCTAATCATGTCTTGTGTGTTTAGTTAAGCTGCTCGCTTTCCCAATGGACCCCTTTGGGCTTTACGTGCAGTAATGCAGGGACGGGTTCTCGCTACGGGATTGCGAGTCCGCTCTTCAAACAATGTTTAGCTGCTTATCTGAGGGCTTTCTTGCATTTGTAATGCACCTTTTCCCAAACGGCTGAACTGGGCGTTTACAAAACCGCAGAATTACAAACGGGGTTGGCTCATTGACCCACTCAATAACCACTGCATTTGTCCATTTGCCTTTTTTGCCAATTATTCCCTTGCGCATGCACCCCGCTTCGCTTTGCTACTTTCCACCATCAATCAATTGGCATGACACAGTATTTCAAATGGCAAACTTGGCCGCAGTTTTATTTCCATGACAACAGAATTATTGTACACTTTTGTGAACTTCAGTCTGCAAGTGTGGCGCTTGCTCCGTGCTGGATTTCCCTTGCTTCCCCGTATACTTTTGCATAGTAGGCCCCCAACTCCCCCCGACCCTTTGTACCTGAGCCTACCCTGCCTGTGCAGGTGTCCGTGGGTGGGGAGAGCGCCATTTGTTTTGGGGGAAGCTGAGCCTTATTCATTACCATCAGACGCCCCCGCCTTTTAGGCCCCCAAGAGGCGCTGGTCCGGAAGAGCGAAGACCCATCCGGTTTCCTTCTGGCTCGTCCGGAGTCTATCATTTGTGCTTGGTTGCCCAAACACCGCCAACACTGTCCCATATAGTCCTGACCATCCTGCGACAGCGACGTTCAGGTGTCACCCTCCTTCCCTGCCCTTTCGTGGGTGGGTGGGTGGAAAATGAAATCCTTCTGACACGGCGAGTCGGCAGGGTCCCACTGCAGGAGCGAGATGTCTCTGCAGACCGGCCCTGCTGCTTATAAGGCGCTCGCCCCGCTCACTTCCTTTGTTAGCCCTTCGCGGGCTTTCAGGTTGTTTTGGTGCCCTTGGCGCCGTTCCGCCCCTGCCCTCCCTTTCCCAGGGGGAGGGTCACAGGTTGTAGGCGATGACTCCGCAGCGGTTACCATGCTGCCTCCTCCATTTTGCTTTTGGGTCTTTTCGTCGTCAGCGACATACCTAACAATCCATTCATGGATATCTTAAAAACCTTTTTAATACATTATTATTATTAAAAATATGTTTTTGCGTGTTGGGAGGAAAGGTAGTGGGCCATCCAAAACTTACAAAAGTCTCTAGTACTCGAGCTACTCTGTGCCCTTATTCTGAAGCTGGGACTTCATTTACGAGTCACTAGGGCAGGGGGCTGAAAGACGGGACTTCCTGTATGACGTATTTTTGGAAGGAGGCTGAAGGCGGGACTTCCTGTATCAGGTACATGACAATGAAAGCTGAAGGGTGGAGGGGGGTTCCTGTATGAGGTATTTGAACAAGAAGTCTAAAGGCGGGACCTCCTGTATGAAGTATTTGAACATGAATGCCGGACTGGGCCACCTAACGGGGTTCTGTGGACCTTTATACAGAATTCTTGTGGTGAACGTATACTGGCACAAGGGGATTTCTGATCTTACTCATTTCTTGGAGGTGGTCTCTGAATGCATAACTGTGTGGTCGTCTAGCAACCTTCGGGAAGGGTTATGTTAGCAGGAGCTCTAAATACAAGCTGCCTCTTTCATGACTTGGATTGTGATCTGTGTGATCTGTCCTCGGGTATGATCTCGCAGAATTTCAGATCCCAAGCAGGTGGAGGCTGGTGCCTTGCCTTGGGGGCACTAGGGCTGCAGGCCCTTATGGGCAAGACCTCTAATCAAGCCAATGGGGTGGAAATGCATATATGATATAGAGGGGCTATTTCCTCAACTCTGGATTACATCTTTGTTGATGATTCCTTGTCAAACTTCTGTACCTTATACTCTTGCATTGGAGTGACCATGCCACATTAAAGCTGGAATTTTATATTGTTTTGATCACCAGAGAGTAAATAGACCTGTTACATCTAAGTATGAACCACTCAGGTAACACAATCCGATGGTCGGACTCCAATATTGTCATGATTTCCACTCAATCATGTAAACAACAACACTAGAGTGGAAAATGCTGAACGTTAATGTGAATGGGTCTCAGGATTTCATCACTGACTTTGTAACCCCGGGAAGATCTAATCCTAGATTTAAGCCAATGAGATCACATAGACCTTTCCATTGTTATAATGAAGAGCTTGCTGAAGCTAAATCTTCCATGAGGAGGGAGATTGGGAAATGTAGGGACTCAACTGATGATGCTGCTGCTAAGATTAGCCTTGCAAAAAAGATCAGGCAAAAATGTAAAAACTTTTGCAAGTCGATTCAAGCAGTTTTATTGCAGTGTGACGCCGAGACCATGCTCAGGCTGCTGATAAACTCCTGTGTGGGGTCTTTTTGGTCTTCAATTATTAATGGCCAAGACCCCAATGTTGCTATCTCTCAACTAAACGCTGTCTCAGAGCCAGAATGGGTCAGTTTCTTGGATACTTAATTTGGATCACCTTCTAGTAACAATGGTACTGATTTATTCTCTAGCCCTGCCACATATGATTACTCTTGGCAGCCGGAATTAGATACGAAAGTATTTACCACCTACTAAAGAAATGCAAAAAAATCTCGTGCCCTGTGCCTGAATGGCCTTAATAATAACACCTTTAAGGCCGACCCAATTAACTGGGTGAACATGTTGTTCTTGCAATTTAGAATTATTTTCCACACAGGAGTCTTGCCAGCCTCTTGGAGCATGGCTCATGTCGTACCTATCTTTAAATGTGGCAGTAGGTCAGAGCCTAAATGTTATCGGTCAATCTCTTTAATTGATGAAGATTGCAAGATCTTTTCTGCTTTTCTTTTGACTCACTTGGAGCAATGGGCTTCCCCTACTCATGGGCTGAATAGATTCCAGACAGGCTTCCGGAAAGGGGCATTCAACCAACATAAATGGCCTTGTTGTAAAGTTGATACAAGAATTGGCATGGGCTATGCCCGAAGGCTGCACCTATATGGCCTCAATCGATCTTTCGGTGGCATTCGACTCTGTCGATCGCAACCGGTTATGGTCTAAATTGGCTGGATGGGGTATGCCGTATGGGCTTTTGTGTCTAGTCAATGGTCGTTATAATAACCCCAGAATACAGATTCGGCTGAACCAAAAGGACGATCTCTCGTGGAGAATACGTTTGTATGGGGGCCTAAAGCAGGTCTGTGTCTTAGCCCACTGGCTATTCTAACCAATATCTGTTTGATGTGGCCGATTGCCTTACTGAGGGGGGCCTTATTACACCGAAGGTAGGCCAGTGTAAAATATCATGGCTGGCTTACACCAATGATTTCTTGATATTCGGTAAATGTAAGTTCAGCCTTCAAAGGCTTTTGAACATCTTTTCGAAATATGCTAGTGAGAACGGGTTACTTATTAAGCCCAGTAAGACTAAAATCTTGGCCTTCTCAGAGAGAAAGTTGAATAAAGGTAATGCTTCTTGGTCTGTTGAAAATGTAAATATCAGGACCAGCCTTAACCTTGTATATATGGGGTTCCATTTTGAGACCCATTCAGGCCTCAGATATTCGTCTGCAAAAAGCACCCCGGCTTCAGAGTCAGATCATTAAAATCGACCGCAAATTTTGAAGATTTTCCCTAAAGCCGGCTCTTATGTTCTATGAGGGGAAATCGACCCGAAGTTAATATATGGCCTTAAACTTTATTGGAATGCTATATTTAAACTTCTGGATAGGATCGAGGCTAGGTTGTTGTGGAAGATCTTGGGTATCCCCCAATGCAATTCCTCTTGCGGCTATCAGGTTTGAACTGGGTGCAACATCTGTAACAGCTTGTGTTGAGTGGCACCACCTTTTGTCGCTATATTTAAAATTGACCTCACCACTTGCAGATTCCTTGTATGAGACCCTGGGTTGTGCCCTCAAATACCACAATGACTCCCAAGCAAATTCTTACTATTTGACCCAGTTTGGTAAGAAATGTCAAGCTATTCTTTCAGGAACTTCCTTGGATCTGGATACTTTAATTACTAATCTGACCAAGGTGAAATCTTGATTGGGCCATAACGACTGACCTATTTCACTCATTTATCCCATGAGCATAAACGCTGAGGGAACATTTCTATATTGCTTTCCCAATTTGCTAATCGACAACACAGGGCTATGCTTCTCCAGCTAAGTTGGAGTTTGCTTCCTAAGAAGGAGATTCTGCTTAGGAAAAGCATAATAACTGAGGTTAACAGTGGATGTAGATTTTGTAACTCAGCATTTGAATCAAGAAAGTACTTGGTACTTGATTGTGGGGCACTAATTGCAACCAGGACCAAATATATGGGCCCTCTCCTGAAGTATCAGTTAGGATGTACAGATGAAAACCTATGGAAAAGATGTCTAAAGATCTAGAATGTACATGAAGTCTTAGCAGTTTCGGGATTTATTAATAGCCTTAACTTGATGTAACTCTTGTGATATTCTATTGATGAACATCAGTTTTGGTCTAGGTTGTTACTCTGTTTATTTTCTTCTGTGCTTGGTACATTGGCTTCCTTAGCTGTAACTTAAGTATATGAAGATGAAGTGTCATGAACATTTCCCTTTCTCTTTTACTTTCTTTCTCTTTTTTATCTGGTTGAGCTCTCTGATCATTAGTTTTAAATGTTGTCATGGTTGTTTTTTATATTTATTCATGATTGCTTGCTTTGTAAAGGTTTAATTTAAACCAAATACAATTTAAAAAAAACAGAATTCTTGCTCTGATACCTCATATAGGAAGTCCCACCGACGGGAAGATCCATTGACTAGCTCCAAGTCAAGCACCTTCATCGTTAGGACAGAAATGCCAATGGGAAGTCAACGGAGAAGGTCAACTCTGACCAAATATATAACTGGGTCTGGATTTCCCCTTCTGAAACAAGGCACTCGACACAAAATGGACATTGTGACATTGCAGAGTCAACGGAGGTTTGCGAGATATAGGGAATTAAGCATACATGCCAGCATGACTCGTGCCAACCTGTAGGTGCTTATCCAGTCCTGGTTTTGTCTTTGTATTCTGTGACCTGTATTCTGAGTTTTATAATCGGAAAAGTGGAACTACAAGTCCCAGAATGCAAAGAAAAATCCCAGGACTAGATAAGCACCTACAGATTTGAATGGGTCACATTGACAAGTATTATTGGGGGACAGCAAAAGGAACAGGGTAGTGAATGCTAATTACAAAATGAAACTGGTGGGGGAAAGTCTATTCTGAAGAAGGTCAATAAAAATGAATGAACACTAACCCATATCTAAAAAAAAGATGAGTTTGGCTGATACAACTCAGTAGAAGAAAGATTGAGGAGAAACTGAGGCTCAAGTGTAATACAAGGCGCTGGCACATTGAACCATGACTTCCAATGCGTTCCAAAGAGCATATTTGTTTGTTCAAAGTTTCTGCCTTTTTGTATCCTTTAAAGTGCATTCTCTTTAGGTGCTGGTGAGTTGCAGTACCTGCTTCTGCACCCTCTGTTTGCCCAACATGTGATAATCGGTTTGATATGATATGGCATTTATAACGCGCCTATAGACAAGTGTTTCAAGGCGCAGGTTATCAATGTCATTGCAAATTGGGGGACCGAGGACAGCTTTAGGTTTCAACCCGTGACTGAGGAGTTGATACATTCCCTCATTCCTCAACTCAAGCCAACTAATAGTCTGGTATTTGTGTTGGCCGCTTCAAATATCACACCCTTTCTGACTATGTTTGTTAACAAATTCCGGACCCAATGTCGGGTCCAGGATGCATTAAAAAACACAATATTGAAACCACTTTTTAAAAAACCTAATCTGGACCTAGCCATTTAAAAAAAAACTACTGGCTAGTTGCCAGTGTGATTTGGCCAACGAAAGTGTTGGAGAAAGGAGTCACCTCCCAATTTCAAGCGTTCGTGGACAAAGAGGGATTGCTGGACGAACTCCAATCGGGATTTCGACCTAAGCACAGGACCGAGACCGCGCTGTTGGAAGTGCATGATGATCTGTTGGAGGTCGCGGATGGTGGCGGATCAACACTCCTGTTGATGCTGGACCTCTTCGCAGCCTTCGAAACATTGGATCATGGAATTTTACTGGATCGTCTTACGAGAATGGGAAAGGTCTCTCAGCAATCTTTGGATTGGTGTAGATCTTTCTTGGCGGACATATCCCAGCGGGTACAATTCTGGGGTTATACCTCCAAAACTATCGTCCTGAGATGTGGGGTCCCCCAGGCATCATCACTGTCCCCCCTGATTTATAACCTCTATATGCGTCCAATCTCAAATATATTGAGGCATCATGGTTTGAGTCTTCACTCATACGCTGACGACACTCACATCTATATTGAGAGTAAGAATATTGAGGACGCATTTATTAGAGTCAACCAGTGTCTGGTCGACATTGACAGTTGGATGGCCAACAATCAGCTGCAGCTTAATGCAGCAAAAACTGAGATCATTCTGCTCGGTCAAAGCAGCGAGTTGTGAATGCCAAGGATTTTTTTGCCCCCTCATATCCTTGACTAGAAGCTACAATTTGCCTAAAACTTTAAGAACTTGGGTTGTGCTTGGCAGGAGAATCTCAGCAGTGAAGCCCGGGTGGGGACCAAGGTCAAGTCAGTTTACTATTTGTTGCGGATGCTTAGGAATGTATTACCATTCCTACCAGCAGAAGACCACGCAGTAGTTGTGGCGGCTATGATGAATACCCACCTGGATTACTGCAGTAGTCTGATGGCGGGCATACCGGCCAAGTAGATATATAGACTGCAGAAGACCCAGAATGCTGCAGTTAGACTGGTGGGGCAATTGGGAAAAAAGGACTAGGTTTCATCGCTCCGCAGAACTCTGCATTGGCTGACAGTAGAAGACCGAATTAAATTTAAAGTAGCCTGTTTAACTTATAAATGTGTTAATGGGCTGGCCCCAGAGTATCTCAGTGCCAAAATTAGTCGATACCACCCTGCCAGAGCATTACGCTCAAGAGATAACCTGTTGCTGAATATTCCATGCACAAAGTTTGTCTCCAGAGGCGATAGGAGATTTGGAGTCTATGGACACAAACTTTGGAACAACCTCCCTGTGGAGATTAGATCCTGCCAGTCACTATTCCGGTTTAGGAAGGCTCTCAAATCCCACCTGGTCAAATAGAATCTGCCCAGTTCAGGAATAGCATCTGCATAAGATTTGTCCATCACCTCATCTTGAGGCTTTGCGTCCATCTGCTCCTGTATACAGTTAAGTCTGTTTGGAGCGCGGTACAAATGATCAAATCAAATCAAATTGTAGCCTGCTGGCTCAAGAAGACACTAAGGGAGTACCCTCCATTGTGTATTTTTGCCATACACTGGTCTGAATAAAGCATTAGATGATCATACCTTCAGCTTTTAGTTGCACACTTGATCAGTGCGTTGTGTTACCGTTATGTTTAACGATGCTCTGCACTTTTTATTAATATTTTATTGGTAATGTATTCAAATTGCACATATGCAGACAAGGTGCTTCATTACAGTGCACTTGAATTACAGGTAGATATTCTGTAAGCAAACATTTGATGAAGCACTATAGAAACTAACAGAGAAACAAGATGGTTTTAAGCACAGCGTTTATCCTCGATTCCCCCAAAGTGGCAAGTCAAAAAACCTTCCATACAGTTCAGAGGTATACTGTGAAGAATGTGTGAGGTGTGCTATGCCTGGCTGTTACATTACTTTAGGGGCAGAGTTTTCGATTTTCCTTGTGACAAGCCCTAATCAGGGGGAAATACGTCTATTATTGTTTAACATCTTTGATAAATGTAGGTCCCTCCATGTGAACAGGTGTACCAAGGAATCTGTTTTTGGTTGCTGAAGACTTGACAACTAAAGGGCAATTAAACCTTTTCGCGGCCTGACCCTTCTGCTGCCACCCCACCCCTTATCCCAGGGCAAAGTACCAGCAGCTGGTAATTCACCAACCAAAAAAGCGTGATTTGTGTATTTGAACAGGTTACATGGATTTTATTTTTGGGCCAGATTCCCACACCTTGAGCCAAATTCCTAAAAGTCAAAACATATTTGTGCCAGCGCCTGAAGCACGTGGAAATATTTAACTTTTTGTGGCAGCGCTTTTGGCGTATGGAACCCAATAAAAAATATGCTGCAAAATGTGCCTGCTTCAACTCCCCCATTGTAATTTCACACAGCACTAGGGCTGTTCTATACGGACATCCGTCTTTGCTGCTGTGGGCCCAAGTAGCCTATCACAGTGGAGCCTAATGACAACAACCAGCTTTATAATTATGCATTAGCCATCCTAGCTACTTCATGCCAAAACACAAACGCAAAATGCTGGTTTGGGCCATTTTTTTCGGTCAAAGTGGGCCTCTTTTTTGGCCAATGTGGGCCAGCGAACGCAAGTCCCTGTTAACGCACACTCCAGAGTGAATACAACCCTGTAGGGAAATACGCCAGCAGATAGCTTGCAAGGATAACACAGTTTAATTTTACAGTATACAAAATATCAGCAAAGGACTCTGCTGCTCGAGAACATTCTGCCTAATCATAGGCCAAGCAAGAGCTCAAAAAACAGAGTCGTGTCATCACATATAGTACAAACTAGCTCCACTGATTGGCGAGTCCATAGACATAGGCCTGCTCCATAGGGGATGAAAGGGTACAATTGGTTAGTTCCTTCACCGTCGGTCAGGCTCCACGTGGGTCAGCTGGGCTCATCTTGTTTCCTGGTGAAGGTCAGGTCGCTCATGAAATACAGTGTTACATCTAAACTAGCACACTAAGCCTACTGCTACATCACTGTGGCATGCACTGGGGTGTCTCAGGGATTGGTGCCAGGGGGAAGAGAGGATAAAATACAGTCACACTGACCCACACATTCTGGGCTTCGTTGATACCGCTCCTCTCGCACCCAAGGTCTCCACCCTGGGTTTTGATCTATGATTCATCCCTCCCTGTACCTCGCGTTACAAAGGATGTATTTTATGCTGAGGGGTGAAACAGTTGTGTATGCTTAGATCTTTTATGGTCCCTTGGTTTATGCTAGGACACGAGGGTTGCTTGCTTATCCTGGAATGTAGGTGTGTGGGGACGGGTTAGTGGTGTGGGGCTGGCTTTGGGTTGGCTGGGTGGGGGTTATAGGCCTGCTGACAGTTTAGTGGTGATGAATGGGCACTGCACAGAGCCTGGTGTTGTCTCACACTCTTGTAGGGTGCATTCCTCAGAAAGATACTAAATGTTTGCAACAGTGGAGGGACATGGCGGAAATGGACTTCCGTGAGAACTTGCTGTGCAAGTTAATTCTGCCTTAATATTGTGGGGCCTAGTGAATTATGTCCATGGAGCTCGGCTGGTGCAACGTGGTCGTGCAAGTCTGTGCTTTTGGCATAACTACAAAATGAAATGTCTTTCTATGTGTCTCCTAATGGCATGCATTTGCTGTTTGCGCTCTTCTGCACCGAGTTTCATAGCGTGGTTCTCTCCCCCTTACACACTACACTATTGTATAGGGGATTCGCCTCACCTGAAAGTGCTTAGTGGGGTGGGATATACTAATTTCCATACCAACATTCCCCCCTTTCTTACTTCTAAAGTAACAAATTCACCTCCCCCATATTTACGCTCATTGGCTTGCCTTTCTGCTTCGTCCCATGTGGGTGTTCCCTTTATCGGCATCCAGGCCCTACCCACATGTCATAAGCTCTCCCCTGCTTGCGCATATTGCTCAGGTGTACATGTCATGTAAATGCAACCCCCGCCTCCAGCCAAGTCTACCCACACTTCCCTGTAATTTTCAGGGGGAGGAACAAGGGTTGTGTGGTACAGGTTATCAACTATATCTCCAACAAGGAGTGGGACCATGTGGTGAACGGGGTGATCAGTTTGTATTTCTATTTCCTTTGTATCACGAGGCACCTTAGTATTACCAACAGAAACCATCATCATTGCGGTATTAGGTACTGCTTTGGCGCAACATCAGAGACCCAATTGGCACGTACAGAAAATCACCAAGACAAACACGATGATGGGCACCAGCATTTTCACCAATGTTCCAAGCCATGATGGGACCCAGCTGAAGGCCATGGTAAACCAATCTTCTTGAACGCCAGCTTCTTTTGTCATCTTCACCCCTAGTTCATGTACTGCTGCAATGACGTGTGACAGTGTCCCATTTTCAGCATCTTCGGAAGGTACGAATTTCCAACATGAACTCCCGATCTTTTTGCAAACACCTCCTTCCATGGCTGTCATGAGATCCAAGACATACCTATTTTGCATTGTCATTAGTCTAAGGGCTCTCAGCTCCACTCTTATGACATTAAACCCTTGTTCTGTATTGTTAGCCAACTGGATCAGCACCCACCTAATCATCTGGACCCATTTTGCATTTGCTCGCGTCTGGATGCTGGGTATTAGAGATGCTAAAAATGTCTCTGCGGAATTATAGAGCTTGTATTCATCAGCTATTCGCACAAGCAGTTCTGATGAGTCTGTTGATATGTAATTTGAGGATCTTTTTCTTCTTCGCAACTGATCATAAGTTTCTTTCTCAGGGAGGATGTGAAAGTCTGGTGGTGGCATTGTGTGCTGTGCTTCGATTGTTGAGGGCACTGTGGGTGCTTTGTCAGACAGAGGCCCACCTTTCAGGTGTTCTTCTGGTACTACTAACAGGAAAGAGTGCAGCATAGCTAGTGAACAATAGCCCCTCCAAGAAGGCAGGAGGTGCAAGTACGGTTGCTGGCCGCAGACCCAGTAATAGTCCACCAGCACTGCGGTGCCTTTCCTGAGGTCAGGAAATAGGATAGCTCTGTCATACCACTCGTTTGACCCAACAGAAACAGTTCCTTCACTGTAAAAACATAGTTCATAACTGCTCTCTTGGTGCAGCTTTACTGGCTTCTCAATGGCTGCAATCCAAGTCAATTTGGTGATGTGGTCTGTCCATGCCTGTGCGCAAGTCTGCTACACAAGTGCTGCAATGTTCTTTGTCATTCCTAAAAGTACTTCAGCTGTGAGGGTTGTTTCTTGACATTTATTGTTAGTGTACTTTACCACTTCGATCACCAGATAAGGTTTTTTCAAACAGTTGGGGTTGGTGGGACTCGTTTTGCATTTCCGGGTGTCTGGGTTAATGAGTTCTAGGTGGACGTTACGTGCCTGGAATGTGCCTTTGATCCTACATAGTGCCAGATGAATTAAGCATTGTGTCTCTACCATTGGTACTTACTGCGGTACCGAAACCTTGGGTGCCCCAGATGCGGGCGGTATTAAGGAACAGACATAGCAACTCCCATTGGTAGTTTGTTTTCCCACTGCACTCATGTCGGAGTACCAACTGTTTGAGTGCTCGGGATGACGATATGTAATTTGAGGATCTTTTTCTTCTTCGCAACTGGTCATAAGTTTCTTTCTCAAGGAGGATGTGAAAGTCTGGTGGTGGCATTGTGTGCTGTGCTTCGATTGTTGAGGGCACTGTGGGTGCTTCGTCAGACAAGGGCGCACCTTTCAGGTGTTCTTCAGGTACTACTAACAGGAGAGAGTGCAGCGTAGCTAGCGAACAATAGCCCCTCCAAGAAGGCGGGAGGTGCAAGTACGCTTGCTGGCCGCAGACCCAATAATAGTCCATCAGCACTGCAGTGCCTTTCCTGAGGTCTGGAAATAGGATAGATCTGTTATACCACTCGTTTGACCTAACAGAAACAGTTCCTTCACTGTAAAAACATAGTTCATAACTGCTCTCTTGGTGCACCTTTACTGGCTTCTCAATGGCTGCAACTCCCATTGATTGTTCGTTTTCCCACTGCACTCATGTCGGAGTACCAACTGTTTGAGTGCTCGGGATGACGAATATCTTCTACTGCATCTAGGCCTAAACCATGTTATGCATCATATTTATACTTTTGTGCTTGTCTTTTTATTCTGTTATTACGTAGGATGTGTCTTTTCACTACTTTACCTCTGCTGCTGGTGATATTTGCCTTACTGCTTCCATTACACAAATAGTTTTTTACATTTGGCATTAGTATTTGAAACATTTTGCTTTTGCATACAGTTGTGAGGGAGCTGCTACTATTAGCAGGGGTCGATTTATGTGTGGTTCTCGTTAGGTTGCTTGGTTCTGTGGGATTAAATTGTACACTTTAATTCATCCTTTCATTCGGGTGTGGGCTGGAACTCAGCATTGTTACGAATCAGAATATAGGGGCAGGGGGGCATTCATTTACATCGGAGGGTATAGGAGTCAATTCAGTGATATTGGGAGGTATATTCATATTCATTGCAGTGAATTCAGTGACATTGGAGGGTACACTCATGTTACAGGTCCCAATGCTCCCCTGCCCCCTTATTTTAGATGGCCAGCCAAGATAAGACATTCCCCCAATAAATCCCTCTTAAAAACATCATTATTGTAAACAAAAAAGCCACAATATGGAGACCACAATCATAACTATACATTCTGGTGCTGCTAACACTATTTCTATCTACAGTTGAAGAAAATCTTGGTGTTGTCATTTCCATCGTTGTACTACCTGTGGCTTTGAAAAAAGGGTGAAGGGAGGGAAAAGGGAAGGAAAGGGGGGGGAGAGAGAGATAGAGAGGGAGTTTTAATTCACGTAGCTGGTGCTCTAGCAGCAATGCATGTGTTTTGAACTGTTTCACATGCACTCATATGGTCAGCATGAAGCTACGCAAACTGAGGTAGTAGTGTTGTCCTGACTTTGGACACTGGGTGTCGAGTCAGGTGGGGCCCTGTGAATGTCTGAGAGGTGTATCCAATACCTGAGCCCCTTCAACTTTACTGCGAGGGTGGTGGAGAACACGATCTCGTAGGGTCCATGGAACCTGGGGTTGTTCCATTTTCGCACAAAGCTTCTGACATAGACCAGTTCTCCCAGCAACAGTGGTTCCATGTGTGCCATCAGCTTGTGGGGCAGTTGATGTTTGTGCCTCTCCTGTGGTTTGCAGAGCCATTTGTTTTGCAGTGGACCTTATTGCACGTGCCTGTTGGGACAGATACTGCTTAAATTCTTTCCCCAGAATAGCTGCTGCTCTAAGAGCATCTGATGCTCTCCTCGCAGGTGGTAGAGGTGTTTGCATACGTCTGCCAGTCACTATTTCGTAGGGGGACAGGTGATGGTCTTTACTGTGCTGTGTACGCAGATGGAACAGGGCCAGGGGCAGGCAATACACCCAGTTCTTTTTTAGGGTGTTGCATAACTTCGTGTCATGATCTCTGCTTCCAAAAGTCCAGGGTTTTCCCAACTCCCTTGGAAGCAGATCCATAACCCAGGTTCCGAGTGCCAACTAGTCCCAATTGGGACCTTTTGGACCCAGTCCTGGCGCCAGTGGCACCAGGCTCATAAATATGCCCAGTCCCAAAGAGGGCGCTAGAGAGCCATCCAAGATGGCCGCCTCCTAGAGAGCTCCGTGGGGCTCTCCATTAATCCTGCGACATCCTCACCACTGCGGCATCCGATTCACCCAAATTTGCTACCGGGTGCGCTCGGGAGGCGCCACTGTTCACCCCGAGCCCATCATCCTCTCCAACGGCGGAGCGCCGGCCGAGATCCGGCCCGGGCGCCAAGGCCCACGGACCACGCCAGCAGCAGGCCGAGAGCAGGCCGAGAGGGGGAGGAGCTGTCCGGGCACGAAACACAGAAGAAAGCGGTGTGCCACCCGGCGCCCAGAGTGAGCAGCGACCCGCTGGGTCAGAGAACGAGGCCATACCAAGAAACGGGCGGACGTGCGCACGACAGCGCCAAGAGACACACGGTCTCCGTCCCCACAGCGGCCTGGCAGAAAATCCCGCAAGGAGCGCGAAGGACGACGCTACCCACGCCAGGCACGCAGGTAGGATCCCCATTCGGCGCGCAAGGTCGGCCTTCCCGACCCACCAGGCAGCATAAACCCCGGCGCTTTCACCAGACACTGAGAAAAGCTCAGGGGGCGCAACGTCGAACCCCTCACAGACTGCCTGCCCCGGCGCCCACCAGCAACGGCCACGCATGGCCTAACCGGCACATTGGCAACACAAAACAAAAGGGAGTCCCCCACCCCAAAATGGCAGACAGCATCTGAAGAATATTCCCGCTGCCCCTTCATCCCAACACCGCACTAGCCCCATCACCTGGCGACGACTCCCCACTCCAAGTTCCAGCTGGCGGTAGCAGGAGCGCCCGCCTAAAGCGACGGAGGTCACCCCCGCCACCAGACGCCACGAGTCCTCCTCCAAAATCGGGCACTCCAAACACGCGCAACACCAACCATATAACCTATGAGAACCTGGCCCCACACTCAACTGCTTCCAGTTTGACAAAGGTGGACATCGTAGGCCAATCTCACAAAACAGCGTAATACCCGCCAAAACCACGACGAAGGCATCGGACTCGTCACAAACGCACTCAACGCAGAAACAAGAGCGTAATGGGGAAAACAGATAAAACCCAAAAGAAGCTGAACTTCGAAGCAAGCCATAACAATAAACCTCCCAACGACGGGAGCAGAGCAGCGTCCCCAATGCCCGCTACTTCCAGGTCGGACGAGCAGATACCAAGCTTCGACATTAGGGAAATCCTGATGGACCTCAAGGCGGGAATTGGCGACCTAGGCAGCAAACTCGACAATCTCTCGTCTAAAGTGGACCAACTCCAACACAGACTCGACAAGCACGCCGACAGGCTGGACACCGTAGAACAACGGGTCTCCGACCTGGACGACGGCACGTCGGCCCTGACCACGCGAATCTCCACCCTGGAAACCCAAATGAAGGCAGTCTGCGCCAAAAATGAAGACTTAGAAGGGCGCTCAAGAAGAAATAACATCAGAATTATAGGAGTTAGGGAGAAACAACTTCAAGGGAAAATGGAGGACCACGTTGAATTGATCTGCACGACGCTCTTCGGGAAAGAACTCCTCTCCCAGCTGTTTGTAGTCGAACGTGCCCACAGAATCCCAAATTCAAGACCAGTCCCAGGCGCAAACCCACGGCCAATTATCGCAAAACTGTTAAACTACAAAGATCGCGATGCGATACTCAAAGCAGCCAGGGAAAAAGGGAACCTCCAGTACGACGGAGATCCGATTCAGTTCTTCCCAGACTTCTCTCCCAGCGTACAGACACAGAGACGCTCCTTTACCACCGTAAAGAGGAGACTGCAGGACAACCAAATACTTTACTCAATGCTATACCCGGCTAAGCTTCGCATTCAACATGATGGGAAAGCACTTTTCTTCCACACACCTGATGATGCCGACGACTACCTGGACCGTGCTGGCTGCAGACCGGCTCCAAACAACCCCAGGCCGCAGCGCGAAAACCAAAGGCGCAGAGAACCACCATAACTAATCGTCCCGGGCAGCTAAGAGAGATGAACTTGTACCTCCAGCGCATCCACGCAAGCCTTTACCGCAGAGAGACACTCCTAGTTCGCAGGAGAGCCACCCCTGACCCTCGGGAGGCACCTAGTGCCCCAAGCACAGCAACCCTCACTGTTTGTTGATGAAAGGGGAACATTGCGGGTCTGTTGGGGGTTGCCCGCGTGAGGGAGGGAAGTTACGTACACCACACCACCTCCAGTTGAGGTGTGCATCCTCACAATGGTTCAACAGTGAGGAGCGTTCAGGTTCCGCGCCATCTCCCCCACACCCCCCAACTGCACCAACGCCAGCACAACGCCCAGCCTCCGAACCCCCCGACTCCATCCAATCCGCCAGATCAGCCCTAGCTGCAATACCAGCAACCATGAGACATAAATGTCGAAGCAACATAGACCCTAATCTATTCCATTCAATGTCATAACCTGGAACATAAGAGGAGGCAATGTCCCATCGAAGACCAGGAAAATCCTCCAATACCTCAGAAGACACGAAGTGGACATAGCCATGATTCAAGAAACACACTTGCTCCCAGGGAAGGACCGACAGTGGGCCAAGAGTTGGGGATGCCACAGGTACTTCTCCTCTTACTCGTCATATTCCAGAGGGGTCGCAATTCTTATACACAAGAGGATCGGCTTCCGCCTTATCCACATATCCAAAGACTCCGAAGGGAGGGCAATCCTCGTAAGTGGCATCATAGATGGTCAGAAAATCACCCTCGTCAACTCCTACGCACCAAACGTAGACGGCCCCGACAACTTTAGCTGGGTGCTATCCCACCTCTCGTCTCGAGACCCCGCAGCCATAATCTGGGGTGGGGACATGAACACAGTACTGGACCCGGTGAAGGACAGATCCCACGCTAGCCCACATCCTCTGTCCAAAGCCTGCCTCCAAATAAAAGAAATATGCAAAGCATTCGACCTGAAAGATTCCTGGAGAGCATCTAAGGGAGAGCTGCGAGATTACACATTCTACTCCGCGCCACACAACTCGAGCTCCAGAATCGATTACCTTTTCACTTCAAGGAACGGCCCATGGACCAGCGGCTCATGCGATATCCTACCAAGAACTCTTTCGGACCACTCCCCGGTAACTCTCGTCCTCAACCCAGCTAACCCCAAACCTCCCCTACTGAGGTGGCGCTTCAAAACAGGCTCCATGCGAGACGAGGTCTTCGCCTCGGAACTGAAAGAGGAGATCTCAATGTTTCTAGAAGCCAACACAGGGTCAGTTTCCTCAGCCAGCACGCTCTGGGAAACTCTAAAGTGCTACACCAGAGGGGTCTGCCATGCCAAAGAAAACGGCATCCTGAAGCTCATACGACGGGAGCTGGCAACCAGCGAGAAGAAGCTAAAGCAGCTAGAACTTCAAAGCACCAACACAAACAACCCAACAAGCTCAGTCGCTCTGAGAGAAGAGCTACAAAAATTCAGGAACGCTGCCGATCGCGAAGTGAAATTCCTAAACCGCGACAGATTGGTCAGGCAATACGGTGAAGGGCAAAAACCGGGCGCTCTTCTAGCAAACCTGGTCAGAGCCGACAATAAACTACCCCCGATAGAAGGGATCAGGACCAAACAGGGACAAATATCCCACACCGACGAAGACATTGCAGAAGAATTCAGGCTTTTTTATCAAGATCTCTACAGCACTAGACACAACGGAGACCTGACCGCTGCAAGGGAGTACCTAGAGGACACTGAACTGTACTGGGTTGAACAGCCCCTGCGGGAACCACTAAACGAGCTAATCACACAAGAGGAGATTACTGCTGCCATAAAAGCCCTCCCGAACTCTAAAGCTCCCGGCCCTGACGGCTTAACCGGGGAATTTTACAAAGCCTTTGCACCCACCATCGCCCCCCTTCTGGCAGCAGTGTACGAAGAGTCGTTGGATAAGGGATCCCTCCCCAACTCCACCCGCGAAGCCAACATCATCCTCCTGCACAAACCAGGCAAACCATCAGAGGACTGTGCATCATACAGACCCATCTCCCTCCTCAACCTTGACAACAAGATACTAGCGAAGGTGCTTACCAACAGGCTCCTTCCACTGATGCCCACCCTGGTACTGGCAGACCAGGCGGGTTTCATACCGGGCCGTAATACAACCTTTGGCATCAGGAGGCTGTTCAGCATCATCGAGGCACTCGATCCTTCAAGTCAAGCAATCGCAGTCCTCCTTGACGCCGAGAAGGCATTCGATTCAGTGGAATGGCCGTTCATGTTCACTGTACTCACCAGAATGGGGCTGGGCGCTCGCTTCATCAAACTTGTCTCTTTACTGTACAACAAACCACGCTCCAACATCATCGTAGGCACGGCAAAATCTGCTCCCATAGAGCTCCAACGGGGTACCAGACAGGGCTGCCCGCTCTCGGCACTCATCTTCGCCCTGGTAATGGAACCGCTGGCCTCCAACCTAAGGGAGCATAGACAACGAAGAGGGCTCGTGATTGGACCACACAAGCTCATTACATCCCTCTACGCAGACGACGTGGCACTGTTTATCCGAGATCCCGAAGAAAATCTAAACCCGGTCATGAGGGAAGTAATCAAGTTTGGAACAGCCTCCGGCCTGAAAATCAATCCAGAAAAGTCCATTATATTCCCGTTGACCCCTGCTACCAAACCATTCATCGATGACTTTCAGCTCACGTGGAAAATGTCCAAAGTCCGATACCTGGGGGTCCAATTGTCCCTGAATTACCACGAGGTGTTCCGTGACAACTACGAAGAGGTAGTTAAGTCTCTCCAGGATAAAGTGACGCGGTGGAAGTCCTTACCACTAACGCTCTGGGGGAGAGCTTCCCTAGTTAAGATGGTGATTCTGCCAAAATTGCTGTACCTATTCACCAACATCCCGATACTGCTACCCCAAACTTTCCTGAAAAAACTGAAGAGTATGGTCCTTGAGCTGCTCTGGGCAGGCAAACCAGCCAGAGTGGCACACGCAACACTGACACTCCCAGTGACGAGCGGTGGACTTGCCCTCCCAGACCTGGAGAAGTACTTCTGGGCAGCACAGGCACAATTCCTCAGCCATTGGTACACCACCCATACAATCAGGCCTCACGTGCAAGTGGAGCGAGCCCTGGCTTCACCAAACTTGTTAACAGCAGTCGTCTTCAGCCAAATTCCCGTTCCCAACCACACCATGAATGCAATGCTCGCAACGTACAAAGTCTGGAAGAGACTAGCTCAAAAATACGGGGTACAATCACGATACTCTCCACTATTACCCGTAAAGTTTATCCCAGGGGTTCCACTGACATCTGAGAAAGTATTTCACCACTGGGTTGACAAACTACAAATAAAGACCCTGGGAGACCTCTTCACGGAGGACGGCTTCATAACACCACAACAAGCAAAATTGAAAGGCGGCAACACCGCACTTGACGTATTTCTATACTTCAGGACCAGGTACACTTTACAAGCTCTCTTGCCGGACTTCCCCCAGCAACCCCCAACCTGGCAACTACTACACAATGTCATACAGGCACAAGGCGAGGGCAGGCTGGTGTCGCAAATCTACAAATCCATCATCACGGATACGACACCTAACCTTACTCAGGCAAAGACCAGATGGGAGAAGTCCCTACACCAAACTATTCCAGACGAGGACTGGACCTACATCCTGAAACAAACACAGAAAATAGCTCTCAATTCTCGCCTCAAGCTAATTCATTTCAACTTCCTCCACCAGACCTATCACACACCAGCAAAAGCTAACAGACACCACCCTGAGACGGCTGCGAACTGCGAGAGATGTGGGACGCAACCAGCAGACTTCGTCCACCTCGCATGGGAATGCCCCGAAATAACACCCTTCTGGACCCGAGTCTTAGAGACGACAGCAGCAATAGTGGGCGAAGAGATACAACCGAGCCAAACTGCAGCACTACTCGGCTTGACAAATTCACTTTCCGCCCCGTCAAGGAAACTGGCAGGACTCCTGCTGACACTAGCCCGCAGGAGGGTGGCCATGGCCTGGGGTCGAGGCCCACCTCCAACAATCCCCGCCTGGCGAAGGGACATTCTTTACTGCCAGGATGTGGAAACGGACTTTATTAAATCCCTACCCTTACATGCCCGCCCACCTGACATCTGGGGACCACTAGTACAATTCCTGCTAAATGAAGCTGAGGAGACACCTGACATTCGAGCAGACACCTCTGGCGCAGGAACAAGCCAGCCGTAAAGACACAGAGCTAGCAGCATCGTCCACATGTCTCAAGAAACCAGAACAAGGCAGCACATCTATAGGAGTCACAAGACTGAGCGGGAGAGCAGGGGGTGGGGAGAGGGAGGGGGGAGGCGGGACATGGCGCAGAGTTAAATCCACCCTAATGTGGGTGTGTAGTTGTTTTGTTTTTTCAAAAAAAACCAAAAATAAAGGTTTTTTAAAAAAAAAAAAAATATGCCCAGTCCCAGCGCTGGAAGCGCTGGGCTCATAATGCTTGGGTGGACTTACCTGCAGCAGACCATGCTGCTTACTTGCCTGCCAGTTGAGCCTCTGATCCTCTTCTGTTTGGAACTACTTTTCCTGTTGGGTGGGGCAGGAGCCACTCCCTAGGTTCAGAACACTGGAACTCTTCTGGAAAGCAGGAACTCTTTTCTTACCTAGGCGTGGCTGTGGAAGGAGACACCTAAGCACTACAGGAGGCTATTTAAACCACACCCGATGGATGAATCTTGCTTTGCGTTATTCTGTATCCTCTGCAGCAGAACGCTCATCGTGTCTTCTGCATCTGATCCTGGGCCTGGGCCTAAGGAAAAAGGCTTACCATCCTGAATCCAGTCTTCAGCAACACCTATAAAGACAAGAAAGAACAGGTTAGCATTACGGTCTTCAGTGACAGCTCTTCACTTACCTGGTCCATCGGCTGTCACCAACGCCTCGCGCTGCATTCCGACATCTGAAGGACAAAGGCTTACCTACTCTTCGTGCGCTCCGGAGGTCTTCACACTGCATTCCGGCATCTGAAAGACAAAAGCTTACCAACTCTTCGCACGCTCCGGAGGCCTTCGGCGCTGCATCCCACATCTGAAAGACAAAACAAGGTGCGTTTAAAGACATTGGGGAACTTTAATACTCACGTGCCATTACTCCTTTCTACATCTAACCCAGTGGGTATTCCGGCACCCTGCAGCCGCTCCGAACTTATACCTGCAAAATAAAAAGACAGTTAGAGCGCATCGTGAAATAGGCAACAAGCGCTTACTTACGTGCTTCCAGGCGCTTCTATTCATCACACGGGCTCCATCTTCAACTCACTTCAGCCCATCATCCACCATCGTCGGAACCCTGCAAAACAAGAGACATCATTACTAAAGACTTTAAAGACATTAGAATTACTCGAAACTTACCATTCGTGCAGTAAACGACGGACAGCAGTCCTCTGAAGTCAAGAGGCCTGCTCCCCTTATCCAGTGAAGAAACTGGTTACAGCACCCTGCCCCGAGGCAGATGGAGAGCACGGCGTTCACTTACCTAAGGTGAGAGCGTTAACCTTTGGGGTTCTACAGGAGAAGAGAAAGGGAAGAAGAGAGAGACATTCAATAACCCAGTTCATTAATCCCATATTTTCTATCTGCAGACATCTTACCCTTCGAGTCAGACATACAGTGCACAAAGGTCCAGCCCAAAGAGCCAGCCGTGTGTTACACATCACCTTTGAAGATACGGTATACGCCCAGTCAAGACCGGCGCCTCTACGGGAATCAGGTGAGCGTTACACTTCGATAGTCTGCTCTTAAGGAGGCCATTTATTTGTTCTACCACTCTATTTGCTTGTGGGTGGTAAATCAAACACATGTAATGTTTAATCCCTAAAAGGGCCATTATTTCTTTGAAGAACTCATTGAAAAAATGGGTGCATTTATCCGATCTTAAAACGTTGCACACTCCCCACCGGGGGAATACCTCTCTGATGAGGAATTTGGTGGCACACTTGGCATGTGGGTGTGCATATGGACCAGCCTCAACCCATCTTGAGAACGGACACACAACCACAATCAAATGGCGTGCCCCATTGCATCATTCCCCCATATCTGCATACTCAATGTGCAGTTCACGGAATGGGCCGACGGGGCGGGGCAGAGTTCCTCACAATGTTCTGAGGGTCATTACTGTACTAAACACTTGGCAGGTGGTACATCGAACAACCAGAGTTAAGACATGTACTTAAATAAGGGATAGACCACTCTTCTTGGATGTCTGCTGCAATGTGTCGCTTAGAGTTATGAGAAGGGTAATGCAATTACTCAAATGCCATTTGCAATAATTCTACGGGCATCACCACTTTCGCTGTGCTTTGTTGTCTCCATAAGAGATCAGTGGGTGATTGCACACACCCACGTTTGAGACATATTTCCTGTTCTTCTGGGGGTGCCCTAGGCTGCAGCTCAATTCTCTGGGCGATAGGGAGAGCTGTGTATGTATCTGTTTCTGGGCTGGTAATTGCTGTTGCTACCACGTATTCAGCAGATGTGGGCACTGGGAGGAATGCCGCAGCCTTTGCTTCTGCATTGGCGGCTGCATTTCCCTGTGACATTTCGTCAGTATTGCGTGTATGAGCTGCACATTTAACGACCGCCACAACAGAAGGTTCTGCAAGGGCAGAAATCAGTGTATTGAGCAGGGCGGCATGCTGTACTGGTGAGCCATCTGCTTGCCTAATCCCCCTTCTTCTCCAGCACGACAGACCTGCATGCACTGTTGTGGTGAAATAGGCAGAGTCTGAGTAGATGGTAACATAGCACCCCTTAGATGCCCGCAGGGCTTCAATCAGTGCTACCAGTTCCGCTGCTTGTGCTGAATAATGTATTGGCAATCTCCTTGTTACAAGTGTTTCATATTCTCCTTCCCCTAGGTGTACTACTGCTGCCCCAACATGTATTTCACCTGTCTCTTGATCAATTGATGCTGACCCGTTAATGCATAGGATTTCTCCCTCTTCTAGGGGGCTTTCTCTGTCTTTAGGGATATCATAGTCTTCGCCTTCATGAGACGCACAGTCATGCTGTTGCAAATCTTCGGCGATGCATGGTTATGTGAGGAACATGGCTGGGTTCACTGTCTTGCATCTTACTACATAAATGTGGGGGCTGTACAATATGATTTTGTAAACTGATGCTCTCTGTGTGATGAGTGTGGACTTTGAGCGATCCAAAATCGCAAACAGAGAGTGCTCCACATACAATGTTACTGAGTACCCCATGCCAATTGTGGAGCTCTTTTCTATTGCAAAGGCTGCAGCTGCAAGAGCTTATTTGCAGGCGAACTGTCCCTGAATGACAGAGTCGAGTGTGCCACTGTAATAGGCTAGCGGCTTATGGCCTATTGTGCTCTTCTGGGTGAGTACTGCTGTCATGAGTGTGCCATTCGAGTGGGAGAAAATATAAAATTCCTGTGTGTAATCTGGGGTGGCCAGGACAGGTGCTGTTGAGATCACTTCTTTTAAGTCAATAAAACGTGTGATCATCTCTTGTGTCCACTCTTATTTTCTTGCTTGCTTTTTGTGGTTCCTTGCAGCCCTTTAGCAGTGGCCTTGTGTATTCTGTATAATCTAGAATACATGCCCTGCAGTAATTGCACAATCCTAAGAATCTTTGCATATCTTTTACTGTGAGTGGTTTGGGAGTGGCATGCACTCTTGCTGCCCTGTCCGGGATGATTCTTTTTCCGTCCTTGAAAATGAGTTGCCCCAGGTACAGTACCTCCAGTTGGAAGTACTGCAGTTTTGCTTTGTCCACTTTGTACACTTTCCTTGCTATCAACTGCAGTAGTGGGATGGAGTCCCTTCAACAGCCCTGCTTGCTGTCGCTGCAGACCAGTAGGTCATCTACATATTGAATTATCATGCTGGGTACTTGAATGTTCTCTAAATCTTCGTGTAGTATTCTGTTGAAAATGCTGGGGCTTTCGCAGTACCCCTGGGGTAAACAAGTGTTTTTGTAGCGGTTTCCATTAGGGTAAATGCTGTGAGGTATTGTGAGTTTAGAAGAAGGCGTTTTGAGGAAATAAGGGCTCCAGGCAGCAGTGATGAAGAAACAGTAATTTATTTCATTACAGCGATAGCGGCCTATGAGAGCCAAGTGCCAACATGGCTCTCTCCCTGCAGTCTCTACTGTCTCTCATCCACATTCTTAGAATAACATTCTTAGAACTTAATGAGCTCATAGTGCAGCTCAATGTTTAACTAGGATCTGGTAATACATTTTTATGAACTTGTTTTAACTTACACTTACATCATAACACATCTCATCCCTTATGTGCATACAGCTGCTTACTCCACATAATAATCCTTAAACCAGCCGGGTTTGTTCTTGACTCTATTTGAATGTGTCTCCGCTGCAGACCTTGAATTGTTGTCATCCTTGGAGCACTTATCTATGACACTAGAGTCTCTGATACTGTTATTAGCAAATTCACCATTGTCATGTTCACCATTGTCATGTTTATCATGTGCATTGTCCTTCATGCATTCTGGACATTTCACAATTCTGGACATTGACCAACACTCCCCCCCTTCTACAATTACTACATTGTTTCTTACCGCAGATATTTTCTTGGGACCAATGTATTTGCTTTCTACACATTTGGGAGTGAATCAGGGTTCTTTATGAGAATACAATCTCCCACTTTCCAGGTATTACTTTTGACACTCTTGTCCTCATCAAATCCTCCTTTGTACACATCCTGTGCTTCTTTGATGAGAGTCATAATTCTCTCGCGATCAATGTTGGAACTCTTGGCTAAATCCATCCACCCTGGACATAGTTTTGTTCCAGGTTGTCTCCCTTTCAATGACATGAACGGAGATACATTTGTAACTGAGTGTGGTGTGGTACAGTAGTTCCATATCATTTCTCTTACTACACCAAACCATCTTAGATTAGAAGCCATGGCCAATTGCAAACCACCCTTTATGAACCTATTGGCTCTCTCAACGAGGCCGTTGGCGCTTGGATGATATAAAGCAGTTCTAGTGTGTTTGATGCAAAATTTCTTCAAGAAAGTTAACATCCTTTCAGAACAGAATTGTACTCCGTTATCAGTGATTAATTCTGTCGGGAAACCCTCCCTGTAAAACACTTCCTCGAAGAATAACACCATCTCTGCAGTGGTTGCCTCACGCAAAGCCTTCCATTCAATCCATTTGGAATGGTAGTCTACTAACACAACAATGTATTTATACCCATTGTCAAGGTTTTGTAATGGTCCCATCAAATCAACTGCAACTTTTTGCCATGGTTCACTCGGTACTTTGACAGGATTTATTGGTACTTCTCTAACCATCTTGGTCTTGTCACTCTTACCACACTCTCTACAACCCCTAACACACTTCTCTGCATCGCTGTCAATCCCGGGCCACCAGAAATATTGCCGCAAATATCTCTTTGTTCCTCCCATGCCCAGGTGACCTTGATGTGCTATATTCACTAAATGAGATCTGACTCCACTGGGGGGTATTATCCTATTTCCTTTTCTAAGTTTACATCCGTCCTCAGACATACTTAACTCGTCCTTCACACCAAAATATCTGTCAAACTCTTTTCCCACAATATTCTTGTGAGGCCATCCTTCTCTGGTCCAAATCATAACTTGATTCAATATTAAATCCTCCTCACCAGCTCTTATCCACATCTCTTTATCAATGGAATCATACTCAATTTCTGCAAATCTCACATCTTGAAATTCAGGTGCTCCCTCCAATTCACCATCACACACAGGTAATCTGGATAAACAATCTGGTACCACATTCTCCCTCCCGGGAATGTAACACACCTTGAAATTATAACCCAAGAGTTCTACCATCCACCTCGAAACTCTTGGAGACCCTTTGGCCCACTCAGAACCGTTCATCAATTGAACCAAAGGCTTGTGATCTGATCTGATAATAAAAGGTAGACCCCATAGAAAGAACTTGAAGTGCGTGACTGCCCAAAATACTGCTAGTGTCTCTCTTTCAATGACCGAGTAATTTGATTCTGCTCCTCTAAGTGGCCTGGATGCAAATGCAATTGTGTATTCAGTTTTACCTGAGTCAAACTGAGTCAAAACTGCTCCTAAGCCAAGGGTACTAGCATCAACTGAAAGCAACGTTTTCCTGCCAAACATGAATACACTTAAGGATGGGGCCTTGACTATACAATCTTTGATTTGCAAGAATGCTTCCTGACACTCTTTGGACCATGTGTACTTCACGTTCTTTTTTAGTAACTCCCTCAATGGGGATGAGATGGAGGCAAAGCCATTCACAAATTTATGGTAATACTCCGCCAGTCCCATGAAAGAACGTAGTTGGTCCTTGTCTTGGGGCTGAGGAGTATTACTAATACTTTCTATGAGTGACTTTTTGGGAGAAATACCTTCTTTCGAAACTTTGTGTCCCAGATACTCCACTTCCTCAACACTTATTTTACATTTGCTTCTTTGGACCGTTAACCCAGCCTCTTTCAGTCTGCATAGTACTGCCCTAAGTACTCTGTCATGCTCATGCTCATTACTTGCAATCCCATCCTCGTCGCCAATGAGGAAATAAGGGCTCCAGGCAGCAGTGATGAAGAAACAGTAATTTATTTCATTACAGCGACAGCGGCCTATGAGAGCCAAGTGTCAACATGGCTCTCTCCCTGCAGTCTCTACTGTCTCTCATCCACATTCTTAGAATAACATTCTTAGAATTTAATGAGCTCATAGTGCAGCTCAATGTTTAACTAGGATCTGGTAATACATTTTTATGAACTTGTTTTAACTTACACTTACATCATAACACGTTTTTCAAATCTACTACAGTGAAATGGGTCGCCTCCTTGGGGATGCTGCACAAAATGGATGCCGGATTCGGGACAAGTGGAAACTCTGTCTGTACTACGTCATTAAGGGGGCAGGGATACTGGATCATCCTCCAACTGCCCTGGTTGCCTTTGTAATGGTTATATGGCCGTATTGCATGGTGAAGTGGAGGGTACTATGATCCCTTGGTGTATTAGGGCCTGTAGTGTTTCCCTTATTCCATCCTCTGACTCCCCGGACAGCACGTATTGTTTCACCCGCAGGAGTACTGCTCCTGGTTTAAGTGTGATTTTCACAGGGATCACTGCCTTTAGCATCCCTACAGTATGCAGGGGTTTGTTGTCCATAAATGTGTGGAGACGTACTGCAGGTCTGCCTGGCTGAATGGGGGTGGTGTGACAATGGCCATGAGGGGGCTCTGAACCTTTCTGTAATGCCCCATGATCTCACAGAGTATGCAAATCCCGAGGATGATCTCCCATCATTCTTGTCATCCTCAAAAAGATCTTCATCAGTCAATTCTCTCAGGGGTATAGCGGATCAGTGCAGAGCACGGTGCAATGTCATGCCACAGTAAGCAATGGCTAGACTGACTGCACCGAAATGCACTGTAGCCAGGTAATGACACACATGAACTTGGCTCTGCCCGAAAATACCAGTAAAAAGTGCAAAGTCAATAAAGGATGTGGCAAAAATGCTCTAGTGATCCCCAGTATCCCAGGGCCTTACACATACACATGAATCCCCTTTCACCCACCAGTCACTCACCCATATATCCCCTCTCACATTTGGATTCACCACACAGGCACACACCAAAACCCATCCAGAACATTCAAACACACACCACCATTCATACTCATTCACTGACTAGGCACTCAATCACACCTTATCTTACATCAACTCATTGCATTCTCTACACAGGCACACACCCACCCACCCACGCAGATCATTCAAAAACACACATTACATTACATCACTTCCCATTCACTCACCAGTCACTCACACCTTCTCTTACATCCACTCATTGCATTCTCTACACAGGCATCCACCCACCAACCCAGAACATTCAAAAACACACATCACATCACTTCTCATTCACCCCCCAGTCATTCACACCTTCTCTTACATCCACTCATTGCATTCTCCATACAGACAAAGACCACCCACCCAGAACATTCAAAAACACACATCACATCCCATCTCATTCACCCACCATTCACTCACACTCGCTCTTACATCCAGCCATTGCATTCTCTATACAGGCACACACCCACTCACCCAAAACATTCGAAAACACACATCACATCACTTCTCATTCACCCCCCAGTCACTCACACCTTCTCTTACATCCACTCATTGCATTCTCTATATAGGCACAGACCACCCACCCAGAACATTCAAAAACACACATCACATCACATCTCATTCACCCTCCAGTCACTCACACCCTCTCTTACATCCAGTCATCACATTCTCTCCACAGGCACACACCTACCCACCCAGAACATTCAAAAACACACATCAAATCAATTCTCAATCACCCACCAGTCAGTCACACCTTCTATTACATCCACTCATTGAATTCTCTACACAGACACATACCCACCCATCCAGAACATTCAAAAACACACATCACATCACATCACATCTCATTCACCCATCATTCACATACATACATCTGACACACACTAAACACATGCAAAAAATACATCATATATTTTTTTAAAGCCTTCTTACCTTATTGTTGCAGCTTCTGTCCATCCTTCCAGACCACCCTCGGCTCCTCCGTGCTGCTCACAAACAGGAACCAGGAAGCTGCAAGAGCTTCCTGGTTCCTGTATGTCAGCTTCCGTCCCTCACACACTTTCTAAGGCTATAAAGCCAAACCTTTCAATTTATGGATTAAAGTATTTAAAGATTTTTAGACAGATCTTAGGTAAAGGATAACAACACTTTCTTTTAGAGAAAAAACAACTTTCATATGGTCAGTGATAATTCAACAAAATTTGTCAACAGAGGTTATCCTTGGCGTCCAGAAATTCGCAGGGAATCATGCTCATTGGTTTTTCATAAAATGTATTCATCATGCCCAACGTGTTTCGAGTTCACATAACTCTTCAGCAGGGGCTGTATTTCACTTAAATTCTAAGAAAAATTGAAAATAATGTACATTTTAGTGGGATTTTCCAGTCATCACAAAGTTACAATCCACTTATTTAATCAATAACTATTCACATATACAATATGTACGTTATGCCATATAATCACCATGGGGTTAATGTCTTGACTTTGCCCATCAAACCTCTAGGACATTTCTACATTCCCTATGATCAATTCACTTGAGTCTGAGTGCATTCTAACATTTCACAATTCCACATTGGACTTATGGACCATTTTTGACTTCCATATGATATCTTCACTTCTATGCTAATATCCCTGTAATTATCTCCCTTCACTCGATTTTATTCTGTATGTAATGCTCTCTGGAAATTGCCTGCATATTCCTTTCCTGCATACTATGCCTGTAAATAAGCACCCTCTGTGTATACACCCTTGTAATTATTACCTGAATGTAAACTGTATACATTTTTGTGTAACTAAGCTTTGCATATACTTGTAACTGTTGCGCCCTGTTACCCTAGGGTACAATGCGCATTATAAATAATAAAACAAACAAACATAGTTCACTCAATCCTAAATCTAACTCCTATTCTTATTTACAAATAGACCATCAACTGTTCCAACACTTGAAGTGCCTTCATATGGGGATTTAGAGACAACCGTGGTATATCCTTTTTAATCTTTTGGTGATCCCATGAATGTAAAGTGTTGCATTCTCCCTAAAAATAAAGAATCCAAATATTGATCCAAAAGCAATCTCACCTCTCCGTTTGTGTACATCACAGGTTGAGAGTAAACAATCTTGTGTATAGTTTGTCATAAAGATCACGTGGGACTGTGAAGTCTACAAGGTTAACAAAATATATAAATCACTCATTAAGGTTAAACCAGCCTTGTCACTTGCATCTACTACCATATAATGGCTCTACTGGTATATAATGAAAGGTAAGGTAAGTTATCCTAAGACTCACCACTGAACACAGTGTTCAAATCCAACTTGATACTAGAATTCTTCACGTAAGTAACGTCACCATTCAAAGTGGACCAATTCTATCAGCATAACTACAAAGCAAGGGGGCATATTAAGAGTAGTGTTTAAAACAACACGTGTATATTAGGTTTGCCACCCTCAAAGTAAAGTGGGTTCACGCTCTGTATATTTACCTTCGTTCCCGCTAAAACGCCACTTATGGGTTCCGTTGTCATCAGTCCCGGATGAAAAGCAGCCTAACGGACGGCCGTCATTAAGTAAGAGTGTAGCCGACGTGTTGACGTCATCGCGTGTGACGTTTATTGTTTACTGCAGTGACATTACCATTTCGTCACATTGTAAATATTTACATTCACACTGTATGGATGCACTCTCAGTTTAAATCAGGTGTTGCAATCAACTGTTGCTCAGACATAAAGTTGCCAGTATCAATGTGTAAAACTATTCTACCCAGGGTGATTCATACCCGTTGAAATTATGAGATAGTTTACATACTTTTTCTTATCTGCTACATTGCGATAGACGCTGCAGATCTACATCTGCACAGTGACTTCTGGACCTGACATTCCAGGTATAAATATAGCTAATGTGAGTGTCCCAATGGATCTCCTCCCCAAAAATATATATTTCTATATGGATAGTCCCGTAGCATAGACTTGTATTGTTCTTTTGATAAGTACGCTATTTCGAGCTGTCATAACGTTGACAGAGTGGTGTACATGTTATGAGTATTTCTCCTAAATAGCCCTTCTCTGCTGCTCCTCCAACAGAACTGTACCTAGAGCGGACAGGAGAGAATGGTGATAGCATTCCTCCTCGATAATCTACCTCTGACTGTATCCACAAGGGAAATAAACCAATGATATTCATGCTGCACGTTGTGCTAATGTGGTTCACATAGTGTCTCTAAACTAGTTCTCTTAATTAAACAAATATTGATTAACTATTAATATCAAATTGGCACCAATGTCACTGCCTTCATTCGAAGTTCACATTCTATGTTTAAAGTAAGCAACCGATATATAGTGACCTCCAATTTTAAGCACCTCCAGATAAGTCAATCCATTTCACCAATGTGTCACACACTGCTGTCTAGGCCACCAGGATCCTAACGTGTTAAAAGGGACCTTCGGTTGAAGTACCCCATTACGTTTTGGTGGTCTACATATTCATACGTTGCTGTTTCTACCATTACAATCCAACTGAGTCAAATGGTACTGCCTTTACCAGAAGTTCCCATTCTGTGTTAGTGATAAGAACATAAAACAACTTTAAGAATATTCCTAGATAATCAGGACAAGTCCTGGGGGAAAGAGGGTGAATAGGGCCCTTCACTACAATACCCCTTATATTTTGGTGGTCTACATATTAGTCATGCACTGCTGTTTCTACCATTACAATCCAACTGAGTCCAATGCTACTCCCTTCACCAGAAGCTCCCATTCCATGTTCTGTCTTAGTTTTGCAACCCTTGTGCCAGGGTTACCTTTTCTCCCTCCACCCTAGAATCTGATGAATTACAATTAACTAGATATTAAATGTATATATTACTGTATGGATTACATAGGAGTGCAGTTAGTATTGTGTGTGATATCCTGCATGTGAGCTGCAAGGAAGCAGAGGGAGAAGGTGTTGGAGCTGAATGTGGCATGTGACATGTGACACATGTCATGATCAGCTCCAACCCTTTAGCACGTCCCCAGTACAGCCTTCATCCTGATGGGTGAGGACTGGGCCACTACACCAGGAGCTTCCATTTCTATTTTTAAAGTTGGGGTCGCAAGGGTGTCCCCAGGGGTTGCAACTGAGGCCCCCAGGGGTCACAGCTGTGACCCCAAATGATGTCCCTGCTTAGCGGGTAACAGTAACAACTGGTTTTTCCAATGCAATAAAGCTAGTGGCACACGTGTGGATAGCGTGTCGTGCTGAAAGTAGGAACAGAAGAGGGATCTGGGCGCAGTCTATGAAAGTGCCACGTTTTGCTGATTCCACGTGAGAAGGACTAGACACACATGGTCCCTGGGGACCATCAGAAGTGGAGCCTATAGAGACGTAGATGACTTTGGTCTAATAGGAGTGGAGCATAAGGCTTTGAAGTGCCATCCCCTTGTAAAGCACTGAAAGGCAGCCATTGTTAAGAGAGGAGATGACGGGTGAAAGTCCAGTTTGTGTTGTCATTTTGGAGGGTATCCAATGATGCTTCTCGCAAGGGGTGCACTAGGGTCTAAGACCGGCCTTGGTCTGATACATATACTTTTTTGTAAATAAGGGGGTAGTGTGTGTCCCGCTTTTTGATAAGGGGGGCCTAAATTATGAGGGGTATTCCACGTTGATTTAGGCCAAGCAAAAAGGGCTGTTTGTCATTAGCAGTGTAATAAAGTTTGTTTTAAATTCAAATATAAATAAATGTAATTGTTTTGCATGCAGTTTGGGTGCTCTCATATGTACAGACTAACCAACAGAGATCTGTCAAATGTGTGCTGGATCTACCACTGGCCAGTGTGCAACAGGTGGGGTAGCCTAGGTTCTTTTCTTGTTCAACTGATACATATACTGACCCAGGAACTCTGGCAGGTTGTTCATTGGAGAAGGAATTAAGAGCCTTCTGTGCCTGCTAAACTAGTTTTAAATGAGCTTACTTCCCCTCGCACCCGATTAAGGATGAACTTTTGATTCCGCAACACAACGGCCCTCATCATCTGATAAGCCGTAATAGTAAAAAAACAGGCAGCATTTCAAATCCACATATATGGTTTATATGTGCACAATCGCGCAGTATCAGAAATATAGATAAGACCTAGTCAATGGGCCTCATTACACGGTATGCGGTAAGGGTTTACCGGTACCGGTAAGGGCACCGGTACCGGTAAACCCTTACCGCCTTACTACGAGGTCCCTTTGCTGGACCCGACCTTAACGGCTGGTATTACCAGCCGTGAAGGAACGGGCCCGCAAAGGGACCTTGGTGCTAATTATGGTACTGCAATTTGCGGTACCGTAATTACCTCCTTCCCCATTCCCATTGAGCCCTATGGGGCAAAAATGGGAATGGGGAAGTGCCTTGGTGAATGGAGAATTACCGCCCCCACTCACCATGGGTAGGCTGGTAAACTGCCATCCACCAAGGCGGACACGGTAAAATACCGGCGGCAACCATGGTGCTAATAGCGCCATGGTTACCGCATACCATGTAATGAGGAACAATGTATCAAGTAGGTTATTTTTATTCTAATTCTTTAGATTTGCTTTACTATATATACAAGTATGTTAATCCGTTAACCAAAATTCATAGATCACTTAGACTATTCGTATTCTAGTGATTTACATTGTTCGTTGTTATATACACATCAGTCAATCTAAATTCAAAAGTCCCTTTATCGGTTCTTTTAACCCAACTATTGCTAAGTTCATAAATCATGTTGTCCTACTCACAGTACACACATATGCCTATATCGTCTTGCCCTATATTAATAAACCTCTTTGTCAATTACTGTATGTATTTATGCAAGACCTTTAACTACTTTGCCTCACTCTCATAATCAGGTACCCCTCTCTCTCTCACAACCAACTGCTCACCTACAACAATATCCACTAAATTCTTCTCAATGCACAGCTTCACTGTCCTTTCTCTGCCTGGTCTCTCACTCTCCATTCACTCCACGTGACCTCACCCGGACACTACTCACACCTTCTGTCTCTCACATGGTTGAAGCCCTGGAACTTCATGTGTATTTCTTTTGCTCTCCATCCCATTGGTTCGTTTGCTCAACTCCTTCTCTGGGTCAATCTGGTCTTTCTAATTCCCTATGAGATGTGCCAAGGCAGTGGGAATCTTTAACACCCTTGTTTGGCCCCATTCCCTTGTTGCACATAGCGCGCAAGTCTAGCTCTCCGGGGTGGGATTCGGGGGTTGTGCTGAAGTCCTAGAGATGATGTGGGTCTGTTTTAAGAGGTGGAATGGTTCACGAGGCCAGTTTTGTCATGTGCTATTGAATCATGAAGCCACCAGTCTCCGTCAGCAAAGCACAGTGTTATTCTTCTGTTGCATAGCCTCCTGGCACAGGTAGTACTGAAACGGAAACAGATAGATTTCTGGCCAGAATAGGTGACAGCAAGCATTGGGTAACTGATTGTGGTACCTTCCACATGCAGCAAGGCAAAAATGGGGGGTGACAGAGACTGGGGCCCTCCAAACTCCCTCCCCGACCTCTGAGGCAGGACTGGCTCTGGTAAAAACGCTAATACGCATCCAGCTCCAGGTTCAGATGGTTCCATGTGTTAATATCCCCGCAAAAATATCACCATACAAAAATATCACCCTATTTTTGTGGCGATATTAAGGCTTGGAACCTGCAGGGGACACCCACGCAACCCCTGTATTATTTTAAAGGGAGCGGGGGACACCCCTGCAACTCCTGCTCCCAAAAACCCCAAATATTATCCCCAATAAAAATATTGCCTATGGCTGTTCCTGACGACCATATATGCAGCAATATTTTTGTTGGGGGTAATATTACATGATACCGTTCGGATTGGCGCCTATCCCCTATGACATATCCAGGGAATTCTTCCCCGCTACCCAAGGGGGAGGCACCCCCTTTGCGACTAGGGAGGTGACCCATCTAAACACCCCAGGGGGCAGGGCAAATGGGATCCCACTGAGGGTGGCCCCCAGGCAATCCCAAGTTAGGGATATGTGTTACCCACCCTTATCCCAAAAAGATAACAGTTTTGTTGTTTATATGGGAATTGAATGGTGCACTGACTTACAACGGGATACACGAGTTGGTGACTGTCAGGCCCTGAAGGGAGACCGCAGAGGAGAAACACACCCCTTTTTGGGGTGGAACATAAAGATACAATCAACACAGAGGCAAGAGAGATTAGCCACCTGTGAAGCAGCAGAAGCGGTAAGACATCCTCCGGGTAGGTATATCCAGGCGAGGCAGAGCGATCCCTGGCATGGTGCTCCCCAGCACGGAGGGGTCTGCAGAACACTGATATGATAATGGGCAAGGAAGCTGGGAACACCCGGAGGGTCTCGAGTCGAGAGACCAATGTGGGCCAGGAACCAAAGGCCACTGAAGCGTGAGGGACTGCGAGAGACCCTGATGCTTACCGTGGCAGAGACGAGAAAAGACATTGGGCCTCATTATGAGTTTGGAGGTAGCCATGGAGCTATTAGACTCCAAACCGGGCTCCATTACCGGGTTCCTGCAATGGGGACTTACCGGGTCATTCCGACATAGGAGGACCCGGTAAGTGCTCCTTGCAGGAACTATTCCTGATTCCCATTTGAGCCCCCATAGGGCTCAATGGGAATGCGGAGGGAGGTAACAACGGGCACATTACAAGTGTCCAGTTGTTACCTCCCTCTTCCACTCGCGGGACCCAGAAAAGACATCTGATTTTACCAGACGTCCGATCCGGGTCCCGCAAAGGGAACCCCGTAATCAGCCCTGACGGAATGAAGGGGGCCGGTCCCGTACCAGCCCCCTTCATTCTGTCAGCGCAAGGGTCGTAATGAGGCCCGTAGAGAAGCTGATGACAATGACCCCAGAGCATGAGAGGGGAAGGTCAACCATACCCCAGGGAGTGGTGAGAGCTACCAAACCCCAGGAGTGGTGCCACAAAAAATACCTCAGAGCAGGGTGAGAACGAGCCTGCGCTAGGTTGCGGCAAGAGGAAGTACAGACCCAAGGTGGGGTGCAATTGTATTTGTAATTTATTTGTAATTTATAAAGCGCTTCAAACCAAAGCGCTGTACAAAGAACCGTAATCAGTACAATAAAATGAAAATGAAAGTTACAACAAAAGAATAATCAAAGTCATACATCGGAATGAAGACATTAACTCTTCAAGGAAGCACGGAATTGAGAATATGAAGTGAAAGAGCAAAGAGAAAGTAAAAGAGCATTCCAATGAAAGGGAGCTAACGACAGTAAAACGAGACGACAAGAGAAGAGAGATAGACAGGTGCAAGGCCATAAAGAGATTTAAAGAGTAGACAAATAAAATAAAATTTAAGTCCAGAGTGAAATGAAAGCCAATCAAGAGCAGAAAGAGAGGAAGTGATAGAATCATGAGGAGCAAGAAGATAGAGACAATGACAATGGCCACCATTACTATCTCATTATGCCCACCCCAGGACAGAAACATGAGACTTAGAGCAAGACTGCCCCGTCTCTATGAGCCTAAAACAAACTGCAAACCTACCCAAAACAGCATTCCTCAACAGAATGCCACCCAAGCCTGTGAACTTTCGGCCAGACCAGGGCAGGAGGGCAGGCATAACAACCTTAACTTTGCAAATGCCTCTACTCCGAAGACTCTTTCGAGAATGAACACACCTATAATTAAACAATCCCCCACCCTCAAACCTAGTAGCACTACAACCTTATCTGGATCGCTTATTAATGCTAGATCACTCGTGGCACATGCCACCAAAATCGCAGACATCCTAACCAATGGAGACTTGGACCTGCTTGCAAGAACGGAGTCCTAACTTCATGAGGCAGCAGGACCTTCCCTTATGCTAGCCATACCTGATAGCTACCATATACTCACAGCTGACAGACCCAATGCCAGAGGTGGCGGTCTAGCTATTATATCTAAAACTAACCTATCCATTTGATTGGCCACCCCACCATCATGCCAATCATGTGAGATACTCACATCCAAACTTTCCTTATCCAGTAACTGTACTTTAACTATCCATTTGGTATACAGACCTCTGGGTCCACTGGGAACCTTCAAGGAGGATTTAAGTAGCCTTCTAGCCAACAACACAAAAGACTCCTCACAGATCTTATTGATGAGGGACTGTAATCTGGGCTTTAATGACCTTGATAATAAACATGCCCAATCAGTAGCAGCCATACTGACAGATCATTGGCTTACACAAAAAGTCCTTACCCTCACCCATATCAAAGGAAGACCTCTCCATTGGGTGGCCGATCTGAATTGCTACATTGCTATTACTAACATTGCCCCACAATCTTGGACGGACCACCATCTAATCTCCTTCTCCTCCACGCTAGATCTCCTCAGCCCTAAAACTATTGTCATGGCACCACCACTCCCAACCAGAAGTAAAAAGGATATCACAGCGGAAAAACTACTCCTGCATCTCCTTCCTTCCATTAATAACCTCGCCAGCAATACAGACCCAAACCTATTAGTGGAGGTCTTCAACAACTCCATGACTAAAGCATTGGACGTTATTGCACCTATCAAACTTCGTAAAGGCAGACAAAAATCACACCTTAATGCCTGGTTTACGCCCCAACTCAAAGAATTAAAACTCCATAAAAGAAAGCTTCAATCCATTTGGCGTCACTCTTCTGCTGATAGAACAAAGCCAAGCTAACTGACCACTCCAAACTCTACAAAAAAGAAATAATTAGCACAGAAAAAATACTTTCAACAATAGAATTTCAAAGGCTAAGACTAATACCAAGGAATTATTCAACATCCACTGGGAAATTGAAGCACCGATGCCTCCCGTTGACAATGTCCCGAAAGATAAGCAAAGGTGCACCGACATACAAAATGCTCTGTCGAATAATATTGCATCCCTCCAACTAAAAATAGCGAATAAAAAGGCCTCACTGCTCCCATCTGAGCAGCAACCCCCCCCCACCAATCCACACCTGACAGAACAACCATACCCTTCAAATTCTGTAAAATCTCTATCCTCGAGACAGAGAAAATCATACTCTCCCTAAAACCATCAAATTGCAAGGGAGATAGCTGCCCGGCCCAAATTATAAAGGGCACAGGTAGAGGCCTAGCCCCGTTCATCTCTAAGCTTATTAACGACTCCTTCAAGACAAACACAGTGCCTAACAACCTTAAAGAATCCTGGGTTCTCCCACTGCTAAAAAAAACAACACTAGACCCTCTATCCCGACCAACTACAGACCCATTACTACAGTCCCTTTCCTACTTAAAATATTCGACAGAGTAGCTTACCTTCAAATTCAGGACTACCACCCATTAGGATCACGTCAATCTGGCTTCCGCCCTCCACATGGAACAGAAACAGCCTTAATAGACCTTAAGACCCAAATCGACGAGTTGAAGGATAATGGGAAAACAGCTATGCTACTCCTCCTTGACCTATTTGCAGCCTTCGGCCTGGTGGATCACGCAGTCTTATGGAATCACCTCAGGTCGGCTGCCCATTTCTTAAGTGATACCATAACCTGGGTCCAGTCCTTTCTAGCAAACTGTACGATGAAAGTCTTTTCCCCCTCAGCCTCCGCTGACCCTATACAAACATCCTGCGGCATACCACAGGGATCCTGCTTCTCACCTACTATGTATAGCATCTTTACTAAGTCCCTGTTCGACAAGTTGGACAGATTGGTTGTCACCTACACAAATTATGCAGATGACACCCAGATCCTCATTCCCCTTTCGGGCAACTTTCTTGAGGACACGGCCTTGGTAAACAAGATATACCTCCTCATTCAGGCATGGATGGCATCCCATGGCCTCTGCCTGAATGACGACAAAACTGACATACTGATCCTAGGTTCAGAGGCGAACCTAAAAAAACTCAGCCCCAGTTATGCCTCTTTCAATATTGACAGCAACTCTATCAAGGTGATGCCCGTAGTTAAAACTTTAGGTTTCTACCTTGATTCCACATTAACCCTTAAGAAACAAGTTAACTCACTAGCATCCTCAACTGCTTACACCTGCAAGCTCATCCGAGCTTGCAGACCATTTCTCTCTGAAACCAGCTGCATCACCTTGGCTAATGCACTTATAATGTCTAGACTGGACTATTGTAGTGCTTTGTACTTAGGCGCTAACAAATACATCATTGACAAAATCCAAAGGTTGCAAAACAACTCCTTAAGAGCAGCCTTGAATATATATCCCCAACAGAGAGCACATCTCCAAATTCAGAAGAGATGTCCTTTGGCTAAAAATAAATGACAGGATCCTTCTTAAAACAGCTTCACTTACGTCCAAGTGCCTAAACGACATAGCACCACCATATCTCTCAGAGAGAATAAATAGGAGAACCTCAACACGCCCAATTAGATCTGCCAATGCCCACCTTCTAGAGATTCCTAGATTCAAACGAACCACAGCTGGTGGTTCCAGCTTCCTAGTCAAAGCAGCCCTATTCTGGATGCACTCCCATTAGACATTAGAATTGAACAACCTAACCCTAAATTCAGACGCGACATGTTAAATTGGTTATGAACAAATTACCGCTAACACCCACCCTACCTCACTAGGACTGCACCCGATACTTGCTACCCTAACTCTGCTCCACTTCTATCTTGCTGCCTCATGGAAGTTTCGGCTTTCGGTTCTACCACACTCACTGTACCGGTTACCCACTTTACTACTTGTCTCTATTATGTAATATGTGACCAACAGCACCACTCCCTCACTATAACCTGTAAGTGGTAGCAATTTATATCTCTGTATGTCTGTACCCATTGCATTTGCTGTAACTAATCTTTAAGTTTACTTGTCTTTTTGCAACCAGCTACCCAACGGTTCGTTGCGCATTAACAAATAAACAAACAGACAAACAAGCAAACAAACAGAAGTCTAATAGGAGCATTGAAAACGGATTTATGAAGCACAAGATGAGAAACCGGAAGGCCAAAAGAGAAGTGGAAAAATATAAAATTGTGCCACAAAGAACTATACCCCAAGGCGGGGTCCCAGAGAACATACCCCAGAGCGGAGCTGGAGCAGACATATGCCAAGATGGGTGGAGAGAAGCCGTAGGCCCAGGTGGGTTACAGGAAAGTCAAAACAGGGTGGGGGTACGAGAGACCAAGCAACAAGACTGGGTGAGAGCAACCCAATCCCAAGATGGGAAACAAAAAACAGATTAGAATATGGGACAATCACTGGAGAGACTGGAACAAGACCACTGGAAGGGGGAAGCTAGGTAATGTACCTCGTATGGACTATCGAATCACAGAACCAACCAGGCAGGTTCATCAACTAGAGACTGAGACAAACCATATGGTAACTATCAGTAGGGAAGATACTAATCAGCAACTAAGACACTGCGAAACAACCCGAAGAGGGAGAGAAAGTCAAGAGAGAACTGTTGAATTGACTGGAGCCCTGAAAAGGGGCAAGGGCCAGTGCCATCTGTGACTAGGAAAGATCACAAGGGGGTACAAAGTCAGACACCATTCCCAGGGTGGGAAAACATCCATATTTTGTTTGTTAGGGTTTTTTTTGTTTAAAGTCGTAGGGACAGAATACAGCATGTGCCTTTCCTAGGCCTAGACAAAAGCCCAAACTGTTGGCATTGCCAATGCTTGTTCTATTTGTATTCAGTTTTGGTAGGCAAACTCGCAATTTCTATTATTACATCATTCATATTTAGATGTAGGTTAGGCCAGCTGTTTTCTGATTAAATATAACACAATCATCGATTATGCTTGTGCCCTGATTCTGGGAGGGCTCAACACATGAGGAAGGGATCAAAATAGGGGTTGCCAGTTGAACTAAAACAAAAAAAACGTTCTGCTGTTACTATAGAACTGCCCAATTACACGTGGTTGTGGATTATCTGAGGAATACACCCAGAAAAGAATGGGTTATAGCGGAAAACCATATGTTATGCCCTGTAACTATTGGGGAGTGGCTGTGCGTCCCCCAAAACGTTATACCGAAAGTTGTCAAAGAACATCCAGTGGTTGGTCCATTTTGGCGGGTTTGGAGAGACCAGCAAAGTAATGGGGTGATTACTACTTGTCCCTCCCCTTTTAGATGCACTTGCGCCAGGACTACCATGAAATGATTGAAAATAAAATACCTAATCAGAAATTAACAAATTATTTTGGGTCAATATTTTTTTGATAATGCAGGGGTGACCCCCGCCCCTTCCCCACTTCCCCCTAGCTTCACTTATTCCCTTACTCCACACCCCATCTATATTAATACAAATATACAAAAATCCCTAACAAATTAAATCACAGAAATGCAGTCATTTCTCATTAGGTAATGTTGCATTCGATTATTTCTGCGGATACCCCTTGGGTCTCGCCTTTCCTTGAAAAGTTAAGAATTCAAAACTGTCTTGTAGCTGGTTTAGAGAGGGTTTGACCGCTCTGCCATGACAAGTGGTTTATTGATATACGGGGAATGGAAAGTATCTTAGGAATTTGATTGTTGTCAATGTTTTTTGTATCTACACCTGAAGAGAGTTCTTGCGGGCAAGACATTGAAGAATCAAGTAGCTTGTAAGAGGAGTATTATTGTTATCACAGTATTTATTGAGCGCAGTCCTAGCTTCAGGAAGTGTTGGGGCACTTTACAAATCATAGGGTGAGGATAGGGGGAGGGAAGCAGAGATACAAGGGAGAAGGGCTCCAACAACAGGGGACAGGGAGTGCAGGCAATTTAGCAGAAGGGATCTACATGCAACCAGGGGAGAAAACGGGGGAGGGTGGAGGATTTTAGGCCAACAAATAAGCACTAAAGGGTTCATTTCTAGAATATACAACCTTCTCCCGAAAGTGTGGGATCCAAATATATCCCAGTGAAGGGAAAATACATAAAGGAGCCCTACCAGAAAAAACGGATCCACCATTGTTTAGATTGCCAATCTGGATCTGTTTTTAAAGAACAAATCAAGTCTATATTTCACAGGTGCGATACCACAGATTATCTATCTACACCTTTTGCATCTTGATTTAATCAAATATTTGTTCAGTAATTTTGGGATTCACATTTTTATTGTGAAAACCACAATCACAATAACATACTAATGGATGTTGTCAAAAATAACAAAACATGATAACCAAATACCAAAAACCCATGTGTGATGAGACACAAGACGAGAGTGACAAACATATAATACCTGGCTCTCACATACAACAAAACTAAACTAAATACATGTGAAGATGGGGGAAGATGTAGGATTTGCTTTTTCGAGTGGGTTGGGTTCTGTGAGCATTGGTTAAGGTTTCCCTCTCCAATCATTATAAACTGCACAGCTTGACGCTGCTGCACCAATGGCAGCTTCCACGGGTTGGAATGGCCAGAAGGTGTAGTAACATTAGCCCGCAATGCTGGAGAAAATGTGTGGATCCAGGTACATATTGACGCCTGCGGTGGGAGTGGGAAGCTAAGAAGGTACTGGAAGGTTTTGTCGTGGATTAAGGGGTCCGGTGGAGTTGAGTGGCCACACATTTGCTCTTCTGCCTAAGGAGTAGGGGGCTTCCACCACCACCCTCACAAGGTGCATTATATGTTAGTGGCTTTGAGAGACTGTGGCTGCGGCATGGACAATGGAAGGCCTTCTCACGAAGGCGAATGGGCGAGCACGGTTAAGGAGTATTATAGGAAGGAAATAATCATCTACTGGATACAAGAATCACCCAGGAACACTGGGGAAGATTGGTTCCTCATTTAGTCTAAGGAGCATGGAGGGAGAGTGTGGGTAATTGGCGGGTGCGCAGGTTAACTAGTGACTACTTGAGGGGAAAGAGTGAATAAGGTCCCTACGTAAGAAGATTTCAGTAGAGTGAGGTAGTGACCGCTTGGAGATCTTTGTTAACCCCTTTATGACAAGGACACGTGTGGGATTGGCAGGGGACTGTAAGTCGCGCTGAAGTCTTCCTTGTAGACCCATGTATTTTCTACTCTGACCATCCATGGAAGTGGAGGCAGGGGAGTTGGGGGTGAGAGACACTTGAGGTGGCAACTTATTCGCACTCAGCTATGTATTGTTCTATCTGTGATTGTTTGGGGGAGGGAGGTGGGGTTTCCAAGCAAGGAACTGGGCAATGGGAGGGTTTAGGGGGAAATATCCGATACATGTTGTTATTGTTATGGTGATATTAAAGAAAGTTCTAAAAAAGGTGTTCTGAATTGTCTCAAGAGTAGCACAGTTCAAACAACCCAAGATTTCACACCCATTTAGGAGAGCTAAAAAAACATTAGCCTTAAAAACATGTATTTATTTATTTATTTTATTTCCATTTATAAAGCGCACAACTGCCCTAGGGCATCGTGGCGCAGTTATGCAGACATCTAACATAGCAGCAGCACGCCAATAATAAAATAATTGTCAACGCCCACTCCTTCCCTTCCCTTAGTTGTTGCAAGCGCTGTTTACTTCATGCTGGATATGAGGTACTCAACCATCAGTCCTTCCCTTAGTTGTTGCAAGTACTGTTTGCTTCATAATAGATATGAGGCAATCAACCCCCACTCCTTCCCTCAGTTGTTGCAAGCACGGTTAGCTTCATGCTGGGTATGAGGTAATCGTCCCCCACTCCTTGCTTTAGTTGTTGCAAGCACTGTTAGCTTAATGCTGGGTATGAAGTAATCAACCCACACTCCTTCCCTTAGTTGTTGCAAGCACTGTTCGCCTCATGCTGGGTATGAGGTAATCTTCCCTCACTCCTTCCCTTAGTTGTTGCAAGCACTGTTCGTCTCATGATGGGTATGAGGTAATCTTCCCCCACTCCTTCCCTTAGTAGTTGCAAGCACTGTTTGCCTCATGCTGGGTATGAGGTAATCTTCCCCTACTCCTTACCTTAGTTGTTGCAAGCACTGTTTGCTTCATGCTGGGTATGAAGTAATCAACCCACACTCCTTCCCTTGGTTGTTGCAAGCACTCTTTGCTTCACTTCATGCTGGCTATGAGGTAATCTTCCCCCACTCCTTCCCTTAATTGCTGCAAGCACTGTTTGGTTCATGCTGGGTATGAGGTAATCAACCCCCACTCTAGTTGTTGCAATCCCTGTTTGCTTCATGCTGGACATGAGGTACTCAACCATCAGTCCTTCCCTTAGTTGTTGCAAGCACTGTTTGCTTCATAATAGATATGAGGCAATCAACCCACACTCCTTCCCTTAATTGCTGCAAGCACTGTTTGCTACATGCTGGATATGAGGCAATCAACCCCCACACCTTCCCTTAATTGCTGCAAGCACTGTTTGCTACATGCTGGATATGAGGTAATCAACCCCCACTCTAGTTGTTGCAATCCCTGTTTGCTTCATGCTGGACATGAGGTACTCAACCATCAGTCCTTCCCTTAGTTGTTGCAAGCACTGTTTGCTTCATAATAGATATGAGGCAATCAACCCCCACTCCTTCCCTTAATTGCTGCAAGCACTGTTTGCTACATGCTGGATATGAGGTAATCAACCCCCACTCTAGTTGTTGCAATCCCTGTTTGCTTCATGCTGGACATGAGGTACTCAACCATCAGTCCTTCCCTTAGTTGTTGCAAGCACTGTTTGCTTCATAATAGATATGAGGCAATCAACCCACACTCCTTCCCTTAATTGCTGCAAGCACTGTTTGCTACATGCTGGATATGAGGCAATCAACCCCCACACCTTCCCTTAATTGCTGCAAGCACTGTTTGCTACATGCTGGATATGAGGAAATCAACCCCCACTCCTTCCCTTAATTGTTGCAATCACTGTTTGCTTCATGCTGGGTATGAAGTAATCAACCCACACTCTAGTTGTTGCAATCCCTGTTTGCTTCATGCTGGACATGAGGTACTCAACCATCAGTCCTTCCCTTAGTTGTTGCAAGCACTGTTTGCTTCATAATAGATATGAGGCAATCAACCCCCACTCCTTCCCTTAATTGCTGCAAGCACTGTTTGCTACATGCTGGATATGAGGCAATCAACCCCCACTCCTTCCCTTAATTGCTGCAAGCACTGTTTGCTACATGCTGGATATGAGGAAATCAACCCCCACTCCTTCCCTTAATTGTTGCAATCACTGTTTGCTTCATGCTGGGTATGAAGTAATCAACCCACACTCCTTCCCTTGGTTGTTGCAAGCACTCTTTGCTTCACTTCATGCTGGCTATGAGGTAATCTTCCCCCACTCCTTCCCTTAATTGCTGCAAGCACTGTTTGCTACATGCTGGATATGAGGTACTCAACCATCAGTCCTTCCCTTAGTTGTTGCAAGTACTGTTTGCTTCATAATAGATATGAGGCAATCAACCCCCACTCCTTCCCTCAGTTGTTGCAAGCACGGTTAGCTTCATGCTGGGTATGAGGTAATCGTCCCCCACTCCTTGCTTTAGTTGTTGCAAGCACTGTTAGCTTAATGCTGGGTATGAAGTAATCAACCCACACTCCTTCCCTTAGTTGTTGCAAGCACTGTTCGCCTCATGCTGGGTATGAGGTAATCTTCCCTCACTCCTTCCCTTAGTAGTTGCAAGCACTGTTTGCCTCATGCTGGGTATGAGGTAATCTTCCCCTACTCCTTACCTTAGTTGTTGCAAGCACTGTTTGCTTCATGCTGGGTATGAACTATTCAAACCCCACTCCTTCCCTTAGTTGTTGCAATCACTGTTTGCTTCATGCTGGGTATGAAGTAATCAACCCACACTCCTTCCCTTGGTTGTTGCAAGCACTCTTTGCTTCACTTCATGCTGGCTATGAGGTAATCTTCCCCCACTCCTTCCCTTAATTGCTGCAAGCACTGTTTGGTTCATGCTGGGTATGAGGTAATCAACCCCCACTCTAGTTGTTGCAATCCCTGTTTGCTTCATGCTGGACATGAGGTACTCAACCATCAGTCCTTCCCTTAGTTGTTGCAAGCACTGTTTGCTTCATAATAGATATGAGGCAATCAACCCACACTCCTTCCCTTAATTGCTGCAAGCACTGTTTGCTACATGCTGGATATGAGGCAATCAACCCCCACACCTTCCCTTAATTGCTGCAAGCACTGTTTGCTACATGCTGGATATGAGGAAATCAACCCCCACTCCTTCCCTTAATTGTTGCAATCACTGTTTGCTTCATGCTGGGTATGAAGTAATCAACCCACACTCCTTCCCTTGGTTGTTGCAAGCACTCTTTGCTTCACTTCATGCTGGCTATGAGGTAATCTTCCCCCACTCCTTCCCTTAATTGCTGCAAGCACTGTTTGGTTCATGCTGGGTATGAGGTAATCAACCCCCACTCTAGTTGTTGCAATCCCTGTTTGCTTCATGCTGGACATGAGGTACTCAACCATCAGTCCTTCCCTTAGTTGTTGCAAGCACTGTTTGCTTCATAATAGATATGAGGCAATCAACCCACACTCCTTCCCTTAATTGCTGCAAGCACTGTTTGCTACATGCTGGATATGAGGCAATCAACCCCCACTCCTTCCCTTAATTGCTGCAAGCACTGTTTGCTACATGCTGGATATGAGGAAATCAACCCCCACTCCTTCCCTTAATTGTTGCAATCACTGTTTGCTTCATGCTGGGTATGAAGTAATCAACCCACACTCCTTCCCTTGGTTGTTGCAAGCACTCTTTGCTTCACTTCATGCTGGCTATGAGGTAATCTTCCCCCACTCCTTCCCTTAATTGCTGCAAGCACTGTTTGGTTCATGCTGGGTATGAGGTAATCAACCCCCACTCTAGTTGTTGCAATCCCTGTTTGCTTCATGCTGGACATGAGGTACTCAACCATCAGTCCTTCCCTTAGTTGTTGCAAGCACTGTTTGCTTCATAATAGATATGAGGCAATCAACCCACACTCCTTCCCTTAATTGCTGCAAGCACTGTTTGCTACATGCTGGATATGAGGCAATCAACCCCCACACCTTCCCTTAATTGCTGCAAGCACTGTTTGCTACATGCTGGATATGAGGTAATCAACCCCCACTCTAGTTGTTGCAATCCCTGTTTGCTTCATGCTGGACATGAGGTACTCAACCATCAGTCCTTCCCTTAGTTGTTGCAAGCACTGTTTGCTTCATAATAGATATGAGGCAATCAACCCCCACTCCTTCCCTTAATTGCTGCAAGCACTGTTTGCTACATGCTGGATATGAGGCAATCAACCCCCACTCCTTCCCTTAATTGCTGCAAGCACTGTTTGCTACATGCTGGATATGAGGCAATCAACCCCCACTCCTTCCCTTAATTGCTGCAAGCACTGTTTGCTACATGCTGGATATGAGGAATTCAACCCCCACTCCTTCCCTTAATTGTTACAATCACTGTTTGCTTCATGCTTGGTATGAGGTAATCAACCCCCACTCCTTCCCTTAGTTATTGCAAGCACTGTTAGTTTCATGCTGGGTGTGAGGTAATCTTCCCCCACTCCTTCCCTTAATTGCTGCAAGCACTGTCTGCTGCATGCTGGATATGATGTAATCAACTCTCACTCTTGGAAACGCAATCCCTACATAAGGACATGTGTGAAATCCCTCAATTGTAGACTTATCAAGGTACCACGAAAATGTGTTTGCCAAAAAGCATAATGTTGTTTTTTAGAGTATTGAGATGGTGACCCTTGAAATAATCCTTAGCATGATCGAAGCTCTGCTGCAAACAGCCTGGTGTCGGGTCGATCAAAGCTGTGTCGTTTGCATTAAGCTATTGGAAATATAAACTGCTATTGGTAGAAGACAACTGATGTTAACAGGAGCTGATTTAGGGTCGAAATCACACACCAATAGAACAAATAACAGAGGGCAGGTGGACATCCCTGCATAACCCCTCCTTTAGTAAAGAGAAAAGTTCTTTGAGTAACCACCATCCTTAGTGTACTGCAGTGTATCATCTTTAATAGCCCTCCTGGAACCCCAATCCGATCCAATTTGGTCCATAATGAAAATCCATCAGTGCAGTCCACTGCTGCAGCTACATCCAGAAAAGGCCACATACACTCGGTCAGTTTCTTCATCAATAGTAATATTCTGTATTAGGCAGTAATCGATAGTGCTTAAGTCTTATTGCGCAAGTAAGAATTAATGTGATGATAAATGAAAAAAATGATTTGGTTACATGACACAGGATGCCAAGTAGGGGAAAATAAGAAAAACTATTTACATCGAAAAAGTCAATGGTGGTCATTCTAGGGTTGCTGGTATCCCGCACAGTAATTCCGGCGAGATACCGGCAAACCAACCTACCATTTCCGCCACATGATATCCCGGTATTACCAGGACATTACAGGTGGCGGAAAGGGCGGTACATCACCATTCCATGGAGTCCCATAGGACTACATGGAGGGGATTTCAGGTAATGCCTGCATTTCTTTGCTGGTGGGTGCAAGCTTGTGGTTTGGCGGTGCAGTAAAAGTGCCAGTACCGGATTTACTGGCATTTTACCAGCATTCTTACTGCACCGCCAAACTTATAATGAGCCCCAATGAAACCCAATTGCATAAACATTTCTCAGATCTTCATTTACAAAGGGAAGCAACATGAATGCAAAAAAGAGCATTAAGGGCAAATCAAGCTAGAGCAATGCACACAATTTTTAGGCACAATACCTCACATAGTCTCACTGTGGTCTTATTGACATGGGTGATGTAAAAAAAAAGTGTAGACCGGTGCTGGTCACCTGTGGTGACATGGGCCCGGCCGCGCGTAATGCTGCGGGCAAGGCCGCGCGCAAGGCTTTTCTCAGACAGGGAAGGGTAAGTCATACAGTAGTGCAATTCAAACACAGTCAAAACCAAATGAAATAATTTCCAGACAGATATTCTAAAACACATATGTTATCTATGAAAAGGAGTGGGAGGGCCTGACGTAGTCATTTCCATGACAACATAATCTCAGGGTTATAGTTATGAGGATCTTGAACGGGATTGTTTTTTTGGAAGCCAGTAGAGTAGACACATCGCATGGGAAGCTGCAATGGGCTGAATGTGTTTTACAGGAAATCCCAGGATTAAATAGAGGGATGAGAAGTGGTCCAAGAAAAGGGGCATGCCTAAGAAGGGTATGTCCTTAAAAGTACCCATAGTACCCCACCTTTGCTGCACAGGCTCACACTGACTGCACCTCACTGTCACTCACCATCATAAACCCCATTACCGTCAGCCCTTTGCACAAACAAGGTGAAATGCAGCACTAGTTGGCAGACGACATCAGTAACAAAAGTGAAGGCCTCCCATGGCAGGCTCTCATTTTCATTTTTAGGTCTGGTTAGAAAGAATGTTGCCTCATTTAGACATCCTAATGGTAAGGTAATTAGAAGGGGACTCACAGGAAGAGCGCTAGGTCACAGGAAGTTATGGAAAGCAGCATGTTCCAGACGTCCATGGGGGTTAGTACACCGTATTGTGTTTACAGCATGCCTGTGTATGTGCATAAATTTGGCACATTAGATCATTAAATAGTGCAGGGTCCACACTCTCTGGAGACGAATGTCCAAAAGTGGCGCAGGTAAAAAAGAAAGGGGGTGGGGCGATGTGTTTTATTGGCTTGAATATCTTTAAAACGTGTTCATAAAGGTGGCGTGCACATTTACAGGGGGATGTGCACACGCACACATGACTTGTTGGCCAGCCCCTTGCACACAATAGTCTTGGGAGGATGTATTTCAACATTAATGTGAAAGCCCATTTCACAGTGGCGTGTCTTTAAAGGGCCCAACATTATGACATGTCATGATAAATAAGCATGTCATGATAAATAAGCATGTCATGATAAATAAGCATGTCATGATAAATAAGAAAGAAACATTCTAGCCCTCTTTGAGGGATAGAAATGCAAGTGGCACAGCAGTGGTTCATGCTGCTGTGGCTTTTGTTCTGTAAACAAAAAAAGATTGGCAGGGTCAGAAATGACACTATCATGCACTGCACACCCCCCTGCACTTCTTCCAAACAACCACAGCGGAATGTGTTTGATTTCGGCGCATTTGAAAGCACATCCAATTTGCGAATTAAGGACGCACTTTCAAGTGTGCAGAACGATGACCTCATTTGCTAATTGTGCAAAGCGCTAAGCAGATAAAAAAAGGGGCATCTGAATATGTGCCTCTGTGTCTGAATTGTGCCTCTATGGTGCACACATCCAAAGGCCCTTTCAGAATTCTGTGCAACATTTTTTTGGCGCAAGTTAAGGGGAGGTGCTAGCACATCCCATCACTTGCGACACATGTTTTGAGAATTGAGCATCTGTGCTGTTTTTGTACAAATGTAGACTGGTCTACCTGACTGCACCAAACACGAATGAAAATGCATGTTCACATAACTGTGCAAGGACAGGGAATCATGTTGACTTTTCCTGCGCTTCCCTTTTGCAGCTATCTAGTCAGTTGATGCTAACACAATGCATCCGATATATATTTTCGGATTTCCTTTGGGTGATAGAAAACGAATTCCACACTTAATTGAATAGTCCAAATTGTTCCAAGCGTGTCCCAAACTGCAAGCTACTCTCTCAGTTTCTTGCATTTTCATCACAGGATTCTTTTTGGACAGCGGCCGTACTGGTGGGTGCATGACACAGATTACTATGGCAACATGACTAGGCCGGTCATCGAGCAGTTTCCCGTCACCTGTGAAACTGGACCAGGTAAGATATGCTATGTTATGTTATGTTATGTCATGTCATGTTATGTTATGTTATGTTATACCTCTGCCGCTTACATGAACTCCTGGTGCCGATGACAACCTTAGTCGATCGCAGATGAATTGGACTCTAACGGGGATGTCATAATAGAGTTCTGTAGGAGAGGAGAACTGAATAGTCTTCACAAGGAAAGATCAGTTGCCTTTAGCGTTTCCAATCTATTAAATCCTGGATTCGTTCATTGGATATTTGGGTAACTGTGCGATACCTGATTAGTGATGAGAAGTGTTATTGCTTGGACACAGGCCTGTGCAAAGACGGCATAGTACAAGATTATTTGGTGAGACCTGCAATCGTGGCAAGGGTATCAGGAATCAAAAGGCCTGCCCATGTGTGATGATGGATTGCCATCTGTGAGGGTGTGAATCCCATGGCTTTTTTATTTGTATTAATAAATAAAATGGTGCAGGTAAATCTATTTCTGAAAGGGAGGTCTACTAATCAGACCCCCCTTCCAAAATGATCCATGCCACAATTATAGTCCAAACAGGTGCTTTGCTGTGACTACTCTACTGCAACAAAAGCACTGTGTATGTAATGGCTTGAAGCAGGTTCAAAGGTTATCTGGGCATCCCTGACAGTTGCTCTGACACCAAGTCTTTGTGGGAAAAGTTAGCAATTTATCTTCTGCACCTCATTTTCAAATGATAATTATTGTCTGCATTAATCGGTATGATGGCAGGTAAACATCTAAATATAAGTCCTGCCCAGTTGTGACATTGTGACCACCTTTGTTTTGTTGTGTTCCATTTTTTTGATGATAGTTGTTTCCACATCAATTGAAACATTGTGTTTAACCTTAAGGATTTTTGTCTAAGGTTGTCTGTATGTGTTTTTGAGTAATTTGTACATATTTAAGATTGCACTGAGGGCATTCCAAAACTCATACGCAGGGTCAGATTGTGGTGAAATGCAGGATTAGATTTATTGCACGTTTTCACAACGCACTTCATTATTGTCTAGTTGTATGAACATGATGATGAATTTTAAACTGATAAAATTGCCTTAAATTGTGTATTGTGTTGTTGATATATATGTATGCCTAACATGTTATGGAGCCAGCTATGGCAGCTTTTAAAATAAACAAAGAATAATTAAATAAATAAATATTTAGCAAAACCATCCGATTTTCCTCATTCCGTTCCCACAGTTCTGCATGGTGATTGATAAGAGCACACAATTATGAAGCTATAATAATCTGATAGCACACACCAGTGTCAGCTCTGTGAACAGATCTCAAATACGACAGGACTGATGTGTATTCATGCCTGGGCTGAATGTCTCCCCAGCTCCCTTGTGGAACAATGGCCAGGATGCTGCCTCCTTTGATTCCCGGGGAGGTAGGGACATACCTTCCCCCATGGTATGGAAACGTACCCCAAGAGATCTCATGGGAAGAGTGCTTCATAGCACTGATACAATAAGGCCAGTCCCACACCAGGGTGGGGATCACCATCATGCCTTTGAAACCAGCAGATATGAGAATGCTGATTATTTAGAGTACCCACAGTGAAAAGGTCAGCCTGGAGAGAGATTCCAGCACCTTTGCTTCTATTAGGGCTCTTTCCCCTTTCCTGTCCCCCCCACATTCCCCTCACGCAGGACACTCTGGGTGTGAGGTAATGAAGCAAAGGCCACTTGTTAGACCAACGATATTCGGCCCCTTGCAGCAGGCTTGCTTAGGTCCAATCACCTGAGTCATTTTGCCTATAAAAAGAGAGGAGCCCCCCACCATTCTATGATTCATCTTTGGAACCAGGAAGAGGAAGAATGCACTTTTAGATTTCTGTTGGGAGAGCAGTGCATTCCAAAGTCCTCTGTCACAGAGGTGAAGACAGAAAGCATCCAAGGCAGAGGAGTGCTCTGCTCCCTAACCATCCACAGTGCACATTGGTGGTGACCTGCTGTTGAACCAAAGCCTCACTGTGGCTGCAATGGAATCAGGATCCTGTCAATAGTGTGGTGAGGGAACCCCTGTAGGTGCCAGCCATCTTCCTGGATTTGGGGTGCATCAGAAGGGCTCACCTTGTCCTGGAGCCCCTGCATTGGAACTCCCAGCAACTATAGAACTAAGGAGGTGACCCCTGGCTTTCTCTGCACCTCTGAACTAGATCAACACTATCGTGGGCACCGTCAATGCCTTCCAAGCTGCTGCAGAGGACCTGCCAGAGTCGTCCTTGACGATCAGCCCTCTCCGTATGTCAGAGGTTGCTCGATGCAGAAGCTCAGATGTTTCCAAATCTGAAACCCGTAGAATCTGCTAGTGTCCCCTACTCGACACCACCACCAGGCCACCCGATTCTTCGCGCTCCAAGTCTTTGCAGTGCCACGATGCCGTGTTGACACTGCCAAGCACACACACTACCGGAGGCAAGTCTCTGCTTCTCTGTACCTGAGGTCACTGAGTCTTCCAGTGTCACTGAGTCTTCCAGTGTCGCCGACCTCATACCGCTCACCATTCCCAACGTCATCGAGCCGCAAGATGACCCTGCTGGCGAACAGCACCGCATTGTTGGGACCTGCCGCCACCACTTCATGAAACAACACCTCACAAAGCATCCAGACTCCCAGATCAACGCCAAACAACCTGGCTCAAAGCTGTATTGCCCCAAAAACAATAATAAGGTACTGTGAAGAGGCCTTGAGCCGCTGGTCCACGTTTGGGACCAAAGTGACTTTCAAGCAACCCTTCTATGTCTTTTTCTTAAATACATCTTCTTGAACACTGATATTGTGACAATTGAGTGGCTGCACGCCCATGCTCATTTTACCAAAGTGCTATTCCACAACAGCCGCCTTTTCTGTGTTTCTTTACAGGGGGAGTTGTTGCTTGTGTTTTTAGTTACTTAATTGTTTAATTAGAAGCCTGTCTTTATAGAACCTTATTAGGACATTCTTTTATTTTTTTTCATTTGAATTAATTTAGGACTATTGTACTCAAGTATTTTGGGGGGCTAGGGCTGCTAAGGCTATCACCTCACGCCCCTTCTGAAGATATAATATAGCCTGTGTTCATCTCGCTTTACCGCACGAGACGAAGGAGGAATATCTTCCAAGCTGGGCCTGTTTGACCTTTATGATTGGGAGCACTGCTGGTTTAGCAGTAGCCTGGGGCTGAGTAGACGGTTTAGCCACTACTCATCCCTGTACTCCTGCTGAGCAGTAATCATTTCTGATTTGATTATTCTGGATGGCATGCTTTTGAATGCTTTTATCCTATCATATGGTTAAACAGATGACAGGATCAACACTGTAGTTCTCCCTGGTGCAATGTTCTAATTGTAAATTCCAGCTTCCACCATTGTCACTTGGTATGAGGGTCAAAAAGCACCCTAGTCAGATCAGTAGCCAAGCAGAACTCACTGCTGGCATCCCCCTGTATTTATTGCCGTATGCAGTGCTCTCCAAGAAATACAGGAAAGGGAAGAAGTCACTTATTTTCTTCCGTGTGAATTTGTGAACACTAACAATAAAGTCCTGTGACCTGCCCTGAATTTTAGGGAGGTTTAGTTGGAGTCACCATTTGTGGAAGGTTTATGTGAATATGAGTGTGACGTTTGGTGCATGGCGGCTGCAATGTATTACAAGTCCAAGATATTCGTTGCTTGCTCAGATAAGCCACACAGAAACAATGTGACAACTGAAGGACACCTGGCTTCTGCTCTTAGTCCACAACAGCCCCACTAGTCCTTTGGCCCTTTCATTCCAGGCTGGGAAAGGACATCTTTGCAACAATGGGAGGGGGGAAGGCAAGCAAACCCCATGATGACTCCAAACCCCACCACGCACGTGACTTCCCTACGGCCCTCCCCACCTCCCCCTCGGGCTCAGACTGGCAGATAGGGAAATGGGGCAATGCCCGAAGGACCAGCCTGAAAGGCCATTGTGGGGCGGCTTTCTGTGCCAATGTGGGCTATTGTATTCACTTAGTGCCCCATGAACATACACAACAGTGTTACCCAACCAAAGATCTTTAAAATGCACAATGTGCCACGAATCCTCCCTAAAACTTGACCCCAAATAGTGCTCGGTGTGTCACGAAAAGTCACAAACTGCAAAGGGTGAGTGTGAATGTTGTCCCTTACCCGGGGTTGTTTTTTGTCCACATCCAACCCGGCATCTCACACATTGCACATCCTTTCCTTGGCTCTGCTGACTCTTGCTGCCACCCTCCTGACTCAGTACTCCACTCTCCTGCCAAGACTCTAATGGTTCTCAAATACACAAACTGCCCCTGTGGTGATTGGGGATTCATCCGCAAAATGCAGTATTGATTTCTGACTGTTCATTATTAGAAATCATTTACATTTAATAATAAATAGGAGGTGATTTACTATTTACCATATTTATTATTAAATGTAATGATATGATAGGTTATAAATAACCTATCATATCATTACATTTAATAATAAATGGGTGGTGATTTACCCAAATCCTGGGACGGATGAGTCCACCGTTCTTACAGGGGAGTTTTATTTACACTCTTTCTGAATGACATTTACAATCATCTTCTCCTTCGCTTGAAGTGAGGATCATTTACGTGTGGAGGCTATCCTCCCACCACTTCCATTCCCCACCACCATCTCACTGTTCCTCTCCCTCTCCCGACCCTTTTACTCGACAAACTCAACATTGCAATTTCAGGTAGAAGCAGGACACCGAGTCTGTTTATTATTCATTGCAATGCAAGTAAGTACCCCGACGGAGGATGTTCCCCATCTGACCAACTGAACCCCTCGAGCCAGCAATGCAGGCACCATTCCTACAGTTCAGGTGGACTTACTAACACAGATCAGTTTCATGACCTCATGTCTATAGTGTTGCTTACTGACCACTTATCAGAGTGAGAGTGGTCTACTCCATGCACTGCTCCACCTGGCGCAGTCAGATGCCGCGTTCTCACCTGGGCATACTCGCCTCAAGGCTGAACATTGCTGTGTTAATCTAGTCATGTGCTATATTTCTCCGTACTTTGTCCGGTAGTGCCTTATCGGCTCTGCCACTTCTAAACAGAAAGCATTATGGATTTAACCGCTTCCCAGTGCCAACATTTAGCTTTCCTGTACCAACAAACATGGGCTCACATTGTACCTGCTTATGTTCGCAATTAAAACACTTGCCTATGCCCATTCAGAACATTCATGGTGGAAGCACAAAAGGTCCAGGCAATTGTCGGTCACCATAAAGTTATGTTCTCAAATAGATTTTTGGTGAATATTTGCACGAATATTTAGCTCCAGTTCTGATATCTGAATTGGATTTCGCAGGGACTTGCCTGTTGATGGAGCATCACAATTTAGCTCGCTCTGTTTGGGACACGAGATTTGATAGTTAAAGCTCTGTCTATCTACTCAACAAGACATTCCACACTACGAGCCCCTGAGGGGAAAACATGCACCTGTTCATTTGGGACAACTTTGATAAACAGGTGAATGTCAACCTCGTCGTCACGATGTTGAAGCCCAAGCTCCCCCTGCACACGCTCTGTTACCACCACTGTAAATGTTCAACAAATCCTCCCACCTCTCAAAACTCCCCACCTAGAATTGGAGGACCTTGCTAACTACCATCCTATCACCACCTTCCATTTCTCTGTCAGGTCTTGCAACAAGCTGCAGTGCTCCAACTCCAAGAACTCATCCACCTACAGCAATAGCAACCTGGCTTCTGTCCTCTACACAAACCATATCTATTCAGGCTGTTGCTGAGGCTATGGATCCCCAACAAGGGCAACCCCTACCTCCAAGCCCCCCAAGACAGGAACACTGAGCAGCTTTGATCACAGTCGACCATCAGGCCTGCTCCAGCACTCAATCCTCATGCAAGAGCCCCACAGATACTGTACTTGGCTGATTCACCTCTCCCACCACCAATAGCCAGTATGTTGAGATGTTCCAGATGGCCCCTCACCCATCAACTGCGCTACGCCCCCAGGTTTACATTCTCTCCTCTGTAATAGTGAATCAATATATGGAAAATAACATGATGCTGCAATCCAAGCAGTGTGTCAAACCACACTACCACGCCTGTGACATACATCGCTACTTTAAGCTACCTTCTGTTGAAGGCATTCACCTCATCAGAACCTGCCTGGATACCATCCGGACATGGATGTCAGCAGCTTAGCTCACACTGAGGACCACCAAGGATTATTCAGTAGATGGCGGCACTCTCCACTTGGGAATAAAGAGCTTGATGGTCTGACGAAGCCAGGCAATACATTCCTTCTCCCCAAGGGGAGGGGGGGGGCACCCCGTTTGGGACTAGGGAGGTGAGCCTGCTACGCTTTACTCCTCCTAGGGGCCAGGGCAAGTGGGATCCCACTGGGGGGGATCCCCTCTTAGGGTACAAAGAATCCCCATGTAAGGGATGGATTTGACCTCTGTGTAGCACAGAATCCCAAGTGTTTGCTGGTTATATGGGAATTGAGCATGGCAGTAATGTACAGGGCCCTTTAAAAATGGATGGTTTAGTTGGCAACCTATTATTGGTCCTACCGTTACATTAAGTAAGCAACAAATGGATGATCCAATCTGCTTCCATTGAGGAACAAAAAGGGCCTGCAAGACCAGCGCCAGGGGAGATAACCAGCCAGAGAGAAGGGAAGCTATATAGACATGCAGAGAACGAAACGTCTCCCTTTGCAGGAGGAGTCTGGAGGCAGCGCACACATGCTGCATAGTGGGAGGAGGATAGGAGAAGCCCATGGAATCCTACAATCTCCAGCAAGGCGGGGTGCCCGAGGAGCTTAGAGCCACAGAGGAGAAGAGAGAAGAGGCTTCCCCAGAAGCAGCATACCGGCATCCCCCATAACTGCTGCTGAAGTCCTGTCAGACAAAGACGGCGGGATCTAAAGCCAAACTCCCAATGGAAAGACCCAGACAGAAGTCTGAGTCGCGGTTCCGCTCTAGGCCAAGTGATCATCTTCCCCAGATGAGCACCACCACCAGGAAACAGTTACGCAGTACAGGCCAAGGAGTCGGATGAGAGCGGTAAGGCCTCCAGATACCCCACAAAGGGGCAAGAAAACGAACACTGCAAGAAAAGCAGAGAAACCTAATAACCATGTCAGGCTGAGAACCAAGATACCTTTCGAAGGGGAGAGCCAACGGAAATTGCAAGAAAGGTAGAGAAGCCGAATAGATCATGTCGGGCTGAGAACTGAGATACCCTATGAAAGGTTGAGGAATCCGACAAATCAAGAAGGCCTGAGAGGCCCCATAGCCCAGGTAGGGCTGAGAAGAGTGATAGCGCACAAAGGGGTAGGAACCCCAACAACCCCAGGCAAGCGGGGAAAGGAGAATTTCCAAAAAGCAGCAAGATACATATTCTCCCCAGGTGACCCGGAAGACATTGCCATTTCAAGGACAGAGCTACCCAGCAAAAAGCGATAGTTCTGCCAGATGGAGAGAACATATACAGAGACTTTGGACAGATCTAAATGTTGAGCTCCTCAACCAGGCAGATTGCCTGGAAAAAGAGGTAAGAACTTTTGGGTGGGGCCCCAGACAAAGCACCACGAGGAAAAGACACTTGAAACTACAGCCAGGCCTATAGCCTGAGAGAGAAGCAAGAGATTTAGGAGGGGTCAGAAACCAGTCAGCATTTCCCAACTAAGGGGGGAGTCAGCCTTCATAGGCTACATTTATGTTCCCTTCCTGTACTAGTGGTAGGGACAGACACTAGTTGAGATTAGGTTGAGACAGAAGACAGACTTTTGGTATTGTAAGACATCCTAACGAGGAAACCATAATCACAAAAGAAAGGATAGGAGTGATTTTCTTTAATAAAACATACCCGTTTCAAGCATGTCTTCTTGTCTGTCTCCTATGTCTGGCTTACCACACTGGCCAGCAGTCAAGTTGAAGGCTTGACCCCAGCTTCACTTCACAGTCCAAGGCTTTGTATTGCCACACAGGCCCCAACCTCTCCTTCAAAGAACACATGAAAAGGAAAGATCAGATGGCTTGGAACCAACTAGCTAAAACATGTCTTGTGTTGCTTGTGGCCTCGTGCAGAAGGGATGTGACCAAGCAGTGTGGGCTAGCCTGCCCCTTAAATGGTGGAACCAACCCTGAGTTGCATTCATTCTTTCCACTTCCTGTAAAGGCTTGGTAATTTGAAGATCAATGATCTTAAGGGTTGCACAGATATATGCCAGAGGTTAAGATGAATTATAATCCTTCCAGCCATCACTTCTTTTGTTTTGCTTTTGTCACGCTGAGTGAGACGGGTATGCCGATACATGGGTTCCAAGCCTGCTAGGCCTAGAGACACAAGCTACTCCTCACTGATGATGCCCAATGAGGCTGAAACATGTCTGGGATGCTTGTGGTCTTGTGCAGAAGAGATGTGACCAAGCAATTCGGGCTGGACTGCCCTTTAGGTCTGGGACCAAGTCTGATTTTCATAAGGTCTTTCCCCTTTCTATGATGGCTGCGCAGGCAAAGAAGGATGGTCTGGAGGGTTGGCTGGAGCAACACCAGAGATTAAGGTTCATTCTAAACCTTCCAGCCATCACCTCTTTGTTTTGCTCTTGATACCAACTGACATAATATCAAAATGTTAACCTCCACCAGCAACGTCTACTCCAACAGTCAAGCTCTCATGGTCTCCCACATCGGCAGGCCTGTCTGACTCCCTCCTATCCCCCCATGAAAATCGTATTCCACACTGAGACACTTCCAATTTCTGAACAGCCCCAATCTTACAACATCACCCATATGCTGAAAGGTTTTCCCTGGCTACTCCCCCTCGCACTCCCCCCATCCTCAGGCTGCATCCAGTTCAAGTCGCTCTGTATCAGCTATAAAGCCATCCACACCAATAAAAAAAACTATCTGGAGAAGAAGACACTCCCACACTGTGCACATCTCCAAAAGACCACACTTTTGAGACATGTGCCCGCCACACAGATATTCACAAAGGAACTAAAACTTCTCCACTTGCTACAGCCTTATCACTTCTTTATGCCCCAAAACCCCAAAACCACCCTTACCGAGCGCAACATGGCATCGCCGCCCCACTGCATGTCTCCTCCTCTTCTTGAGCTATTTGTTTACCATCCAGACCTTCGGGAAGGTACTGAAACTTCCTTTGCTACTTCCCTAAAACCTTTTCATATCACCCAAACCATCTCTACCCACTGCCACAGCACACGCACCTCATTCCATGTCTCCCCATGGCTGGGTCTTCTGTAAAGCTCCTCGAACCAGGCAAACATCTCATCATGTACTCATAACTATGGCATTTCGGGATGGAAACGTCTGTCTGGGTAAATGGCTGTGCTGCCCATTGTGGCCAGGCCTATTTTAGACGAATATTAAGTATTGCACTTTAGCAAAAGTACTATAAATATTAAATATAAATACTTGCATACACAGGCATTGGTGTATTATATGTGAATTATTTTAGCTGCCTGTCCTCTCTTGAAAAGAAACATGAAATGATGGATGGAAAGCTCTGACTCAATCTTTACTAGTGGGGATTTCTGTGGGAAGCTTGCAGTCCCCTGCTTTATGGCTCGCCTGTGATTTTACAGAAGATGAAATATGTTAGTAAGTCTTGGTTCAACCTCAAAAGTGGCAATCTAACCAGAACTGCTAGGTTCCATATCTTCTGCGCTAGATGACGCAGAGATGCGTCACTTAAGGGTTCCACGCGATAATGCCACCTGGAAAAAGTTGCTAGGAAGGCGACTTTTTTTTTCCTGACCCCTAAAATACATTCCCCAAATATTCAAATCATTTTACATTATAAACTCTCATCCTAGAATATTCGGGGAAAGTGTTTAATTTGACTGAGGGTTCATTTTTTGCAAAATGTCGCCCCCTGGGGACCATTTCCCAGGCAACTTTATCACTGGCCACAACCTAAGGTGCAACGAGCTTGGAACCCAAGAGAAGCTTTCAATTGGCCATAACCACTTGAAATTCCTGAACAAGAAGCTGTTCATTACAATATTTTTTGCTTGTCTGTACCGTTACAGAACAGGACAAAATGAATGACAGTCTTTAACTGCTAGGTTGCATTACTTTCGCACGAGACCAAAAGCAATGTGCTGCATGTTTCAGACAGGATGGGTAGAATCATCCAGGTGCAGCTATAATGGTATGCTGTTGGATCGCCAGAAGTCGAATGGCCCTCATATATATTCCAATTTCCCACCACTGATCTATGCTCTAGAAACAGACCCGCACACAGTACCCAGGCACTTCCCAACATCCCGCATCAGCACAGCTATTTTACAACACACAGTATTATCCTATCATGCAGACGTCTCTTTTAGATCCATCACAACTCCTCAAGACAATGAAAGCAGCAGTGGTTCACATTAGAAATCCCAGTAATAAGTGCACCAGTAAGTTTACTGTGAGCTTCACTTTGCTGTGCCTTACAAGAAAGTAGGAGACCAGATACATGATATGATATGATATGGCATTTGTAACGCGCCTATACACAAGTGTTTCAAGGCGCAACGAGGCAGGGAGGGGGGAACAAGAGAAGACAGACATCGATCCGACTAGGCCAGGTGTCTTTCAGATCGCGCAAGTGCATGGGTAGAGGGGAAGGGAGAAGTGCAAAGGGAAAAGGTAGGGGGGAAAGTGCAGTACAGGGTTAGTAGAATAACAAGATAAATAATAAGGGCCAGCTGGTGGCAAGTGCAAGGTAAGTGCAGACAAGTGCTGGGAAGGGGGTGCTGTAGGGATACAGAGACAGTCCCGTAGTGCAGAGGTTGCCAGGGAGGCAGTGCAGGGGACAGTGGCTGGTCCAAGGATTCAGTGCAGTTTCAGTCAGGAATTTAGCAGGGGAGAGGGGGATAGAAAGCAGAAGCAAAGAGGAAGGTTTTGAGGTGCTTCTGGAACTGGAGATGGTTCTCTTCAAGTTTCAGGGAGGTAGAAAGGCTGTTCCAGAGGGAAGCCGCTGCCGCGGAGGGAGATCTACCCCCAACTCATTGCTTGGAGAAGCGGCTGACCCTGAAGGAGTTGGATACGGATGAGCGAAGAGCTCGAGAAGGATGATATTTAGGAAGAGAGAGTTGAAGGTATTTAGGCCCAAGGCCCCAGAAGGCCTTGTGGACAATGTAGAGGGTGTTGAACTTAATCCTCGCAGCCACTGGGAGCCAGTGTAGAGATTTAAGTCCTGGAGAGATGTAGTCACTGGGCTTGAGGCCAAGGACAAGTCTCGCAGTCCTGTTCTGGATGAGTTGCAGAGGGCGGAGAGTAGAGGCAGGCAGATTTATATAGAGGCTGTTACAGTAGTCCAGCTTCGAGAGAACCAGGGCTCGGGAGACAGTAAGCTTCTGGGGGAAGGAGAGGAAAGGAAGAATACCTCTGAGGAGGTGCAGCTGGTAGTGTGACTTCTTAGAGACGTCAGATATGTGAGGAGAGAAGGAGAGTGTGGAGTCGAAGATGACCCTGAGGATTTTTGCCTTGCAGGTAGGAGCAGGAAGAGGGCGAAGAGAGGCCGGCCAGAGAGCTGCAGGCATAGGTGGAGCGGTGACATCTAGTGGCCCCTTCAAGGATGGCTGAGGCCCCAAAAGGCTCAAATTCCCTTTGTGCGTGTGTGTGTGGGTGTGTGTGTGTGTACCCCCAAACTTTTTGCTTTATATTTTTGAATCTGACCTGAACTTTTTACAGTGCAGTGACACACTGGCGTTTTTCTAAATTTGTCATGGGGAAAGTGACATGTCCTTCAGGCTGTCAGTACTGGGAAACATTGTTTTCCTTAGCCCTGTGACTTGTTGCCACTTGTGGTAACATTTTATCATTGTACAATGCATCTTACAATGCAGTGCAATTGGGTACACATTTTGTTTTGCCCTAGACTTACACCAAGAGGATTTTTGGTTACTTTAGGTGTGCCTAAGAGACAAGCCGGTGGCAGAAGTAACTTTTTGCTATTTTCTAGTGTAATTTGATTTAGCCTTACCACGTTTACCGTGTTTGGCTATCTACTGTAGCTAGTGTCCAAACATGGCTGTGACACAAGGCTTTTCGTTTGTCCCTAACCCTTCTTCCTGACCTTGAGGCCAGGAAAATCCTTATATAGACTTCCAGTGCCCCAGAGCGCTGAGGCTTTTCATGGCCTCTTGCAGGGCCATGTGTGTTTGCTGCCAGGAAGTGGGCTGGGGCTGTCTGGTACCAATCCACAAACTGGGTTCAGCGGGTCTGAATGGTATGCATGAGCAGTGCCACCATTGGTCCTGATTGGACCACTGCTTGTGTGTGGGGATGTGGGTGTGTGTGTGTGTGTGTGGGCCAGATCTTTAATTGGTTAGTGGGAGTTGCAGCTCTTACCTGGCTTTTGGATAAGAAGAGGACCCCTGCACCCATTTCAGAAATATCCTGGAAGAAACCTGAAGGAGACTAGTATCCTGTCCAGCTGCAAGACGTATAAGGAGACGGTGGACCAATTGGAAGAAAGCCTGGCGACCAACTTCTGCTGCTGTCCTGGAAGAGCCCTGTCTTGTAGGTCAGAAATCATGCGAAGGAACGTTGACCCTTAAGAGTGAATGGAACATCCATTCTCTAGGTCAGGTCTGAGTCCTGCAAAGAAGAGCCCTCGGAAGTGTCCCTGGATTACCCAGTGGCTGACCAGCTCAGAGTTTGGGCTGCCATGCTGCAAACATCGCTGTTCTGCGTTGAGGCCGGGAACTTTGGGGAGCCAAAGCGTATGCTACAGCACTCATTTCTGACAAATTACGTAGTTCCGGCATCAAAGAGATCCGAGATAGGAGGCAAAGTCTGACAACAACAGTTGTGTCCCCCTCCGTTGCCGTGCATCGGTGGCTGTCATCCAAAACAGCTTTCCTGCATCCAGTTCTCTGCTGAGAAGGGCCCTGCATGCAGTTCTTCTGCATTCTCTATCCTGAAGACCGTGCACCAGCATTTGTCAATGACGAGACAAGTGCTCGAACCTGCACTGCTGAGCATCAAGGACCAGAGCTGATGGCGGCAAAGGCGACCCTGGACCCTCTTCTGAGGACCTGCCAAGTCCTAAGAAGAATCAGTGCACGGGGGTGAGTTGTAACAGTGCTTATCTGAACCCCCTAGCTCTCCTTTAAAAGTTTGGTAACTTTCAGAAACTTTTATAACAGTTTGGCTTTGCCATTGCATGCGAAAGTGGACAACACTTTTATTCACTAGAACAACGTACCCTCTACCCCTTGGAACTCTTAATTGGATCCCAGAAGCCCTCCACTAACTTGTTCCCATCTCACAAAACTGTGTGAAACTTTGGTGAACATTTGGGCACAGGGCCCATACATCTTAGGGATGGACTTTTAAAGTTAGTGTTGTATCTCTGTGGACCTGTAGTGCTGCATACTAAATCTTACCTTCCCTTGCAGGGGTTTGTTACGTATTTTGCGCTACTCCAGTGATTGTATAAATGTATAATTAATTTAGTCTTGTGTGATAGTATGACATTCTAGTAGTCATTTTTCATAGTATTACATGGCCATAAATAAGTATTGGTATAACTGTTGTGTAAGTGTGTTCCTTGACTTTTCAATGAGTGTGCTCATTGAGGTCCCCTTTCCAGGCTCACCTCTCCTGGGACATATCCTTGACCACTTTCCCGGCTACCTTGAACTGGTTTGGCTACAGCTCCCAGAGTTGTCCCAGTCACTAAACTAGGTTGTCCATCTATACATCTGTCCACCAGGCCCGAGTATAGAAAATCAGTCCTAACAATATTCACGTTTGGGCATCAGCCTACGAACGAGATAGGAGCAGGTGCAGCTGTTAGCAACTCAAAGTGCATCCTGATCGACAGTGGAATGCGTTCTGATCTGCTGCAGAGCTCCTTTTCTTTCCCGGTGTGCCCGGTGTGCCAAGTAGTAGAATGGGAAAGAGCAATGCTGCCCAGGTTCTGAAAAGACCCTAGGCAATGCTGAACCACCAAAAATAAAGAAAATTGGTGCTGTACGTGATTGCGTCCATTTGAAAACGCATGGGCTGCCTGCAGGTCCCTTACACCCACAGACAGCCTATCCCAGTGCTTTAAGTGGCCTGCATAATCGAGGGGTCTGGCCGAAAAGGGGTGAGGCCTGGCAGTGGGTCGGCACTTCAATTAAGAGGCAACACCGGCCTCACCCGAATCCCGCCTGTTAGGCCACGCTCCGTAACAATTGCAAAATGGCCATGGCCTACAGCCGGCATTCGCATCTTGTAAGTGTTGCCACTTAATTGTGTCACCAACCCCCTGCCAGGCACCACTTTGCATCGATCATCACCCTCACACCTGGGGTGCGACGGTGATGATCCCTGCCTTGCTAATGAAAGGGGTGTCTGACAGGGAGTTTGCCAACACAGTGAAAAGGCAGGCAAGTCTTTTGTTTCTAAAGCCTGAAGCTCTCTTATACGCGAGATTTTCAAGCTTTAGACAAAAGCGTTGGCACCAAGTGGGCTGGGGTTAGCAGGAGACTTTAGGGTGCCCCGGCAGGGCCTCATCTCAGACCAAATTTTCGGAGCCTGGCCGGGTTCTGCCCCAGCTAGCCCCAGGCCACTTAAAGCACTGGACTTTCATCACCTCTCAAGTACCCTACAGCTGTGGTATTCAAACCTTTTTATACTGAGCATCCCCTCTTCAGTGAAAATATTGTTTCCTGGCCCCCCACATGCCATAACTGCTTATATTTCCTATTAAAATCAATGCCTGAATCCCCTTTTACAGCGCCTCACGCCCCTCGCTGGACATTCTTTGTGCCCCACCATGGAGGCCAGCCCCACAGTTTGGAGTCTCCTGCCATCAAATGAATCACTGGATTTATAAAGTGAAATCTGCTGCCTGAAAGCTACGATGTGACAGAAGTCTCATGCCCAGCAAATGTCAAGTTAGCGCCCCCTAGAACCTGTGTCTAGACAGCCCTGATATGTTATGGCAAAAGCTGCTATGTTAACCTCTTAAACATGACCAAGTGTTCATCTCGAACTCTTAACACAGAAACTGTAAGGGATGAAACGCTGCTTCTAAAGATAATTATCAAAAGGCTCTTCATTCTGCAATTTCTCAAAAATTTAGTTCGGTTTCCATGAAGTCGTTTTCAGAACAATTGAACTGGTTCCTTTCTAGAGAAGACTAAATGTATATATTGTTATTGGCATGGCATGGAGTCAACAGTTGTCTCAACATTTATCAGGAAATTATACCGTAATGCCAACAATCTGAAATAAAAAATGTACTCTATATTAGTGAGGACGGGTGTTCGTCAACAGAGACGAGTTGCTCTGTACCTGGATGAAACACTCTTCATTGCTATTTGGCAAGCTTGGGTGTCATCTGTGATATCACAGAGGAGGCATTTTGAGAAAAGCACAGGGGGAGACAGAGAGGGGCGTGTGCTTGCCCTAAAGCGATGATCCTCTTGGAAATAGTTGAAGAAACAGAACAGGATGCATGCCTATAACGGGTAAAACAAACAATACAGTCAGGAGACTGGAAGAACTTCCTGTCAAGCATAACCCGCCGCACATCACCGGCGCAAGAGAAGCTGCAGGCCCTGTTTGGGATTCGTCATGAAATGACCATATCGGTCGAAGGAATCCTCCTAAAAGGACACTGCAGCATACTACCCGAAGTGCTGGAGGAACGGGCACTCAGACAGGCACATGAAGGACACTAAGGGATAGTAAAGACCTAGGCGTACCTAAAATCCCGAATATGGATGACCAAGATCCAACAGAGAGTACTGAGCCTCATTGAAACATGCATTGCCTGTCAATCATCACAATGACAGATGGCCCCAGAACCCAGAAGAGATGGGAGTCAGCAGTGTAGACTTCTGTACTGTGGCAAATTCATGTTACTTACTGGTGGCTGTGGACGAATTCAGCCGATACCCAGAGGTAGAGCCCGTGAAGTCCACGGATGCAACATCAGTCATAACGGCCATAGAGAAGATATTTGCAGTTCATGGCCTGCCAAGCAAATTAAAGAGTGACAATGGGCCCCCATTCACCAGCAGGAAGCTGCGGAACTTCCTAGAGAATCTCAGCATACGTCACCACAAGATCACACCATGCTGGCCACAAGCCAAAAGGGAGGCGAAAGATTCATGGGGTCACTAAACAAAGTGATTCGAATTGCCAAGGACCAGCCGCCATCGTTACCAGCAGTGTACCGGTTTCTACGATCATACCTGAAAGCCCAGCACACTGCCACTCAAATAAGCCCCACAGCACTGATGTTTTGGGTCCCACTTCAAGCAGAGCTTCCTCTCCACCCGAACTGGGTGGTACCAGAAGTGGACACAGAACAAGAAGGCAACACAATGCAAAAGAGAGCCCGGCCCGACAGGCACAACATTGAGAATCCCAGATGGGAGACATGGTAGTAGTAAAGAATCGATATCCACAGAAGAAAATGACTACGTCATATGAATCACACCCTTGGACTGTTGTGGAAAGTGACCATAGCATCGAGACAGCAGCCCGAGGGAAAGAGGTTGTCACCCACAACGTATCACACTTTGGCTAAGTACCGCCAACAATGTGGAAGGAGAGGGGAGGTGAAATCCCAGAAAGCAGTGAACCACCAGCCCATCGAGAAGAAGTGTCCAGAGAAGAAGAAATGATTCAACCGAACAATGCCATGACAGCCCTCAACACCTCCAGCCCGAGTACAACCCAAGTGGAAGAAGAAAACCCTCTGGAAAGAGGAAGGGGATCCCGTGATACACTGAGAGAACGGCTGCAGCCCTCATCACGGCTGTGAGGATACATACTTAATGGAGTGTACCACCGAGATAAAGGGCCATCATAACGGACATGGCTAAGACACATAGCCACTGCACCGCGCGTAAAGCAATTATCCCAAGGTTTTTCAAATGCAAGTTTGGAGGAATGTGGTGTTGCACCTCTCCAAACACCACGTGATGGGAGGGGGAGCCTGACCCATGTGGTGTGAGGCAGAGGAGGAGTAAGTTTAATAAAAACGCACCCGCGCCAGAAACTGGGGAGAGCCATTCGGACAGCCAACACAACAGCATGTGTGTTTTATCTGGGGCTAGGGGGGCTGTTAAGCTCATGTAATGTTGGTGGTAACAAACACCACAGTAAGGATGGAACCTGAGCGCCTTGAGGTGGGATCAAAGTACACTGCAGTGAGAAAACACGTATTCCGGGAGTCTGAAACGTTGTCTCGTTATCAAATGATCTAAACCTTCATACATAATAAAGAACAATATCCTTTCCAAATGATAATTTCACGTTTTTGCATAGTGCTCCAGTCTGTCTCTTGTTTCAAAGCACTGAAATAATTGTCATTCGCACATGGAGATCGTTATTTAAATCCTCTTAGCCAATCAGAATGTTCACCATTCAGTCAATAACTACTGGTATTGACGGTGTCAGGTCTTTCCGTTGAATACATTTCTATTGAATTTCCATCTATTGAAATGCTTTTCCATCGAAAAGCATATTCATTGAGTATATTTTGATGGATATTAGGGTTAGGGTTAGAGTTAGGGTTCCATCGAACCTCTCCATATTTTCAATTGAAAGGTTTCGATGGATATCCACTTCTAAAGAAATAAATTACATTTCGATGAATCTTTTTTCGTTGGTTTTATTTCGATGGATTTTCTTTTCGGTGGTTTTTCGGTGGTTAATTTTCGATGGAAAGACCATAAACTGTATTGACTGCATTCTGAATATTCTGATTTCAAAAGCAGACAGGGACCGCAAAGCAAATTCCAGGTGTGATTGTGTTTAATAAAACACTCCCACTCTGGGGGATCTTTTTTGAACTGCAACACCCAATGTTCCATTCTTAACGAGAAAGCTAAAATACGTGCAAAGCTTTGATTTTCTTATTGAGAAACCATTGTCTTTTACACTATACCTAATGCAGACCTATATTGAAACCTTTCCAATTCAAACACGTTTCCAATTAAAATGCTTAATTTATGATGTCACCCTTGTTAAATTATTACAAAATAAAAGCACATTTAATTTACTTATGAGGTTTGAGTATTTATTTTACTCAGTATTAAACTTGTATTGCTATTACAGGTATGTGCTAACAGCCTTATAGACCTCGGGAGGGGTCATTATCGCTTGGCATAATGACCCGCCCGCGAGTTGTGGCCCGAGGCGAGTGGCCCTCCCTCGGTCTATGGGGCTATATAATTCCCCAAATGAATGATTCTCAATTTATCAACCTGAAACCTGCCCTTCATAATGAACTCATACATCTGGAGGCAGCACTTAACTTGCTGAGCTATCTTTTCACCTACTTTTCCATTGTGTTGTTTCCCAAAACAGAGGTGCAGTATATTTTTAAGGACATGTGATGTTAGGGGCCTTGTATGGTCGCGCAACACCACGGGGGAAATCAAGAGTTTTGAGTTTGACAATCAGTGGTACCTGGGTGTGAATTCCAATTTCTATAAAAAATCTGATCGCTACTCGCAACTTTTCCGTTAACTGTCATGGCATTTCCTTTATCACCCGCTGCGCTGAGGCACCATGAACGAGTCCATTTTGTGCACATGCAATAGAGCTGGTTTCAGTCTTTCCAGTTGCCTCCAAGCACATGACTTGCCTGCATTGTATCCCATCTCCATGTTCTTCCATTCTACAGGCAGCCCTTCTGGACACGCAATGGGGTCTTCTGCTGTCTACTACGTCATGATGACCGCCATTCTGACCAGCGCCCTCCAGAGGCAGAAAAATAAGACGTTCCTAAGCAGGTGAGTAGGCTCAGAGCATGTGGACACTGATGAGATGTTGACATTGTGAAATGTTCTTCCTTTTAAATAGACAGATAGGCAGCTAGGCAGGCAGAGAGATAGACATAGTAACTGCACTCAAAGCCCACTACACAATACAGCTGCTGGGTTAGTGAACTGGGTGATAGCTCAATTGCTTGCCAAGAGTTCTGTTAAGTCTCGCCACCCCTAAACACAACCACCACACACACACCTGGGGAATGTCTATGTTCTCAATCCTCGCCGAACCGCTATGGAACTCCCTCCTTTTAACAATAGGTCAAATGAGAGCACTTTTCGGTTGCGCAAACAGCTCATAGATAAGGCACCCCATCGTCAGCAGTCTCGTCATTGTAGAGCACCACCTCCATCCACTAAGGGCTCGATGGCAATCAGCATAATGTAATGCGCAGAGAAGACGTAGACCAACGGCATTCCATTGTGATCTAACGTACACACCCAACACAAATTGCTTGTCTAAAAAGTGGTATTTATTGTCCAATCGTAAAGGCTTGGTTCTAGATTATTCAACAAAGTGTAGCCAATCTAGGGGCGTGGCCAACGAGCGACCGATGTAGACGTGTGCTCGCTGAGCTCCCGGTGCCGCCAACACATCCTGCCAAATCCTGGGGGAATTTGACTTGCGACACTCCTGCAAAATTACGAAAAGTTGGCCGACAGACAGCACGACACATTGCAGTTGCTCCCGTAACAAAACGGAGGCCGGAGGCGAAGATAACTGCGGCGGAAGGTGATAGAGCGTGGCACCCGCCGAACTCGATCCAAGATGGCCGACAGTGACTTGGGATAGTGCGCCACTGACATCCGGCACGAAGAACAGCGCCATACAGGAGGAGCGAACGGTTGATGGGAAGGCAGTGACCAGCCGTACGCGCTCCGCTCCGCTCCGCGTTGAGCGCCCGCCAACTCAGAACAAGGGGCGACAGACAGCGACCGAAAGGACGGAGAGGCACGTGATTGGGCACACGAAACGGTGAGGAGCAGGGTGGGCGAGAGGCAGTGGTTGCGAGCAGCTTTCCCGCTTGCCCGCTCCCAGAAAATCCCCGCGACTACTCGCTTGTGATTAGATCGAGAGTTAAATCCGTGCCCCGGCCCACGCACAACGCTACTAGAATCATCAAGGCGGATCCTCATCGAAGTTGTGACTGCAACGGTCATGGGCAAGGACAAGAGCAGGAGAGGCACGACGCAAAGCAAAATGGAACAATACGCGGTGCCCACACTGGCCACGGAGCCGACACAGGAGAGATCAGCAATTACTGAAGATGAGGAACCCGAACCCTCTCTCAAAGACATTATGAACGCCATAGCCAACTCCAGAACCGCTATGGAGATTAAAATGGACGGCATCAGCACAGAAGTGTCCCTCCTACGCCATGACTTGCAGAAACTCACGTCCCGCACGGGAGAGGCGGAAACCCGCATATCCAACACGGAAGATGGCCTCCGAAACATCCATCAACAGATGACCAGAGTACTGCAACGTGTTAAGACTCTAGAGGAACGGGTGGAGGAAGGAGAGGGGCGCTCTAGACGGAACAATATACGAATCCTGGGATTACCTGAGAAAAGTGAAGGCCCCTCCATGGAACTATTCCTTGAACAACTACTCATGGACCTATACGCCCCAAAGAAGTTTTCGAAACTTTTCTCCATTGAACGTGCACATCGAGTCCCAACAGGCAGACCAACGCCTGGGGCCCCACCCCGCACTGTGATTGCCAAAATCCTAAATTACAGAGATCGCGACGCGATACTACAAATGGCCAGATCCAAGGGAGCCACGACCTACAACGGCGCGAAAATCGCTTTCTTCCCGGATTTCACCAGGGAAGTACAAAGAGCACGCCAATCATTTGACCAGCTTAAGAAGAAGCTACAGACCCAAAACATCAAATATGGTCTCCTGTTCCCGGCACAGCTGAAAATTTACCATAATGGCACAACCGTGCACTTTAATGACCCAAAGGATGCATGGAATTGGGCAGAAAATAACCTGGAGGGAGATTGGGGCCCCACAAATAGAAGGGAACGTGAACGAAATAGACCGCGCCCGGACAGATCCCCGAATGCACAACCACTACAAGGCCAGGATGGACTACCACCAAGAGAAGCCGACTGAAGTGTGCGGACACATGCTGATAGCAATGCACTGTCAGAGCTTTCCCCCCCCCCCACATTGAAGAAATGGCGGCTTGAGCGGGGGCCCCCCCCCCTCGACAAAGGTAATAGGACCAGCGCCGAGCAACGGCGACAGAATCGCAAATAAGTTATATCTAATGTATTGATTGTTTGTTCGGTCTGGGCAGACCCTTGTCAGGCTCGGCCTAATGTTGGGGCGACAGGTACTTCCAGTTGGGGTGGAGTATGGGGAGGGTACGAGGGAGTTTGTGTTTATGACAGAGTTTATTTGTTTGGTTTGCTGTTCTAAGATCAATGCGCGCAATAGGCTGGGATCGGGTTCCAGGGGGGCGGATAAGGGGCAATGCCCGTAGATACACACAACATTACCCGGCATGTCCGATTCCCGACCACCATGACTGACCACACCGCTGAAAGCAAGAACAGGTCTATTAAGATAATGACCTGGAACGTGAATGGGCTAGGCAGCAGTATCAAGAGACGCCTTGTACTCCAATATTTGAACCGTTATACGCCCGATGTAGCCTTCCTAACCGAAACGCACCTGGCGGGCACAAACTGCAACCTCTTCAAGCGAACTAATTACCGCATCGCGATACACTCAGGTTTCTCCATGGGAGCTAGGGGAGTGCTGATCCTCGTGCACAAACGACTTCCACTGACCCTCTCATCCGTCACACAGGACACAGGAGGTAGATTCGTTCACATAACCGCGACTCTTTGGGAGCGGCCTATATCCATGCTAGCCGTATATGCACCACCTACCTTACTCACTGCACTACTTGAAGATATAACGCCAATGTTGGCGGCGGACTCCTCGAGCTTGATGGTGGTGGGGGGAGATTTCAACGAGGTCATGCACCCAGAACTTGACCGAACACACATCCGCTCGAGAAATCCAGCTACGCATACCAAACTAGCCACGTTCGCCGACGCAATAGGCCTGAAAGATGTGTGGAGACATTTGCATCCTGGCACGAGAGAATACTCTTTCCTCTCCGGAGCGCACGCCTCATTATCTAGACTTGATTACTTTTTTCTCCCGATCTCCGAATTACATCTAGCAACCGATGCACACCTCCTACCCAGAGGTATATCGGACCACTCCCCGCTCGTAATGGTGCTCAATACACACAGGCCGATTCCCCCACCCACGTGGAGGCTAAACAATTATTATCTGGGCTTCCCCGACCTAGTCGAACATATCAAAAAAGGAACAGAATCATACTTTGAACTGAACACAACCTCAGTGGATAGCCCTGTAACCTTGTGGGAGGCATACAAACCCGTACTGAGAGGGGAACTCATATCCCAGATCGCAGCCCATAGGAAAAAACACGCCGCGGCGATCCGGGCGGCCGAAAAGCGAGTACAAGAGGCAGAGGTAGCTCATCTATCCCAAGACCTCCCAGAATCCCATCGCGAATTACAGCTAGCACAAAAACAGTTTCAAAACGTCGCCCTGGACAATGCCAAACAGGCACACGCAGCGATGCGGGCCAGAGTGTACGAAACCGGGGATAAGGCAGGCAAAATGCTGGCGTGGCTGGAGAGGCGTGACGAGGGGCTCCGACATGTTAGAGCGATCAGAACACAGGGGAATACACTAGTGACAGCGGACCGTGACATAGCGGAAGAGTTCGCAAGCTACTACAAGGAACTCTATGGACCGCCAACCTCCCCCATTGACATTACACCCATCTCGGGAATCACCCTTCCCTCCCTGACACCTGAACAAAGAGCCCTGCTAGAAACCGACATATCGGAGAATGAATTGTCTGCAGCCATAGCCGACCTTCAACCCGGGAAAACCCCAGGACCCAACGGCCTTCCTATCGAGGTATGGAAGAAAATAGGCACGAGCGTAATTACACCACACTTGCTGAAAATGTATGAAACCTCCCGTAACAAAGGGTCCCTCCCACAAGACCTGAGACAGGCCACCATAGTGGTCATACCCAAGGCGGACAAACCCCCAGAGTGCTGCAGTTCGTATAGGCCCATTTCCCTTATCAATACAGAAACCAAAATCTTAGCGAAAACCTTAGCCAATAGATTGCAGCAAGTTATACCCTCCTTGATCCACCCGGATCAGTGTGGTTTTATGCCGCAGAGATCCACGCGGATGAATATACATCGATTATTCATGGCGATGGAGAATGCGACCACCATCCGAGACCCGTTGGCCCTGTTGGCCGTAGACTTCGAGAAGGCCTTTGACTCTATCAGGTGGGATGCGATCTGGGAGATAATGCATAGGATGGGATTCGGGCCCCAGTTTATGAGCTGGGTTAAATTATTGTACAAATCCCCGCTAGCCGTCACGAAAGTGAATGGTCACGTGTCAGGCCCCTTTGAAATCGGCACAGGAACCAGACAAGGATGCCCACTGTCGGCCATGATATTCGCAATAGCGATTGAACCACTCGCTATACTGTTAAGAACAAACGAAACATGGAAGGGATTTAGATGGTCTGAAGCCTGGGAAGATAAGGTGTCCCTATACGCGGACGACTTATTGGTTTACTTACAAGACCCGGTCAGATCCTGCCCCATAGTGACTGATTTACTGCAGAAATACGGATCCTTCAGTGGCCTGAAAGTAAACTGGGACAAATCCACCTTATTCCCACTTAAACAAGAGGGAGACTCGATCCCGCCCCAATGTCCCTACCGGGTAGAAAGGGAACAATTCAAATACCTAGGTATTCTAATAACAAATAAGCTGACTGATTATGTGCCCAGAAACCTGTACCCAGTCATGACAAGATTTGCAGAGGACGCCCGTCACTGGTCATCCCTCCCGCTGACACTACTGGGTAGAGCTGCACTCTTCAAAATGATGACCCTACCCCGCCTACTCTACATATTACAAAATGCCCCATTACACATCCCTTCAAACATATTTAGGAAAATAGACCAGACACTCCGCAGACTGCTGTGGAATAACGGTCATCCACGCATAGCCCTAGCTACACTCCAAAGATCCATATGGGAGGGCGGAATAGGACTACCCCGAATGCAAACATACTATTGGGCCAGTCAATTGATGAAAGTGAATGACCAACTACACGGCGACACCGATGCACCACACAACAAATCTCTAGAGTCGGACACGCCTGGAAAACCCATCATGCTGTACCTTTATAAGAAAAGAGACTGCGCGGCTACTCCCAACATGCGCGCACAGCTAACACAAATCTGGACAGACGCACACAAGTTCGTGGGATGGGGCGACAAACTATCGCAGGCCCAACCTCTGTGGAACAACAAGAACCTTCCAGGTGTATACACGCTCCCCAGGTGGCCGAACTGGTCCCGGCAAGGTCCGCCCATCTTGGGAGACGTTGTGAAGGATAACACCATGGTCCCTTTTGCAGAGCTGGCTCTCCGACTTGGACTTCCCCAAACCGAACATTACCACTATGCTCAACTACAACACGCACTACGAAACATCCTCCCCGAAGTGAGCCCCCTACCGGACTTCACCCCCATTGAGAGAAATTTACTCCCGGAACCAATTACCCGGAGAGTGACATCGGTTCTGTATAGTGCCATAAGTTCCTTTGGCACACCAGATCTACTGTCGCTGCGGACCAAGTGGGAATCGGACGTGGGGGCCATACTGCCGGAGGAATGGGTCATGACATTGATGTTCCCTAGGGAGATAGCGATTTCATCAAGGCTTAGATTGGTTCAATTAAAGATATTACACAGAGTATACTATCCCAGGGTGGCCCTACACAGATGGGGAAGAATAGATGATCCGAACTGCCTGCGATGCAAGACGGAAGAGGGTACCTTTTTCCACATCGTATGGGATTGCACACATATACAACCACTTTGGGAGGCATGCTGTGCGGAACTCTCTAGAGTTATGGGGAAAACAGTTCCCAGAAACCCTAAGCTACTACTATTGGGGATAGATGATGAAATTGACCTATCTAGATATGAAAAACTGCTCTTGTTCACCACCACCGCACTTTTGAAAAGGAACATTGCTCAAAAATGGGGCTCGGACCAAATACCGAGCTATGAACAATGGAGAACGGATGTGGATATCTGTGTCGCAACGGAATACAGAGTATACGCGGCCAGAGGATGCCCGGCAAAAGCCCTGAAAGTGTGGAGGAAATGGGAAGATGCCCAATGAGGATTATAAAACAACTGGACGCTGCCTGCGGGCTCAACTAAAACTGTCCCCCCCCCCTTTTTTCTTTTGCAAACATATGTGTACAACATCTGAAACAGCCAGTAACCCTCTCCGGCAATGCGCATGTATTGATTGTTTACGTTGTTTATTTGTTTAACCTTGTTTTTTCCTAAAAACACCAATAAAATGTGTTATTAAAAAAAAAAAAACAAAGTGTAGCCAATCTGACTACGACATCTCAATAGTCATGTGTGAAGCTGATTGTTTGTAAATGGTGTTGATCTCCATGAGGGTATAATGCAGAAAAGAACATTTTAAAATATAAAGAAATGATTTACTGCCTTCATCACCACCTCCAACACCGCCTCAAGTTACACCATCCTTGTAGGAGACCCCAGTCCTCCAGTGTCCAAGTAGACCCCGCTACAAGATTCTGAAAGCAACACTCAGGAGGCCTCCCATTAGCAGACCAAGCTACAAAGACCAGGTACTTGCTTCCACCCCACCTCCAACATGACGACACTCACAGGGCCTTCTATGGTATCAGAAGCGTAGCCAGGATTGTCTAACAAGTGGGGTCTGAATCCAATGTAGTTGGGCCCACGACAGCGACATTAACATCTGTAAATGCCCAATCAGTGCTACTGAGTGGGCTTTACAGACTTAGGGTGAGCCTTGCCTGCTCAGGCCCTACCCAGTCTACGCCTCTGTATGGTATAGTTAAGACACATGTGTTTCGTGCATCGCCTTCTGGACCCCCCTGCACCATTCTCTGTAGTGTTCCCTCCTCTCATTCCCAACATACTCCCAGTTAGACAGTCCTGGTAAGCGTGGCATCCTCAGTATGGTACAAACATTTTGGCAAAAAATGCTGCTAAAGAAAATCCGAGGATGAATTAACATAGAACCCTCAGTACACTCCCAGGTCAGAATCCCTATTAAGCTCCCAATGTGACATTCCTAGTGAGCGCCCAGTTATAGATTTCCAGTAAATACCAATTAGAGATTACTGGTAAGCACAGCGTTGCCAGTAAGCTCGTTTTGACATTCCCACGAAGCTTGAGATACCCAGTAAGGATCCAGTCAAGTATGCCTAGTAAACATCCAGCCTGACAATCCCAATAAGCTTCTAGTTTGATATATTAACATGCTTGGCATTCCCAATAAGATCACAGTAAGTGTGATATCCCCAGTAAGCATCAAGTTTGACATTCCCTTTAAACTCCCTGTGAGGCTTACATACTCAGTGAGGTCCCAGCATGACATTTCCAGAAAGTTTGACATTCCAAGTAAGCTATCAGTTTGACCTCCCCAGTAAGCTCCCACTTTGGCACCAGTAAGCTTCCAGCTTGGCATTTCTGGTAACCTTTCCAAGTAAGCCTCCCATACATGCCAACTTTATGAATTCCATTCGGGAAATGCTAGTCCAGTCATGGTTTTACCTTTGCATTCTGGGACTTGGAGCCCTGGGTGGCACTATTATAAATCCAGAACTACAAGTCCCAGAATGCACAGTTAAAACCAGAACAGGACTAGCGTCTCCCGAATAGAATGACAATGTTGGCATGTATGACTCCCAGTTAAGCATTACCTGTAAGCTTCCAATTCACACAATTCTATTACACTGAACTGAAATATCCTGTATCAGCCCCAAACGTCATGAAAAGCAAGCTGCCATAGAAGCTTATGCAGCACAAACTGAAAAAAACAACTAATTTCCTTATGCCCTTGGACAACATGGCAAGAAATGTGATGTGGTTTAGGACCCATCATAATGAGAAAAGGCTTTCCAAATAACTTACCTCTCATCTGCCTGCTAGCTAACATGTTTCCCTCGCCTCTAAACTTCCTCTGCCTCCACTGTAGCATTTCACCATCATGGTCACATCCCGAGCACAGCTGCTGTATCGCCTACCTGCACTTAAAAATGTCCAATGTTTGTTGTCCTTAATCTATGCATGTCTGCTCACGTACTGTCCCTGGTGACTGTTCCATTTATTCCCCTCCCACAAACAGGTCACAATGTCCCTCAAACTCACCCCATTGTAAGGAGCTCACTGCTTCCCGTCAAATCTGATTTCTTATCTATTGTACGTTCTTTTGTGATTAAAAGAACATTGCTCCTCCTGCATATAAATAAATAAAATACTCCGGACTAAATGAGTACCTAGGACCTCATAAAGGGACAACAGCTTTGCTGGTGGTGCCTAGAAATAAAAGAGGGACATGTAAGAGCTGTTGCAGAATGGGCTGTCCAGTGAGTAATCAGAAAAAGGTGTCTTAAATCTGCAGTCACTTGGCTTAGTTGTGCCCATTAACATAAATTGTATTGTGAGCAGTGTTTTGGGGTTCTTCTCAATCCATTTCAGTGTGTTGATTGCTGCTGTCTTTTTCAGGTGTCTCCGTGCCCTGTTGTGGACCGGGTTCTGGGCGGTCCAGCTCTGCGTCTGCTTCTCCAGGGTCTTTCTGGCAGCCCACTTTCCCCATCAGGTCATCGCTGGAGTCATTTCAGGTCATTCACGTTTCCTAACTAACCGTGTCTCTATAAATGCACCCCCCTAGAACCCGAGTATGTGTCACGTGACAGCTCTTAACATTAAAATGAAGGAGGAAGTCAGCTGCAGCATGGATATTGGGGAAATGTTAGCTTCGTCCAGCTTTACTGGACAATCAGTCTCTATCATTGACTTTCCCTATAGGAAAACGCTGCTTCACTTGAGCCCTTTTAGGGTGTTTTTAAATCCAGAAAATCACCAAAATGTCCAAGGAAAAGGAGCCAAGAAGTGAAAGACTTAGAAGACTGCACCTTTTTTAACCACGCTTCCCATTGGTGGAGCCTCAAATGTATTCACAAACAAGCCAATGGTATGTTTCTTTTCCTTGAAACCAGTGGCGTGCCCAGACTCTTTTGACTGGGGTGGCCCAAGTGGGGCACTGACTTATGCAGGGGTGGCATTTTATTTAATTTATTTATTGCATTTGTTACACTCCCAAACCCAAGGGTATCACGGCAGGGGTTGCTTAGATCTCTTTACTGTTTACAAACAAGGGAGAAGATAGAAGGCATGAAATACGAGTGCAAACACACACATAATGATCAGAGTTTAGGATAATGGGGTGGCAGCTGGGTTGGCCAATTAGATTCCAATCAGCTGCTTCGGGGCAGGCGGAAACACTAGATTTTTGCAAACACAGAACACCGCAGAAAAAGCACGATGTAGCAGAAATTTCAAAAGATTGTTTATGTGGTTTCTTTCAAAATGAACTGAAATGGTATGCTTGCCATAATGCTTGATTTGCACTCAACAAATAGTTTTTCTTAGGGATGAATATTTGGGTTTGTTACGTTTATATGATGATATGGATTGTTTGAGAATGCTGTGGTGCTAGGGTGTGAAGGCACATTGTAGAAATTGTTGCTCAGTGGAAGGGAATAATTCATACAATTTGCACATTATTTTTTTCACACGATTATGTAATAAATATCTTTTTGAAAAATAAATTCTCACTTTGCTGATAGGCTTCGTAATGAGCATAATTAAGTACATGAGACCTGTTTTGTATATGGTTTATATGTTCCGCTGCTTCCATGTATCAAATGATTGTGTGAGCAGACCTCGTGTTTGTGCTTACACTGCAGTGGCAATAGGGCAGATTCAATGGTCACATGTGCATTCCCGATCACAGCTGCAGAAGTCAAAGGGCCTCATTACACGGATGGCGGAGAACCATGGCGCTATTAGCGCCATGGTTCATGCCGGTAACATACTGGCACCGCCTTGGCGGAAAGGGGAATTAGCGCCCCATTCCAAGGTTGGCGGGGCGGTAATTCCCCCTTCCACCATTGCCCTTCCCCATTCCCATTTTTGCCCCATAGGGCTCAATGGGAATGGGGAAGGCGCTAATTACGGTACCGCAAATTGCGGTACCGTAATTAGCTCCCTGGGTCCCTTTGCGGGTTGGTTTTTAACGCCTGCATAAAGCAGGCGTTAAATCCCCCAACCCGCAAAGGGACCTCGTAGTAAGGCAGTATTACCGGTACCGGTACATCCTTACCGCTATCCGTGTAATGAGGCCCAAAGTTCCAACAGGCCGAAATGGCTATTAATAGTCAACACCTCTGGTTCTAAATATTATAACTGTGTACCCCAGAAGTCTGGTGGCAGATTAATATCTGAATATAATCCATGTCTGTTTTTGAATGTTCATTTGTCAGCTTGGTGGGCAGTGGTTCATTCATGAAAAGGTCTGGTGTTTATTAAGCTATCTGGATTTGGTGCACCCACTACAACCATGTTGGGTCCAGCCCAAGAAGCCTCTCTTTAATTCCCCAAGAAAGGTTGTCACCTCCCTCCTGGGAACAGGAACACTAGCTGGGAGGTCCGCTAGAGACAGCTGCTTCAAAAACAACCCCGTAAATACAGGGCCGCCTGACACCAGAATGCTATAACTGGATACATTTGGATGTAGGCAGGCAGATTGAGGGGCAAAGTAAGAACTGGCCACGCAACAGCTTGAGGCCACACAGGGATCTCACCTCTTGGATTTTGCTAGGGCTCCCAAACTTCCTGCCCCCACCCCACTTCCTACAGACGAGGCACTCTGGGTATGACAACATCAGGCAAAGGAGAAATGTTATAATAGCGTGGATTGGACATTTAACAACAGGCTTGCTCTTGGCCAATCGGCTGTAGCATTTTCCCTATATAAGGGAGGGAAACATTCCACTAAATTGATCCATCTTTGGACAGTGCTTGAAGGACAATTCCCTGGAACCGGGTTGTCGGTGCAGTCTGATTCAAAGTCCTCTGCCAAAGAGGTGACGACCATAGACTTCCAAGCAAAAGTCAGTCTCTTGTCCCCGATCATCCCATCAGCAGTGGACCAAGGCCGTACATGCTGGCTGAACACTGGAACCAGGATGCTGTTCGCTGGAGGTAGCAGTTTCTGCCGGTAACCTCTGGTAACCTTTATGGCATTGACTCACCTTGCCGCTGGAGACCTAGGACGGGGTCCCAGCAACCCAAAACTCATGCAACAGCACGTGGCCCAGATTCCTGCCTCGGACTGCTTGTGATCTGCATCGACCCGGACATCACCTGCATCACCAAGTTTCGTTGAGCCACATACCATTGCTGCTTGCTGAACAGCACTGCGTGTTGGGCCAGTTCACCCAGCTTGCCAAACAAAGTGGAATATCTGCCTCAGAAAGCACTTAGAAGCCTGGCGTGATGCTGTTGAGCCCCAAAAGATAAGAACTAAAGGTATTTGAAGATGCCCTGTCTCCTGGTCTTCAATAAAGGAACATACTGTCTTTAAGCCCCCTTCTCTAGTTTATTTAAAAACATATTCACTAGCTTTGCCTGAGCATCACTGTCTACAAACCCAGAGTGCCCCTTTTTTTAAAAGTCTGTTTTCTCTGTTTTTTCCCATACAGGGGTGATCCAGAATTATATTTATTAGTATTGTGCAATTTTGTCAGTTTCGTTAAAAGTCCTGTTTTTATAGAAGCTTGGTCAGACATTCGTTTATGTTGGTACCCCCGTACTCATGTTGTTTGTGTACCAGCTCACACCCCTCCTGAAGTGTATAGTCTGCCCCAGCCTGCACAACCTCCAATGGCGAATGAGGAACTTGTCGGGCTGAGCCTTATTCCGCTTTATGGGGGGATCACTGACAGTTTAATAGTAGTGTTGGGCTGACTGGCAGTTTAGCCACAACTGGTCACTGTATTCCTGCAGAGCAGTAGTCACTTCTTCACAGGGCTCTGGTTCTTTATATGAGATAAATGTAGAGCTTCAAAGGGCTAGGATAAATGGAAACTGGAAGTGATGCACAGTTCCGCCTCCGTGCAGGCCTTGCTACCATTCAAACAAGGATGCTGAGAGCTTACTTGAAACGTAACCCTACCATGACAGACTTCATCCTCCCCGCAGTTGTGCAGGCTCCCACTCAAAGGTGACAAGACAGTATTTACGTGGACAGATTGACCCTCAACCCACCAACTCTGTTACCTCTCAGATATATTCTTGACAGCAACCTATCCTTACAACACATAGCTAAAAAGGGCCAAACTGCCTGGCATCAAATCACCCTACTTCATAAGAACAAACCCTTCCTGCCACCCCAGGACTTCTGAACGGAAGTGCAGGCTCTGGTAATCTCTCACATCATGGTGGAACTGTCCTACTAGCAGGGCTCTCATCCACAGCTGGTCTCCCCTGAGGGTGGCATAGCACGTGCCTCTTCACCGAGGAAAGTTTGACCACATCTCCCAAACCCTACGCGAGCTGCACTGGTTATCTTTACTGGTCCTGTTCAAAATGTCTGCATCAGCAATAAATCAAGCTAGTCCAGCACGCCACCTTTCAAAGCGCACTAACAGCATTGTAAACTCAAGACCAGACGTTCCCTCAAGGAGAAAACTAGGATCAGTCATTACCTCCACATCCACTCTTCCTCGACCCAGTACTTACCTCATGAGGCCCCTCCCTCCGACACAGGACCTTCTTTTATTTTTATTATCCCCTATAACTCCTCCCCTCCAACCACATCATCCATTTTAATTTTTCCTGCCTCCGGCAGGTTGGACTTTTTTTTCCCAATGCGGCGCGCCAGGGAACAACGATTTCTGCCCCCCATGTGGGGCTGTATGGTGGGGCCTTCGGCTCCAGCAAGTGCAGCAGTGTTCCCGGGCTCCCAGCGGGACTCGGGCCGATTGAGCTGGATTGCCTTCTCCGGTCTTGTGGTGGGGCTGTAGGCCGGCAAGGGGCATCACGGCCCGGGGCCAATGGGCCCGGGGTCAGGTATGGAGCTGGGGGCATGGGGGGATCCCAAATGCTCGACTGGGTGGAGTTTGGGTCCTCAAGGTACAGCATTTTGCAATGTTTCGTGATTATCAGCTGGTAGGGCTGTGTGTCCCTTGCAGCTTCCAGATCTTTGAGGTTTTCGCCCGACGTTGCATCGGAGGCGGGTGGGCTCTGCCTCCAGTGGTAAGGAGCGGGTTACCTAGGAGACCTGTTGTTGTATTGTTGTTGTATTGTATTGTATTGTCTATTTATTTATAGAGCGCACCGGGCCATCAGGCATCTGGGCGCTTGCAAATTTAGGTTACAGGCACAGGAAATAAACAAAGGCTGAGACAATTTACAGAGACAATTTACAGACTTATATGAAATATGCAGAGTATGTACAATAATATACATTTATACATTTCATAGATGAGGCCATCTCTGGTCACAGGAGTGCAACCATTGTTTAACATTGGTCTTGAAGAAATGGAAGGAGGGTAATGCTCTTAAGGTGTCCGGTATTGAGTTCCAGAGTTGTGCTGCCAAGACTGGGAAGCTGGATCCTCCTGTTTTTTTCATTTTCTTCAGTTATTCTGATACTATTGGATTGCGCCTTTCTAATAGGTTGTTCTGATGTATGTTTGGTGAATCTCTCCATCAGGTATATAGGTGCCTTGTTAGTAAGGCATTTGTAGGTCAAGTTTAGTTTTTTGAGCCTAATTCTGTCATTAATGGCTGGTCAATTGGGAGAACGTCTCTCGTGGGAGATATGTTGACTTTTTGGGATGCCTCAAGCCGTTCTTAGAGCCTATTTTGGAGGGTTTGGAGTTTGTTAGTATTATGTTTACTGGTACCCAAGTAAAGTGCATTGCAGTAATTCAGCTTTGATAGGACTAGTGCACGTGCAATCGTGATGCAACTATCAATTGTCAAAAATGGTTTACATGCGTAAATCAGTTTACAAGTGTAGCTGGTTGCAGAGGCTGTGGCATTTACTTGTTTGTTAAGGTTAAGTGCGGATTCCAAGTAAAAACCCAAGGTTTTTACTTCCTTGGTGATTTTGATCTTGATTCTGTCAATGGTGATGGAGTTGTATTGGGGAGGGAGTTTATTCAGTCTATTAGTGAACCCTATGATTAGGAGTTTGGTCTTTTCGTCATTAAGACATAGTCCATGGGTAGCCATCCACGTTTGAATAATTAGGTACATTTTGTTGATCAGCCCTACATCTTTGTCTGGATAGGGATGAGGATCTGGGTGTCGTCAGTATAATTAGTGCATAACTGGGTGTCAGCATAATTAGTGTATAAGACACCGGATTGTCAACTATATCAAAGATAGGCTTCGTAAATATATTATACAAAGTGGGGGAGACACATGATCCCTGTGGTACACCACATGTGATAGGTACTGTTGGAGTTTTTCTATTGGTTGTGGCTTCTGGCCTCACGTTAAATGGCGGCTGGATGTTTCTGTTAGTAGTCTTTGTTCCCACAGTGCGGAGGACAACAGTGGTGTAACAGGTTTCCTTTTGTCTCTGTTTTTGACAGAATTCTCGCAATGGGTAAACATTCTGCTAAATGCAGGCATCTTGTCCTGTCCCCTTCTTCATCTTCCTCTTCGTCAGAGTTGTACAGGTGTAGAAAGAAGAAGGCAAAACGTTTTTCCCTGACAAGGGAGGAGTTGAAAAAGTTGTTTAAACATCATGGAGGGGGTCACAGCCATGCGCATGGACGCAAGCACCGGCGTCTGTCTTCCTCTTCACCTTCTTCTGGCACTGAGTCCTCTTCCTGTTCCTCACCAGCTGATGCAGAGGGGAAATATCTGGACAGGGAAGGAGTAGAAGAGGTGCTTGCTCAGGTTTCGGACTGCATGGGGTTTTCGGAGCCCCTGGTACCGGTGGAGGGGGCTGACACTTCTATTCGCCAGTATAGACATACCCCTAGGAGGGGGTTGCCATTGGTATCTGATATCCAGGATGCAATCCTTCAGGAATGGCAAGACCCTGAGAAGATTGCGATGCCCCGCTTTATGTCCAGACTTTACCCTTTGAAAGGGGCTGAGACTTTTCTGTCTGATCCAGTTGAGGTTGGCAATATCCTCCCCAGCCTGGTGGGTCGCTCCTTTATGTCAGCCAAGGAGCCGGCGGTCCGGGACCCAATGGACCGCAGGTTTAATTCCGGCCTTAAGAAGGTTCATGCGGGGGCTCATCTGGCCCTTAGGGTGAATATCTATGGTTCCTACACGGCTGAAACTGTGCTCCATGGGTTCTGAAAATAAATTGAAAAAGGCTGTCGATGGGGGTGCTGATTGTGCCCCTTTGCTTTCTGATATGCAGAGACAGGTTGAGCTATTGTCCGACCTGGCTTTTGATGGAGTGCGTGGCTCAGCCATGGCCATGGGGGCTGGTGTGTCTGCCCATAGACATGTGCATCTATGGGATTGGAAGACAGAAGGTTTGCAGCAGAAGGCGGCTGCCCTGAAACTTCCTTTTGATGGGTCCAAACTGTTTGGAGATTCTCTTGAGGAGAAAGTGCATAAAGTGTTTAGAGCAGACAAACATGCTGACAAATTGCGGTGCAAGCCTGTTTCAGCGGCTGAGAAGTCCTCCTCTTTTGCTGGTGCTGTGCCTGGCAAGGTATTCCCTGGCTCCTCAACTTGTTCTTTTCAGAGATCAACGGGGGTGGGGCCCTCTACGCTCCTCTCGTCCTGGTCCGGTGCAGACGTCCTGACAGTTTGGACATGCCGGTAGGCGGGCGGCTCTGGCAGTTTTTTGCAGTATGGGACCGGTGGTGTTCCGATTGCTGGGTTCAGGACACAGTTCGGAGAGGTTATAAAGTGTTTTTCCTGTCGCCTCCTGTACAGGGATGCATGGTTCGGACGGTGGTTCCCAGGTCTCGGTCCAAGAGGTTGGCCATAGAAACTGCACTCTCCAAATTGTTGTTGAAGGCGGCCATCATGCCTGTTCCTCTGCCTGTTCAGGGTCGGGGGTTCTACTCACGGGTGTTCCAGGTTCACAAACCTTCGGGGAAGTATCGCCTAATACTGGACCTCAAGGCACTGAACTGTTTCGTCCAGAAGGAACACTTCAAAATGGAGACTTTGCAGAAAATTCTCCCAATGTTGTTCAGGGGGGATTGGATGGCATCTCTGGATCTCCAGGATGCGTATTACCACGTGGCTCTCCGCCCCGGGCACATGAAGTTCTTCAGGTTTGCAATTGGATCCTGGCATTTTCAATTAAGAGTGCTCCCGTTCGGGTTGCGATCGGCCCCCAGAGTGTTCACCAAGCTGGTGGCTCCCTTAGTGGCGCATTTGCATCTGAGGGCCATTCAGATTTTTCCCTACCTGGACGATAGGTTGATCAAGGCGTCCTGCTGCCAGACTGTCCTGACTCATCTCCAATTGGTCTGCCAGGCATTACAGGACTGGGGTTACAAGGCTTTGATTCTGGTGTCCCCAGCGCTGCGGACTCCCTGCTTGGGTGGTTGAAGGTTCTGAATCTCAGGGCCGGGGTGTCCCTGGTCCTTCCTCCTGTGACCACTCTTACTACCGACACCAGCGGAAGGGAATGGAGGCAACATTGGGGTCCTCTCAGCTCAGGGGTTGTGGGATCCGGAGGAGTGCTGTCGATCATCCAATTGGCGAGAGTTGTGTGCCATTCTCCGGGCTCTGGTGTACTTCAAGGTGTTTCTGGCAGGCCGGGCGGTTTTGGTCCAGATGGATAATAGGACGGTCTTGGCATATGTCAACCGCCAGGGGGGTTCCGACCGCTCCTTAAATGCTCTGGCGGCTCAGATTGCTTCCTGGGGGCAATCGCATCTGGTGTCCCTGGTGGCTTCACATGTCAGGGGGGTGGACAATGTTCGAGCAGATCTTCTCAGCCGCCGGTTTCCCTCCTCTGCAGAACTGGTTCTGTTGGACCAGGTCTTTGCAGAGATCTGTATCAGATTCGGGACCCCTGTTCTAGATCTGTTTGCATCTCCGGCCTCTGCAAAGGTTCCCCGTTCCCCTCTTCTGTTCTTGGTTTCCGGCCAAAGGGGTTTGGGGCTGGACACCCCCTCGGTGCAGTGGCCTCGGGGTCTCCTTTATGCTTTTCCTCCTCTTCCTCTTCTGCCCCGGGTGGTTCAGCGCATCAGAGTGACCAGGGTGCCTGTGTTGTTGGTAGCTCCATTCTGGCCCCGCTGGAGTTGGTTTCCCTCTCTGTTAGAGCTTCAGTCCCGGGACTCTTGGCTGGTTCCAAAGTGGCCATGGCCCCTTCAGGGGACTCTGAGGTTGGGAGTCCAACAGATTCAATTGGGCAGTGTGGTTATTGCACGGGCTAGGTTGATGTCGCATGGGTTTTCTGGTCCTGTGGTCGGGTCTATCATGAATGCTCTTTGACCCTCTACTCTTAAGACGTATGGCAAGCATTGGGGCCATTTCCGGGACAGGTGTGGGCGGTCTGGGATCCCTCCCCTGCGTTCTGGCCTCCCTGCCAACCTTGAATTCCTCCAGGAGGAGTATGACAAGGGCCTGGCGGTTTCCACGCTTCGCTCTTAGTGGGCCTCCATTAAATTCCTTTTGGGGGACTCTGATGGTCACCTGGATGGGGAGGTGTTGGCGGGGAAGTTGCTCTGGGATCTTTTTTCTTCCCGTCCTTGTACTTATAAAGGGCTTCCCCCCTGGGATCTCCCTCTTGTCTAACGGTTCCTTCAAGGGCCTCCCTGTGAGCCCATTTCCGAGATTGATATCGAACATCTTACGCTGAAGACTGCCTTTCTTATCGCCCTCACTTCTGCCCATAGGCTTGGGGAGATTGAGGCTCTGTTATGTCACCCCCCTTTCCTGAGGGTGCTGCCGAACTCGGTGGTGCTGAGGTGTGACCCAAAGTTTCTCCCTAAAGATGTTTCTCGGTTTCACACCTCTCAGGATCTGGTTCTCCCTGCCTTTTTTCAGGATCCGAAAAATTCCAGAGGAGGTGGCTTGGCATAACATTGATGTGCGGCGGGCACTGTTGGAGTATTTGACTAGGACTGCCCCTTTCTGGCAATCGGATAGTCTTCTGATTACTTTTGGCCCAACTGGTGCTTGGCGTAAGGCCTCTGTGAATTTCATTAGCCGGTGGATCCGTGTTGTGGTCTCCATGGCCTATGTGGCTTCTGACCTGCCTTTGCCTGCGCACACTCAAGGGTGTTCCACCAGGGGTTTGGCGGCTTCCTGGGCCGATGCAAGGGGGGTTTCTGTGCAGGAGATTTGTAGGGCTGCCACCTGGGCTGATCAAAGCACTTTCATCAACCACTATAGGTTGAATGTCTCCCACTCGGGGGTTGATTCCTTCGGGGTTGGAGGTTTGTCTGTGGGGATGTGAATTTGGAGTTATTAAAGGTGTGTGTTTTTCTGCACTGTTTTTGGCTCTGTGTCTCATTGGGACCTTTTCATCATTGCTGATTTGGTATACCTCATGAGGTAAGTACTGGGACGAGGAAGAGTGGACGTGGATGTAATGTTCTGATTACTTACTGATAATCTTCATTACTCCTCGTCCTACTCTTCCTCGTCACAGTACTGATGACCCACCTCTCCCTACTTGTAGGGAATGCCCCATGCTCTGGCTTGGATATATAAACTGGATGACATGGTTGGAGGGGAGGAGTTATAGGGATAGCAAAAATAAAAGAAGGTCCTGGATCGGAGGCAGGGGCCTTAGGAGGTAAGTGCTGTGACGAGGAAGAGTAGGATTGGGAGTAATGAAGATTACCAGTAAGCCATGAGATCATTCTCCTGCTGAGCTACATGTCTATAAAATTCCATCCTGGTAGCAATCTGGACCTGTTGGGAAAGAGCTAAAAAGAGTCTATTTCCGACACACCTTGGCCCCTTAAGCTCCTGAGGTGAATGAGAATACCACTGCAAGGAATTTTACTGCAGGAATTCTAATGTCAGCCTTATCACCCACTAAGGTTTAGAGTTACAAGGCATCCCTTTAAAAAAAATTAAGTATCTGTCCATTAGGACAGATTACAGAAGGTCAGTTCAAGTGTGGCCTAATGCATACCAATCCGTTCATTGGCTTATATGAGTTTGTCAAATTTGCATCATTGAATCTGCAGCGACAGTAATTGAAGGTAATAACTTGGAGATGTTGTTTCTTCACAGGCATGGTGGTGGCTGCGGTATTCGATCACGTGGATTCCATCTACAAGGCGGGTCTGAAGACGTACTTCTCCGCTACCCTCTTCCTGTTCTTTTTTGCGCTGGGATTCTACAACCTGTTGAACGCTCTTGGAGTAGACCTGCACTGGTCGTTGGACAAGGCCGACAAGTGGTGCGCCAAGCCCGAGTGGATTCACTTCGACACCACTCCCTTTGCAGGTCTGCTGAGGAATCTGGGGGTATTCTTTGGGCTGGGAGTGGCCCTCAACTCCAGGATCTATCGGGAGAGCTGCAACGGGAAGCAGCGGAGGCAGCTAACCTTCCGCCTGTGCTGCATCCTGCCCTCTCTGCTGGTCCTCCATGTATATGACATCATTGAAGTCCCGGCAGACTCTGAACTGCTCTTTTATTTATTGGCCTTCCTCAAAAGCATGGCCGAGCCACTCACCGCTGTGGCAATCATCCCTTACTGTGTCTCTCGCTGTGTAAGGTGGCAGGAGAAAAAGAGGGCGTGACCTGGCCTGGCCGAAACCTAGTAACGTAGGGATTGGATGTTTACAAAAGCTTAGCATGTACACGAGCGTGTTGAAATACTTGTAACCAAAAAAGTGATAGGGGGGAAGGTGTTCAATAAATCTGAACCACTGGCACTGTTCTGGGCAACCTTCCGCACGACCATTGTGGCAGTAAATATAAAAAAAACAATCCGATTACTTACCATCACAATAGATTACAGAAGGTTACTTGGTCAGATGAGCAAACAATTTCATGATGAAAGAGAAAGAGTATATGGATGGCTATAACTTTGAAAAATCTACAAGAAACTGAAACGTACAATTGCAAGAATGCTATCCTCAGTGTACACGTAATCATTGATTTGCAGTTGGGGGTCATTGTTAGACAGATTGTCCTATTGTGGGCACACCTACTTAATAATTGACAGTCACCCCTAGAAAGGAAGTCACCTATAGAATTCAGCAGCTGGAAGGCCAGACTTTTAGATTTGCCTTGAGAACATTGCTGTGTTGCACTTTTTTCTCTGGAGATTGTCTGAAGACTGTGGGATGAGCAGGGCTAAGTAAGAGGTAAGACTATGGTTTTAGGTTGGGTAGTGGGACATAAACCAAAGGCACCATTCTGGAAATATCACGTGCAGTTTTCGCAATTGTTTGTTGTTGCTTTATTTTAAATGGTCCTTTTTTTATCGAACACAATATTCGCCACTACTTTTCGTTACTTAGTTACTTTTGTGCATTGTTCTCCTCAAATGTCTTCAATCTGTGATCCAAGAGGACTTGTACAATATATGTTTGCCAATAAGAACTGTGGATGGGAAACGCCGTCCCTTCCAATGCCATGTGATAGTGTGCCAACGTAATGGTAAAGTAATGTACAATTCGAAATGCAGGGCCAAGGAAGCCTGTTTCATGCGCTGTTTAGGGGGTAAATAAATGTTTTTTCAAACGCACGATGCTTGCCTTGCATGAGGAATTTCAGCCTTGCTGGCCGCCTGTTCCTCTTCCCTGCAGTGCATGGATTTACGAGTGGCCGCTAAAAGGGGAAGAGAGTGGGCGTGGCCATGAGGTGGTTAAGAGTGGGTGTGGGCATGAGGTGGTTTAGAGTGGGCGTTGTCATGAGGTGGTTAAGAGTGAGTGTGGGCATGAGATGGTTTAGAGTGGGCATGAGTTGGTTAAGAGTGGGCATAGGCATGAGATGGTTAAGAGTGGGCATAGGCATGAGATGGTTAAGAGTGGGGGCGTGGCCATGAGGTGGTTAAGAGTGGGCGTGGCCATGAGGTGGTTTAGAGTGGGCGTTGTCATGAGGTGGTTAAGAGTGGGTGTGGACATGAGGTGGTTTAGAGTGGGCATGGGCATGAGATGGTTAAGATTGGGGGCGTGGCCATGAGGTGGTTTAGAGTGGGCATGAGGTGGTTAAGAGTGAGCATGGGTGTGAGTTGGTTAAGAGTGGGCATGGCCATGAGGTGGTTTAGAGTGGGCATGAGGTGGTTAAGAGTGGGCATGGGTGTGAGTTGGTTAAGAGTGGGCATGGCCATGAGGTGGTTTAGAGTGGGCATGAGGTGGTTAAGAGTGGGCATGGGTGTGAGTTGGTTAAGAGTGGGCATGGCCATGAGGTGGTTTAGAGTGGGTGTGGGCATGAGGTGGTTTAGAGTGGGCGTTGTCATGAGGTGGTTAAGAGTGGGCGTGGGCATGAGGTGGTTTAGAGTGGGCATGAGGTGGTTAAGAGTGGGCGTTGTCATGAGGTGGTTAAGAGTGGGTGTGGGCATGAGGTGGTTTAGTGTGGGCATGAGGTGGTTAAGAGTGGGCATGAGCATGAGTTGGTTAAGAGTGGGCATAGGCTTGAGATGGTTAAGAGTGGGGACGTGGCCATGAGGTGGTTTAGAGTGGGCATGAGATGGCTAAGAGTGGGCATGGGCATGAGGTGGTTTAGAGTGGGCATGAGGTGATTAAGAGTGGGCAGGGCATGAGGTGATTAAGAGTGGGCGTGGCCATGAGGTGGTTAAGAGTGGGTGTGGGCATGAGGTGGTTTAGAGTGGGCGTTGTCATGAGGTGGTTAAGAGTGGGTGTGGGCATGAGGTGGTTTAGAGTGGGCATTGTCATGAGGTGGTTAAGAGTGGGTGTGGGCATGAGATGGTTTAGAGTGGGCATGGGCATGAGTTGGTTAAGAGTGGGCATAGGCATGAGATGGTTAAGAGTGGGCATAGGCATGAGATGGTTAAGAGTGGGGGCGTGGCCATGAGGTGGTTAAGAGTGGGCGTGGCCATGAGGTGGTTTAGAGTGGGCGTTGTCATGAGGTGGTTAAGAGTGGGTGTGGGCATGAGGTGGTTTAGAGTGGGCATGGGCATGAGATGGTTAAGATTGGGGGCGTGGCCATGAGGTGGTTTAAAGTGGGCATGAGGTGGTTAAGAGTGAGCATGGGTGTGAGTTGGTTAAGAGTGGGCATGGCCATGAGGTGGTTTAGAGTGGGCATGAGGTGGTTAAGAGTGGGCATGGGTGTGAGTTGGTTAAGAGTGGGCATGGCCATGAGGTGGTTTAGAGTGGGCATGAGGTGGTTAAGAGTGGGCATGGGTGTGAGTTGGTTAAGAGTGGGCATGGCCATGAGGTGGTTTAGAGTGGGTGTGGGCATGAGGTGGTTTAGAGTGGGCGTTGTCATGAGGTGGTTAAGAGTGGGCGTGGGCATGAGGTGGTTTAGAGTGGGCATGAGGTGGTTAAGAGTGGGCGTTGTCATGAGGTGGTTAAGAGTGGGTGTGGGCATGAGGTGGTTTAGTGTGGGCATGAGGTGGTTAAGAGTGGGCATGGGCATGAGGTGGTTTAGAGTGGGCATGAGGTGATTAAGAGTGGGCAGGGCATGAGGTGATTAAGAGTGGGCATGGGCATGAGGTGGTTTAGAGTGGGTGTGGGCATGAGGTGGTTTAGAGTGGGCGTGGTCATGAGGTGGTTAAGAGTGGGTGTGGGCATGAGGTGGTTCAGAGTGGGCATGAGGTGGTTAAGAGTGGGTGTGGGCATGAGGTGGTTAAGAGTGGGCGTGGTCATGAGGTGTTTTAGAGTGCGCATGAGGTGGTTAAGAGTGGCTGTGGGCATGAGGTGGTTTAGAGTGGGCATCAGGTGGTTAAGAGTGGGCGTGGGCATGAGGTGGTTTAGAGTGGGCATGGTCATGAGGTGGTTAAGAGTGGGTGTGGGCATGAGGTGGTAAAGAGTGGGCATGGTCATGAGGTGGTTTAGAGTGCGCATGAGGTGGTTAAGAGTGGCTGTGGGCATGAGGTGGTTTAGAGTGGGCATCGGGTGGTTAAGAGTGGGCGTGGGCATGAGGTGGTTTAGAGTGGGCGTGGTCATGAGGTGGTTAAGAGTGGGCGTGGTCATGAGGTGGTTAAGAGTGGGCGTGGGCATGAGGTGGTTAAGAGTGGGCGTGGGCATTAGGTGGTTGAAGGGCTGCGTTTCCACCATGAGGTTTTTTTCCGGATAACAATTTGAAAAATGTGTTAGTGCTTTTTTTTTAAAACAAAGCTTATATTGGGCAATTGCTCTCCTAATGAGGCTTGAAATGTCACTTGGCGTGGGCAGTCAGTGCTTCCTAGCTGACACCCGCATAACTAGCAAGTCCAGAACTATCCCTTTCCCTCACATCATGTGACCTCTGTGTCCTTCCAGCCCATTGAATTGATGGCCGCTGCATGGTAGTAATCCACCCTCAAATGATGTTTCCATGCCACGCTGACTTCATACAGGAAGTCCTGGGTTATTAATATGCAGAGGATTGCAAATGGCAGTTAGAATGTGCACACTACTTTTCATACTGCAGACAGGCCGAATAAATGCCCGTGTGGGTCTATGCAAATATGCAGGGTTACGAATTAAGGGGGACTGGTAGCTAGGTAGCTCCTGCTTCTACCCTAGAAGAGCCTGGTTAGCCTGACACCAGCGGCTGCCAGGGGCTACCTCTGTCTCCCCAGACCAACTGACGCTGAATAAACACACCAAAGTAAATTTTACTCCGAGTTTGGTACAATCTATAAATAAACACTAGGCCACATATTTTGGATATTTAAAGTATAAGGGGTCAATTAATGGCTAATATTATATGTGTGCATCTTATGTGGAAGTTAGACTAGCGGAACGCTATATACTAGCTCTTCTTTCCCCAGCTGTAGCTCCTGGTCACTGGTTAATTCTGGATACCGAGGAGCTATTTTTAGCGCCTGTTTATCCTATCTTAATTTCAATACCTCAATATGCACAAATATTCAGAACATATTAACTGGAAAAATGGTTCAAGAAGGTAATTGAGAACTTAATCTGCAAAATGGGTCCCAGGGGGAAAATAGGAACATGTTGAACTGTCAAGCACAGTGCTCCATGCAGGACAGCAACTTCATAATGCAGACAACTCCCAGTGTCATGTATCTTGAAAAGCTGTGCATTACTTTTCAAGTCTCTCGTATTTAAGGTTCCCAGCCTTCACTAGGGGACTATACCGGCTTGTAATTGCTCAAAAACCCAAATGAACCCTTCACACTCGGAGCGCATGGAGCTGAGAAAGAAAAATGGAAAAGCAGCCCAAGATGACCTGTGCAGAGATGGGAAGGGAGAGCTCCATTCAAAAAGATGGGAGCCGCCCTTCCATATTCATGGCGATGAAGGGTGCAGAGGAGCTGGAAACAGCGCACAAGGATCAGGGCGAGAGAAGAGGTGAGCCAAAGTGAACGTAGGCAGAGTAAGAGGAAAATGGCGAAGGAAGTGGCACTTAAACACTTAGAAGGGCCCAGTAAGCATGCCAATATTGCCTGTTAATGCCCCCACTCGGAGCAATTTGAGTGGCTCCAGCACATCTCTTCAGGGCTCATTTTCACTGTTTTTATATCTGGTTCCATATTATATCTGTAATCATGTTTGTTTACCTAATATACTGAAAGGCACAGAAAACTTACTTGCAAGAAGTAATTAGTGAAATAGAAGAGAGAGACTCTGGGCCACAGCAGTACTGTCTGAACTTCGGGGAAAGTGTTTTACTGCAATGCGATCTTATTCATGGCATGGGGAACATTCTTAAGACTACTTATTCTGCGCGAGCTCCTGGTCAGTGTATGGTCAGGCGTTGGCCCTGAAAGATCTTTTAGAAACCGAGTTTACGTTTTCAGAACTGATGATAACCATTAAATAGTTATTGTTAATGGATTCCTTTATTGTTTTTGTTGTGGGGCCAGTGTGCACTGTATAGTGCAAAAATGCTACAGTAGTGCCCTTGTGCTATTTAAGCTGTAAAAGTGTTAACTTATAATGTCTGGCGGAGGGGAGACATTATTTTCCTTTTATGCATTTAAAACTGTTTCGTTGATTACTTTGTGTTTGTTTTTATTCTTTAAGCTACACGCTATGGAGATTTGAGACCACGAAATGGTGTTCTCAATGTTATTGTGCAGTTTATTTATCTGTCAAGTTACATGCTTGAGGCATATTAAATGTAGTCTGATGTGTGTGCACTTGATGGGATGCTTGGTGAGCTGGATCTGAAGTGCTCTGTAATGAGTAGACCAAGGTCATGATTTTGTTTCCATGCGCATCGTGAGGTACACCGTGAGGTGAATGTTAAGTGAACAGTTGTGAAGTGAGTGACGGATTGGGGCCCACTTGCTGCGAGCCTTCTTTCTGCAGTGCAGTCCCATCTTTAGCGGGCCGCTCTGATGCGGTTTGTGGCTGTTCTTCGTGCTGACTCTGATTCCCCCAGCACTACTCGTGGCCATGGTGGCCTCCACACCTTGCCTCTTCCCGCACAGTCTTTTCCCCTGTGTTCATACCCAGTCGTTCAGCAAAGGCGCTGTGCCTGTGGACCCCAAGCTTTTTTTGGTCTGCTATGTCAGTTTTTTCCGCTTTTTGTTGCCCCTCCTCGCGCTTCTCTAATCTCTCTACCCGTGCCTATACTGTGAATCGAGCCACTAAACCTATATTGTAACTTGGGCGGCTGAACCGCTATTGGTCGCAGCACTGAGAGACGCAGCACTGAGAGACACAGCCTGTAGTAAGACACAGCCTGTAGTAAGATAGCGGTGTGGTGAACTGTTGCTTTGTGTTAGGACAAAGTGACGACTTCAGCCGTGACTAAACACACCGCCACCCCCCGTCGCTTGCTCCCAAAACTTCCCTGTCCCCATTTATACTGAGGGGGGCTCTCTGTCTCAGCTGACGCTCGCTGCCCTCTGTGCAGCACTCAAATAACCGCGGTGAGAAATGCTTACACATACCCCCGCCCCCTGGGGCATCCCTTTTGATGACCATTAACCTTTCATCTAACTTAGGTTGGCAATATACGTGAAGCTTTCTTTTTAGATCATACTATGTCACGTTTTCCACACCGACTGTTTAGTCCTCTGCCCCTAGCATTTGCTGTACCTGTTGTGCTCCCCAGTGCTGTGCAGCAGACATGCGCGCTATTGTTGACGTGTTGTTTTTGTCCAGAGTTCAATCTTCATGAACTAACTCTCCCTCCCGGGTTTTAAGGTCTTTCCCCTGCATCGTCGTGCTTGTCAAGGGTCGCGTACGTGCCGCGCTGCAGGGAGGGTATTCGAGGGGGAACAGCTTGTTGTGTAAAAAAAAAACCCGCGAGCGGCCAGATTCTCAAGACAGGCGCAGCCGCCATTTTAATTTGATTGATGGCTTCACTTGGAGCTGCAAGGAAACACGCGCTAACCCCGTGCTACCGGCGTGCGCCCTCCGTGGACCGTCCGTGCTTCGCTACCTGGGAGCAGCAGCAGGCTGAGAGTTGAGGTCATAAACGAATTCCGCTTCGAAACAATACATTCCTTGTTATTGTTGATTGAACTTAGCTCACCCCTTTTAGGGCCTGGGTAGACCAAAGACCTGTGTTTGCTTTACTTTTCCTCCAGGCGAGCGAGCTGCAGCCCCAACTGCTTGTGACACAAGGCAGCGTTTTCATTCAAATTGCAGCCCTTCAAATAAAGTAGTACAACAACGGGGCAATGAGATTAGTAATAATGCTTCAGCGATTCGATGCTGCTTTTACGGTTGAGCAATAATGCGCACCAATAATGGACCAGCTGTAAACTACGTCATTCACTCTGCAGCAATAATGTATATCAATAAAAAATGATGCATCCCTTAGATGCAGCAACAATAGTGCAGCAATCCATCACAACAAAAATGGTGTCACCAACTTCGCAGACTACAGTTGCAACTAAACTTTAGGGATATCGTGGCATGTCTGCTCATCATAGCTTGATACTGGATGGCAGGTATCAAGGACGGTATGGATATGTCTCTGAAGCTCATTGCATTCCTTTTCATTACTGCCCAGGTGGCCTCCTGGGGTGCCATTAGCCCCCCGCTGCCACGCCAGCTCAGGGGGAGTCTTTCAAGGGCTCCCCCGATCTGGCGTGGAGGGAGATGGCGCGACAGGCACCCCGCGGTGGGCTTTACAGCAGTAGTAACACCATCACTTTTCCCCACGTCACAACAGCAATAATTCCAAAGGCCTTAAGTAGATTTGGCCTTATTAAGTCTTATGTACAGACAAGAAGGGGTCGGGGTTTGCAGTGGCACCCAGTGTAGGGAATGATTATTATTTATAAAATCAGCATCATCCCGGCTATATTGTATGGACTTGAAACATTTCGCAGACAAACAGATACAATCAATGGTTGAACGTACTTGATGGCAAGTTGTGGAGGTGTAATCTAGGAATGACACAATCACTTCCGATAGGGGTAGCAAGGGAGGCCACAGGGGTAGCAAGGGCAATCGCAGTGGTCGCAGTTGCAACCCTTGGCGACCAAAATTGACGTCCCTGATACAATGGTTGAACGTACTTGAGGGTAAATTGTGGAGGTGTTATCTAGGAATGACACAATCAGTTCCGATAGGAGTAGCAAGGAAGACCGCAGGGGTAGCAAGGGAGATCGCAGGGGTCGTAGTTGCGACCCCTGGCGACCACTAATTGATGTCCCTGATACAATGTTTGAATGTACTTGAGGGCAAGTTGTGGAGGCGTAATCTAGGAATGACACAAGCATTTCCAATTGAGGCTATACATATGGAGCTTGGTCTTATATCATTAACAACACTAATTAAAATAAAAAGAAGTTTGCTGTTACAGAAAAATACTTATTGATGTGGTAAATCTTTATTCAATTGGCATGTGGCCAAAAGAAAAATGGAAACTTGTCAGCCACATTCCATGGAAGTGTTGCATGTTTCAAGTGCAGCATTTCATGAGATGATAAGGCGGTGCCTGTGTGATACCAGAACAGTAATCCTACTGTAGCTCGGAAAGTTCTAGCTGATAAAGCATATGTACGGGATAGAGCAAACAACATTGTCCATCTCCGCAGGAAGAAAAATATATGGAATACGCGAGGCAATCCTTCTGGTATCGCGAACCTATAAGTTACATATGTTCCACCATTGACAAGAATCTGTGACATTTTATCATGTCACTTCGCTTCAATTTGCTCCCTCCTCGAATGGCTTTGGGAGCCAGGGAACCCACTGCTTGAGGAAAGGAAGTGGAGAATCTGTGATAACCCATTGGAGACCTCCAAGCACCTACTTACACAGCGTATCAAGCTGCTTTCACTGCAGGAGGCTCACTATCCTAAGTTTGCAAGCCAGATGCAAGATGTTGCAGAAGATCAATATTGGGTCACACTGATGAGTGCACACTCGAATGTTGTTCTAAACGCAGTACATATGGTTTGTAATAGTGCTATATGACTTGATAGAAGTAAATGGTAGCAGCAGGATAGACATCCAAAGCAAGGGCCTCTTATATCATGGATTCATTATTGTGATGAATCTGCTTTTAATGCATTGCAATGTGTACCTTTTACATTTGGAATATTTGATATATATGCATTTATAATATTTTAAATTGTTAGGTTATTAATTGTATGATATATGTTGAGGTTTGTGTTTAAACCAGACACATTACATTTAAAAAAAACGTTTTAAAAAAAATGTATCAAGCAGGGACATTTTACTAATGGTAAGAATCCACGATGCAAGAATTAAATGAGTAAGATTTTAAAACTGTCATTACCCTTTAATGAACCATTTATATAAAAGTTAGCTCCTCGCTCTCACCCAAAATAACAGGACGCTTAGTCTAGCATATGTAATAACTCTTCCTATAATCACAACATCACAACAATCTCCCTAATTTTGGGTCAATTTTTCTTCAAAAAGTAATTTTTTATCAACTTTCGTCCATATAAAAAAAGATCTTTCAATGTAGATGCATGATAACTCCCTCATATCCTAGCACAATAATTAATATTGGTATTCTGAAATGTTGGCAAGTGTGGAGGAATCACTTGTTATACTCACAATTTTCTTTCCTAAATTTTGCTTTACACACTCAATTCAATGTCATATCAATTCACCCAGATGCCCTACCTTAAATCATGTAATATGAATGCATTTGTTCACTGACTTAGATGTTTTCAAAGAAGGTAACATGTCACCTTGCTGCCATTTTAGTTGCGTTCCACCCTGTGGAAGTCTGGGCCCCATATCAATTGGCCCATATGACAGTCTTATCGGCAAATGGGTTCTTAGACTTTGAAGGAGGGACTAGTGGCATGTTCTCCTATGGGTTGGGTTGCCGCCTTTGTTTGAAGCAAAAAGCAGACTTGTAGCCATTCCCACATTTTAGACACCCCGCCCATTGACACTTCCCTTTCACAGAGTCAAAAACAAGTACAATAGCAAGGAGAAAGACAAAAATAATGCTGCCAGTAATTTCTTTAAACAGATTTATATTCGTTTTCTTTTCTAAAAGCAATCAGCATTATTAAAATGAAAAACATATTTATGCAAGTCTGAAATGACATTTCACAAAAGTATATACCATACATTTTATTACCATGGAACAATTAAAAGTTCAGCTGGTTCTGACAAAAATGGATCCAATTATGTCCAGCATGACCTGCCTAGAGTCGAAATCGCAAACAAAACTTTCTGCTATTGCAGCACGTTCCTAACACCCCCTAGGTATTAAACATTCTGCCATTGCCTTATCACAGGGCAAAAAAGGGGTGCGTATAATAACACTTTACTCGAGAGACCCCCGGCCGGCCCATAGGCCCATAGGTTTGCTCTGCAGTACTTTAAGTCGAGATAGCTGCACCTTGAGATGGATGAGGGTGCAGGTTTTCTTACCCCAACACCAATCAATAAGGACAACTCAATGGTTTGGCAAAGGGGAGTCAGTTTAATGACAAGGCCAAAAAACGGGCAAACATGGAAATCAACAGTGGTGCGATAGCCTGTCTCGCTTCATCTCCCAAAAACTTCATACAAACAATAACATTTACACCCAAAACTCGTCAGCATTGACGTGTAATACTCAAAAGTTAACATGAAATTCTTTTGGTTGGGGAAAGGTAACTTTAATATAGGTGCTATATCTGTATATGGTAACGCAGTGTGGGGTTTTGGATAAGGTGGGCGTCTAAGCCCTTCCTTCAAAAATGACTATGGTAGACGTCACTAAAAGTACGACGTCCCATTGGTTCTACTATCTATAGGACACTAGATTATTTGGTCCATTGTGATTGGGTTGGCATCAACCCCATGCATAAATCTCCACTTTACTTAGCAGCACGCAGAATGGTCACGCAGGTGCAGGATGCCCCAAGATTCACCCAGCTTCCCTTCCATCAATCATTACTTTAGTGGCTATGTGTCAATTAGTTGGCTGTGGTCGGCCTCGAAGCTGTATCTTCTTGTCAGGAAAAGTTATGATATCTCTCTCTGGGCGACAGCCAGGTGTAGGTGTGAAACAGTGCCTCTTCTCGCTCGGCTGGTCACGTGCTGCTCACACCGTGAATCTGCCTAGTTTTCCTTCTATTTGCGCATTTAATTATTATTCGGCTTGCCACCTGCCTGGGCCTCCTTATCCCAGCCTTCCTGAGATAGGCTGTTCTGTTCTTAAGTTTCGATTCCATGAAGCTACTGTTCGCTCCTTCTCTTGGTCTGACCTTGGCTTCCCAGGCATGAGTTGCCCTTGCTGAGTTTCGATTCAGCCATCTCTTCTCGTTTTAGCTGGAATACGACTCTTGTCCTGTTTGACCTCTAGTAACCTGATTTAAATCTGCTTTTGTGTAAAGTGGACTCGCACTTATATAATGTGCTTCGTTGCGGTAGATATGTATAAGTGGCGCTTGCCGCGGTCTATCTTCTACTAAGCGTAGCAAGCCGCACTGTTTTCTTAGCTTCTTGCGGTTTCAAGCATATGTACAGGCGTTAGCTGGTTGAATATCTTCATCCTGTTTATGGCTTAAGTTTCTTTATATGTCAACATCGTCTCTCCTTCTAAGTTCATAATATCCTTATTCATGGCGTTTTGTCTCTGTATGTCATCTTTGAGTCGTCTTATCTTCTATCTGCAAGTCTGTCCGGGTCTTCGTGACGTCACCATTCGTCTTCAATTAAGGCCCTTTGAGTTTCTTCCGGGACAGTGTTTAAGCAATCTTCATTTCATGTCATTTGCTGGTAGGGTTTTCTCAATGGATACCTTACTGTCCATGGTTGTCTGGTTATCGGTGCTTCAATAGGTATTATTCTTTTGATAGGCACTGGGCAGAGCACTACTGCGTCTATCTGCTGGTTTATTTGTTCATCATACGTCACATATCTCGGTGTGAACGTTCCTGGTACTTCAAAATGGGCGACTGGAGTGCAGGCCTCGCTCGGGACCTCCTCTACAGCACAGACTCATGTCAACATTTGTAACTATTTAGAAAAAAAATGTAACAATTGTACCTTACATTCATCAATTTTATTTAATTTATTCTGGACACATCTCAATATAAATATTCAATCTTTCTTTATTTGATGCAAAACAGCTCTTAATTAGTACACAGTAGATGTGCCACATATAAGGCACTGAAGGATAAACAGATTAGCCCAGGATCACCCAATTTAGTTAAAATATGAAGCTAGGATTTGAGATTAATCCACCACTTAGGGATTTGACCTCATATTGTATGTCTGAGATAGAAACATTCATCTCACTGAGCTGATGTCATGTCGGATTCCCGGTTGGGGTCCAAGCTTTATAGCTTTATTCTCCCACCCCCACTGAGACAGCTGTGCACACCAGAAATCCGGAGGACACCCTCTTTGGAGAAAATCTTGAAAACCCAGAGTCTCCTAGCCAATCCTGGAGGCTAAGAAGGTCTGTGTCAAACTGGTCAGACTTCATCGAGATGTGCATTAGATGAAACTGATCCTTTCATTTCTAAAAAAAATGTATTCGTTTTAAAAGCAGCTGTAAAACAATTCATAGAAGCATCATTTTAACTTTTGAAAGTCAGTATAGCTCAAAGGGTTAAGAACCTGCAGCTGAGATTTAGCTGCAGGTTTCACATAAATCATGCCAGCTGGCATGTTAACCCACCAAGCCAACAATCAAAAATAATTCATAGGGAGAAAAGGTGAGTGTGATTCTACAACCATTTTATAAAGCACTCACCAATAACAGCATGGTCTGTTGAAATGCATAAGAAATATTGCCAAGCCAAAATCATTTTCAAGGAGCAACCTTTTATAGGCATACGCCAGTCATAAAAATTTGCCAGATCATATTTTTCACCAGAAGCGTATTCATTTTGTGAGATAAGAGGCTGAGCCAGGTACACTGGCTGCTCCCCCTGGAACTTTCACAGAAAATGGCCTGTTGTTAAAGCTCCTCATATTATCTTTCTTGTTGTACTTCTTAAGCATTTCATACAGCAGTACTATAGATATTGTGCTGCTCTTTTTTTTTACAATACTGAAGTTCACTTTTCCCAGAGGAATGGAAATGTAGATCTGCAGGTAGCGGCTTGAAGGTTGATGGGGGCCTGGAGGCCATGGGCCTCATTATAAATGTGTCAGTCCAGAACAAATGCTGGTAATTCTAGCACTGGCATTTTTTCCAGAATGGCACTTGTCAAGTTTGCCGGTGGGGGCCACGGATCTCCCAGCAGGCCTGACCTGCCGGGAGATCAGGCCCCTACTAGCAAATCTTGATCTCGGGAGGATAGCTCAGGGGCAACGCGCTCGCCTTGGAAGCATGACATGGAGGAGCAACACAGGTTCGATCCCCGGGTCCGCGCTTAGAAACCTCTGGGTATTAAGTGTGTTATAAATAACCAATCATAAATGAATGCCTGAATCACTGGCACTATTACTAACAGTGCTGGTGATTCAGGAAATCCCATCCCATGGAGTCCGAACTTACTGGCTCTCCAGTGCCCGTACTATCCCGGTAATACCAGGATACTGGGCGGTGGAGACGATAAGGCAGGTTTGCCAGTATCGCACCGGAATTACCAGCGGGATACCGCCAAACCTATAATGAGGGCCCATGAATGGTGGAACTCTCGCTAGTAATTGGTTAACTTGATAGACCTACAAAGGGGGGACTACATTGAAACAAAGCTTTAAGTATTGAGATGTGGTCCTATTTTTTAAATTTCTTTATGCTTTTAGCTGAAATCAATCAACTTTTCAATATACATGTTACAAAATTGAAACAAAATCATAAAATAAGCAACAAAATTAGTGAAACATATACATAAAAAATCAGTATAAAAAAGACAAATTCTTTTTTCACAACATATATAAAAAAATAACTTTGATCTAGTTAAAAGAACAGTTTACAAAAGTAAAAGCAAATCCACAGTTGTATCTGGACAAGATTGACTCAATTACCATCCAATTTCAGTGCCTTCAAAAAGTTAACGATCACTATCTGTATTGAGATTTTGCCCGAGCACAATAAGTAAGGCCAACATAAATCATACTCCAGATGTCCTATTATCAGAGAAAATCACCCAAAGTTAATTATTCTTAAACTGATTAAAGCTGGACAACGTGAAAGAAGATGTTCAAGAGATTCTTCTGAGTTTTGATTCAAACAGAATCTGCAAAATTTCAAATGGGTAGGTATCAATTTGCGTCTCGCTAGAACTTGTCTGATAGGCCAAAGATCAAAACGCACTCTAAGAAAGGCTGACCATAACTCTGATGATGGAGATGTTAAAAGATAAGATTCCATAATCTTAGCACTCTTTGGCCAAAATCTCAATTCACAATTCTGTCTATACTCTAAACATTGGGCTCTAGTGGCAATCTAATCGCAATGATAAACCAATTCCTTTGCTTTATCAGGATTTGTGATCAACATTTCAATAGATACACTTGAGTCTGCAAGAATAGTGTAAACTTTGTTCAACAAAATTGATGCAAATTTATGAGACGATGTAAACATATAGGTCGAAATCATTTTTAACATATTATTAGACTGGGTTGAGATAAGACATTTACGGAATAATGCACATAAGCGACAATAATATAGAGCATGGAGGGAAATTAAATCCAATTCGTATCGGAGCCACGGCCCAGGGACACACTGTGGCAGGTATAAAAGGCAGGTATAAAATACTTCTCCAGAATTTCACTTTTAATCTATCAAATCTCTGGGATTGCCAAATTGGTAGTGTTTCTATGCCGTAAAGTATGCAAGGAGTTGCTTTTTGATTCCAATAGAATAGTGCTGGTTTTAGGGTAAACTTGCCATATCCGTATAATATGACCTTAGCTTGTGATATGGCAGCATTTAACTTCTGATCCATGCTCTCTTCATGGCACTTTGGATTCACAATACCCCCAAAAATCATCCCCAAATATGTATATTTCTTGACTGTTTCCAACTTTGACTTGTTAATAGACCAGTTATACGTGTTGCGATTATTTTTGAAAGCTGAATAAGTCACAATTTGCATTTTATTTGTATTCGTTTTTAATTGATTCATCTCAAGATAAGAGTTAAATGCCATAAGCAACCTTTGTAGTCCTACTGGTGTTTTTGATATAAGAACAATATCATCTGCATACATTAGATTTGTAATGGGCACGCCATTTAGAATAGGTGAATCAGCAGATATATTCACAAAGGACTGCTTAAGATCTTGAATAAAGTAATTAAAAATAGCAGACACCAGGAGGCACCCTTGTTTGAGACCGTGCACTGTCAGAATTGGAGATGATAGTAACCCCTCCAGGGTAAGACGAATACTAATGGAGGTATCCGAATGAAATGCATGGATGATGTCACCAATTGATGGGGTACACCCATCTCTCTTTAGTTTCACCATTAAAAGTACGCGTGAGATCAAATTGAACGCCGTGTGTAGATCCACAAACGCGAAATAAACCGATTGTTTGGTTATATGGCATTGGTGTTTGATGGCCTTAAGAAAGAGAAGATTCATATTTGTTCCTATGCCAGCAACAAACCCATTCTGTTGTGGGTCTATCAAACTGGTTGCCATCATCTATGCATTCAAATCACGCAAAAAATAATTTTGCAAATAATTTGCCCAGCGCGTCTAGTAACGCTATGGGCCGGTAATTCTGCTGATTGGTACGGTCTCCCTTCTTATATATTGGGATGATGATAGAAGTTTTCCAGGTGTCAGGAATAATTTGCCCTACTAAGATTTGTTAGAAGATTTTATATAGAATTGCGGCCAGTATTGCGGATCGGCTTTGAATATAACATTGTGTAGGCCATCGGGGTCTCGAAGGGCTCCATTTATTAATAAAATCCTCGATAATTTCAGGAGAACATTCAATTAACCATCTTTCTTCGTGGTTTTGCTGCTCATTTATCATGCAGGGTGTATTTGACAGATAGCAAAAAAGGAAGCTGTCCTGGGTGCCCTTTCCACACGTGGCACTGCACCAAGGAGCTGTCTGAAGTCTGCTGCGGGTTGGTTGTATTAGTAATAGGCATTGCTTACTTATTTAATGTTTTGAAAACAGACATCCAGCATATAACTTTGCAAAATTGCACATAAAATGTGCAGTTTTGAAAGAAAGTATTTTATGTTTGCGCTTTCAAACAGGCAGGTATGTGCATTTTGATAAATATACAGTTGACCTATTATTTAACAAATAAAGCAAATAGTTTGGGAGACCAGTTTTCTGGACTTGCCTGGAAAGTGCATATGGGTCATCAAAAGTAGCAGGCCCCCACATTAGCACTTTATATGTAGAGTTGGTATTTTGCACATGAAAGGGTCACCAAAGGTGAACTTGCCTCTGTGACGTGATGCAGTTTCCATTAATTGCTGTCTCCTGAACAGGCCTCCTCTGACAACAAAGCTGAACATCACAGCTCGAAGGAACACTGCAGGAAGGCCATTCAGCTCTGGCTGACAGACGCCTCCAAACACAAGTCTGAAACTTAGACTGCTGTCCCAGGAGACATATGCAGAAGGGATATATTGCATGAAAACTGGACAACCAAGTTGAATAGGATCAGTCTGGAAGAAATCCGGGCAGGTGGCAACCTATGGGTGGGGCTCACTCTCTTTACTTGGAGGAGGGGGTTGTTCCCACTGAGGTCTGCTAAGTGGAGACTGCTATGCTTTGGTTCCCTTTCTGGAAAAACAAGTTATTAATTCATTATACCAGGCAACATAAAAGGACCTTTCATCTGGGCCAGGCCAGGTCACACAATCCCGCATCTCTTCATAGATCCCAGTCCGGGTGATTTACATAAAAGCAAAGAGTATTATGTTAGCATAAGTATGTCCAGAATTTTTAATTTGAAACATGTCTTATTGTGATTCAGTAAGAAACCCTTTTGAGCGAATATTGGAAGTTGGGCTCTGCAGTTTTAATAGGTCACATTACTCACCCTAAGAAATGTCTCTACGTTGCAGGACATATATGCCAGTCTGGAAAGATGCAACACATATGTTTCTGTATTTAGTTGCCCTTGCCGAGTCTACTGAAAGTTTGGTCAAGCGTTGCTTCCTCGTGCGCGTGATAACTCGGCTTGAAGACGGAGGTTTCTGGGGGTTCTGAAGCTGAGTGGTCTGTCACACGCACAGACAGCCAGATTCTTTAGCAAGCTGGCTGCTTGGTGAAGCGTGGGTGTGAGTGTTGTGGACAGGCCCCTGGGTCTCGCGACAGGGTGGCAAGACGAGTCTTGCCGAGCCGGCGCTGCTTCACTTCCCCTAAGCCATAATTGTGATGAAAACCACTGTAAATCCTAATTATGGCTGAATCAAATCGCAAATGCTCAATGGACAACATTCTTCTTTGCTAATCTCTTGCGAGTGAAGGAAATTACACCGTTATTTGCGTGGATTTAAGCGTGCCCTGCGGGCAGAGGAAACTCTTAAGCAGAAATAAACAACATGACAGTGTTTTGGATGCTCGCCAGCTCTTCACCTGCCGCCAGACTGATTCCAAAAATCACTTGCAGAGCCCGAGAAACAAAGACACGGGAACCTTTTCTTGGGATTTGCTCTCACGGCCACTCTAGGGTGTAGCAATACAATGGAAGACACCGCCAGCAGGGGGCGCAAGACCGCCCCTGTAATCAGCAAATATGGCTCCTTTGTCAGAGGAGGGTGAGGCAACATGTAATTTTGCCTAGGCCTGCAGACACCCTAAGGTCCTGCTCACCATATTTGCAAAACTAATTTGTAAATCATTCTTTCCCACATGTTTTCTTTCTGGATTTTGCATGCCATTGTGTGTGCAGAACCATTTTATTTTGCTTTAGTCAACAACATTTTGTCCACACTTCTTTTGTCACTTTGTACTCTTTTTTTTTCTTTCCCTTCCCCGACCCACCGACCTTCACCTGTGAGCAGTGCCGTAAATGGATTTTGTACTGTGGGATCCAACCAGCGACGGAATAGGGAGGGGGAAGGGGGCCAGGGTTAGGGGGGTTTCTCATACATGACTAAATTAATAGCCGTGCAAAAGAATACTTTCTGAAGCTCAAGTTCATGGAACTCGTAAATTGCACGGAGGGGCCCGCTTGCATTTGCACTTAGTTGCAAAGAGGGATATGCACTACAAAATGCAAAAGGTTGCTGTAAAGAGCTGGCAAAATCGACTTACACCCAATATCTGCACTTGGTAGTGCAAATGGAGTAAACATCACCTGCCATTTGCGCATCGCAGGCAGAGTTTACAATGGACTTGTATGGAATCATCCTGTTTTTTTTTCTGGTGTAAAAAGCTGCCAGATTCCATAGGAAGCCATTGGTTCTACAACAGCATTAAACTACCATTGTTGTTTGTTTGTTTATTTATTTATTTATTTATTTATTTATTTATTCATTGCATTTAATTACACGTCCAAACCGTTGCGTATCATGGCGTAGGATTACATATATCTTAGTTACATTTTAGGCATCTTGGTCAGTTACATACATTCTTAGTCATTTTAAACAGTTTCATAGGAGCCAAGGGAAAAAGTATCTTACTTATTTTGTCAGCTGCATTAGGGCATCTTAGTTACATACATTCGTAGGCATTTTGTACAGTTACATGGAAGTTAAAGAATTGAGAGGGTTGCACCTAGCATGCTAGGTGGAGACAGGTTGGGGGTCATGCAGACTACGGAGAGTTACTGGGATGGGCTTTCGTCAGGGACGTCATTTCACCAAAATGCCAGGGGTAGCGGAAGTGACATCACCCGACCCTTGACCCTCTGATGACATCACAGGAAGTGATGTCATTAGACCCCGCCCCAAAGTGATATAGCGGGTAGCGATGGAACACGACATTTCACCCGTTGATGAAACAGGAAATGGCATCACATAGCATTGTACACTATGAAAAATATAGTTATGATATCACTATATGATGTACATTCAGACAAGAATGGATCGCCATATGTATCATTAAGTTCAGTGTTTATTGGCCCGTATTACCAAATGACTGTGTATGCAAGCAGACGTCCATGACCAAATGATAAGCGTAAGTGCTATATAATAACACATCATTAAGCGCTTTATATAGAAAAAATATACACCCAATATCACCCAACCTGTGTTGGTACTCATTTATCGACCTCAGAAGGATGAACGGCTTAGGCTTAGTGAGGCGTTTAAGAACAGACTAAATCAGTGACTCACCCCCTGAAGTGTGCCTGAAATAAACATTTAATGAGGCCAGCAATTACTGTATAGAATTCCAGAAAGACACATTATTTGGTATTCCTATTCTTTCTTATTTAGGGTCAGTGCTGAAAGTGTTAGAAGAAAAATAAGAACAAGTGCCTCAAGTCTTTTTTTTTAAGGGGCCTGAACAAGAAAGCCAGCCACCCCAGAAGTAAAGAGCCACAGCCCAGGAGCTTGCATAACATTAAAAAAAAAAAAAAAAAAAAAAAAAAAATTTTTTTTTTTTTTAGTAGAGGTCGCAAGGGACACCACAGAGGTCGCAAGGGACACCACAGAGGTCGCAGTTGCGACCCCTGGCGACCCCCAAATGACGTCCCTGGCTTTCGTTGTTCGTTACTAAGGTGTGCAGGGAGTGTGTGCCAAATACGTGGAGCTGCTGTGGGGAAGCTAGCGTTGCCTGCACTGGAGGTTATGAAGCGTGCAATGTGGAGATGAGTGTTGGCGCTGGAACTGAGCGTTGAGGTCGTGGTCTTGCGCGATATGCTTTGGCTGAGGTAGATGGGGGCGCTATCTGAGAGGCATTTATGGGTGATGGTAAGAGTTTTGTGGAGAATTCTGGCTTGTACAGGGAGCCAATGGGCGTCTCTTCTGTGCTGGGATATGTGTTCTCTTCTGTTGATGCCCCGAGCTGCTCTGAGGGCTTTGTTTTGAAGGAGTTGTAGTTTGTTTAGGTTTCTTTTAGAGGTACCTAGCAGTAGGACGTGACAGTCATCTATCATAGTAAGAATGAGGGCTCTGGCAAGTGTGAGGCAGTTGTCAGTGGAGAGTAGTGGCCTACTTAGTGTAATGAGTTTTGCTGTGTATGCCGTGGATGAGGCCAAGGCGTTAACATGATTTGACATGGTGAGGGGGGAATCAAGGTAGGCTCCTAGAGTTTTTACTTTGCGGGAGATGGGGATGTGGATGCCATCTACTACTATGGAAGTGTAGTCAGTGGGGAGTTTACTGAGTCTGGCTGGGGATCCGACTATTAGGATCTCCGTTTTTTCCCCCATTGAGACAGACACTGTTATTAGCCATCCAGTTTTGGATGAGGGAATAGATTTTATTAATGGAAGCTGTGTCTTGTTCGAGGTTGCCTGAGATGGGTATAAGTATTTGTGTGTCATTGGCGAAGTTTGTATAAATTACTCCTATGGCATCTAGTGCTGCGAAGAGTAATTTTGTATAGGCATTGTAAAGTATGGGGGAGAGACAGGATCCCTGCAGTACTCCTAAAGGTACTGGGATGGGGTCAGCTGCTTCGTCACCTAGGGTGACTCTTGAGGTACGGTCGGAGAGGATCGATTTGATCCACGTGGTGGCTTTCTTGGAGAAGTGAACATTGTTGGTTAGAGTTTGGCATAATTTGTCATGGTCGACTAAATCGAATGCTGCAGAGAGGCCTAGAAGTAATAGGATGCACAGTTTACCATAGTCCCTGATGGCGTCCATCTGTTTATTTAGGTCTAATAGGGTAATCTCGGTACTGTTTCTCGGGCGGAAGCCTGATTGTCTATCCCCTAGTAAGTGGTTCTGTTCTAGATGGGTTTGTACTTGGGTGTATGCTATTTTGTCAATGATTTTGAGAAGGAAAGGCACCTTTGTGATGGGCCTGTAGGTATTGGGGATTGCCAGGTCTAACGTTGGTTTTTTGAGTAGTGGTGTGACCCAGGCTACTTTGATGGATGCTGGTATTTCACTAGAGGTGAAGGGTGCATTCACAAATTCGGTAATGATGGGTGCTAGTGTGGAGGTGCAATCTTTAACTACTTTAGCTGGGAAGCCATCACCTTTGCAGTTAGATGGCTTGAGAGATGCTATTGTTTTAAGTACCTGGTCGTTGGTTACTTGATTGAAGTGCAATTCGGTTACTTCAGACCTTGTATTTGTGTCTGCGGGGTGAGGTGGTTTAGCTGTGAGCTCTAGGAGCTTTATTTGTGAGGCCATTTTGCATTGAAGTGTAGATACTTTGGAGGACAAAGCATCCTTTATGGTAGTGCACCATGCTTTGCTGGTGTTGATGGGGCAGGAGGGTAATATGGGGGTTTCTAGTTCTCTGATAATTGTGAACAGTTCTTTAGTATTGGAGGCTGCGCCCGAGATGCGTTTGTTAAGCGATTCGGCTTTGTGGGAGAGTACATTGCGTTTGTAAGCTACGGATAGTTGTTGGAGTTTGCTTTGGAGTTCAGGGGATTTGTTTTTTCTGTATGGGTGTTTTAGGGCTCTTTTTCTCCTTCTGAGTTCTATGAGTTCGTCATTGAACCAAGGGGAGCTTCGTTTGGGTTTAGGTAGTTTAGTTTTAAGAGGGGCAGTTTCTTCTATGGCAGTTTTCAGACATAGATGGTAGTGGTCCGAGATGTTGGCTTTGTTAATAGTGTGTATCGGTTTGGCGTTTATCAGGTCGCGCAATAGTGGATTGAGATTCTCCGTGATGACTTTGCACGAGTTCCTGACCTGTACGGGTGCTGGGTTGCACATTTTAGCTATGTGGTCAGAGTCCAGGTTTATGTTGAATTTGATTAGGCAGTGGTCTGTCAATTGCATATTGAGGATGTCTACTATGGTTGCTGAGGTATTAAGGGTGAGTATCCAACAAAGGATTCTACCTTTGGAATGAGTGGGGGCATTCACTATCTGAGTGAATTGCACCTCTTGGAATACATTGTGGCAGGCTGTTGCTTTGCTGTCCGTGTGGCCGTTATAGCCTATATTAAAGTCTCCTAACAGGATGTACTTTGTTTTCGGTTTGAGGAGAGGTGTAATTAAGGGAGGTAAGTCTATGTCTGGATTGTTGGAGGTATTGGGCGCTCTGTATATTATGAGAAAGTTTATTGTAGTTTTAGGTTTGACGGCTAGCTTCAGGGAGAGGAGTTTGTAGCCTGAGAGTGATTCTGTTTTACATTCCCTGAATTATAGTGATGTTTTGTAGGTGATCGCCACCCCTTCTATGCGATCTGCTCTTAGTAGTGAGTAATCAGAGGGACAGCCAGTGTGATCTGTGAGCCTGAGGCTAGATGTAACCATGTTCGGTGAGTACTAGGAAGTCAAGTTTAGATTCTAATATTCTGTCGTGTATATCAGTGGCATGGGCCCAAAGGGATGTGACATTGAGTAGGGCTCCCATTAGGGTTGGCCTAGTTTTAGGTGAGCACGAGGTGGTAACCTTGGTCTTGGGTGGGGTTGTTGAGACGTCGAGTTGTTTTTGTTGGGTCTCACTCGTCGTTGTAGTCTGCTGGGAGTTAATGTCGGGGTTCTCCTGTTTCATGCAAAGTTTGGGCATGGTGGTGGAGTTGGGACAGGGAGTGGCATGCTGGTAGTTGGTATGAGAGTGATAGTGGTGGGTGCATGCTGAGAGTCGGTTGTTTCTTTTGGGTGTAGTGAAATTTCTGGTTAGGGTGGAGCAGGATGCCATTCTGGAGGAGAGGCGTGTGCGGCGTGTGCTGCCTAGGAGTGGTCGGGTTTGGATGTAGTGGTGTGGTAGGGTTTGGAAGGCCTGGGTGCTGGGAAGGAATGGCGTTGGGCATGGGGGTGATGTCTTGGGCAGTGTATCCTGGCCAGGCCTGTGTGGAGGGAGATGAACGCGCCTTTAGTGCATATATTATTATCAATGGGCATAATTGTAGAAAGACCAGGAGTAGTGGTGCTGAGATTAGTGTTATTGTCAATGGTGTGGATAATTTGGTCAGGTGAAGCACTATGTGTTAGTAGGAGGTGAAGGAGGATGGTAAGGGTTATGTAGCTTGTGGTTGAGATTTTAATGTGTGGGCACCTAGTCTTGTTAGGACTTGCTGCCGTGACCTACGTTGGTTTTGATGGTGGAGGGCAAAAGGGATGCAAAGCCTAAATCCTGTTCCGTGCCCCTGCTCCTTCTTCAAAAACCATGAAAAATACCCCAGATAAAGATCCTGTGACTTGGAAAAGGAGTGCCACTGAAACGTAAAATCCATTTAAATTTCCCTCCCGCCCACGTGATCCAGGACTATACAGGAAGTTGAAGTAAGGTGGGCCTCATCACGAGTTGGGGCGGTATCCCGGCTGGGATACCGCCCAACTGTATTTGCATTACCGCCCACCCTTCCGGAGGTATTACCGCCGGATCACGGGTTTAGCGGTAAACGTAATTCAACCACTGGGGACTTTTTGGCAGAATTACCGTCGGCGGTATTACCACAGAGTAAGTGCACTGAAAATCTTAATTTTTCTGACGCATTTACCCCCAGCTTAGAGCTGGGGTAAATGCTCCAGGACTTGTGATTGGGCGGACCCTTAATTGCGGCAGTAATAGCATTGCTGCCTCATTTAAGGGCTACCGCCCAACCCGTGATGAGGCCCTGAATGAATCCAGATTCGTGTAGGTCGATTTTCACCACTAGTGGACTCGGGAAATAGCCATTTCTTTTTTTATTAAATAATGAAGCGGTTGATCTGATTTGTAGTTGGATGTGCTGAGTTTAAATTCCGGAACTAGTTCATTTTGAATGTTTTGTCAGACAATCCACCCTTTGTAAGGATTTTTGAGTGAGCAAATAGTAGTTAATATATTCAAAACACATAAAACCCTCCAATTAATAAACCAACAAAATAAACAAGGTCAAAGATCCACTCCATGAGAAGATGTTTACAAGAATAAAAATACGTTATTTTGCTTAAAAACAGTTGATTACATGAATGTATAAGAGAAAAAGGAACAAAGAACTCATAGGGGGTTTCTCACAGCCCTGCTATGCACCTTGTGGCCTGGCTGGGGTCTTTGTCACCGCCTCCATGCCAAACACCACCACTGGACATGTGGTGGAATAGGCACGGACCGCCTCTTGAAGGTGAATGATATTAGCCTCAAGAACGAGCGGCTTGCGAATACACTGCCTATGATGACGGCAATGACCACAGAAATAGAGTACGTAGGCCCCAGATTCCGGGGTCATACCACATGAGCAGAGACAGGTATGAGGATGAAGCCTTGACCATTTCCCGGTGCTCATGTACGGAGAGAAAATACCAAGACGGATTTTTTTACATAGAGTGCACATTTCAGTAAGCCATACGAACACAGGTAATAATGTCCCCATGTATAAGGTCGGCGGGAAAAGCCATTGGCGACATTATACAGGGTGACATTACGTATGGGGATGGGTTGCGGGGATGTTCTCTGCTCCCCTTATAAAAAAAGAATCATTTGGTGGTTGCAGGGGTGTCCCCCGCATGTTCAATGTAATAATGTCTCTGCAGAAAAACGGCAACTTGTTTGTCAGGAGCCATTTTTGCGGGGACCTTATTACATGGAACCAGCCATACATTATCCAAAAAGGATTCTTTCCTAAACCTCAAAGCTCTTAAAATCAGAGTACAGACCTAACCTGGAGCTCGAGCAGCTGAAGACGCTCCTCTATGTTGGCATTCTTTCTAGGCAACGTGGTTACACTTCAGTATACAGTACCCCTGGCAGCGCATGTCCAATGGACCATGCAGGGCCAGGCACATTTTTCTTCCCCAACCTTGCAGGCCCCATTGGGCATGCAGGCTGGTGTACTGCAGGACCATAGGTTCTCAGGGAGCACAACTGCACCTCCCTACAAGTCAGGAGGGCCGGAGCGACAATATTGCGCTGCTTCGTCTGTGCCGTGAATGTCAGGAACCAAGAAGGGAGAAGTGTTTGACACCTCCCCTCTGCTTTCCAGTTCATGCCTGAAAGGTGTGAGGGAGCCAGAGGGCCACCTAAAGTAGCATGTAGGTGGCAGGGGGTCCTGCGATTGAGCTGAAGCATTGCTCAACTATGAAGAAAACGTGTGAATGGATGTATGCATACATGCAAATAATTGTGTACGTGTAAGGGCGCCTGAGAATGTGTGCATATGTCAGTGAGACAGAAGTGAGTAAGAACCTGGGTCACACAGGTGCTGGATTAGTAAAGAGTTACATGGATATTGTTATCCGTATTTTGGCAACAATTGCAGAGGAGTCTTGTCAGTTAGTATTGTGTTGATTTTATTACACAGTTCAGCTGACACGTGTTTCAACCCACCTAGGTCTTTTTCAAGGTTGCAGCATTTGTATGGATATTGTGCATTATATAAAACACCTGAGCAGTGAGGCCCAAGAATAGTGTTTGCTAAGCAGCCAGTAGTGATGAGTGTCATGCTTGTTTATCATATGTCAGTGAGAGTGCTTTGTGTGTGTTGTTGCATTTGGATGCGCGTGTGAATGATATTGCAGTGTGTAAGCACGTGTTGGCCGGGGAGGGGAGCCACTGATTGGGCTGTTTTTCCGGAGGAGGAGCTTGATAAGCAAAGTCAAATTGAGTGTTTTGATGTGGGGGGATACTTGCCTGTATTTGCAGAGCAAGCATAGACATGTCTTCTCATAACGGCATGACATGTATACTCACATTATGGCAAAGTAAACATGAGTGTTCCTGGCTAGGATAAGGTAAAGTAAACGGTCTTGTAAAGCCTCCTTCTGCTAATAATGGTGGCCTCGCTGCGCATGGCTGTGGGAAAAAGAAGGATGGGGAAATGCTAGTTGGATACAGGGAGAGGCAGACGTAGGAAACCGTTATGTTAACGAGTGCAGGTCAGAAGCACCCCTTAAATGTGCAATGGCACTGGCAGGCATTATCTGGGTTCAGGGGAATAAGGGACGTGGTGGGTTATGTATAAGGGAGGCCTCAGGGTTGGAGAGCCGCACTGGAATGCGTTGTGAGTGGCTATAGCAGCAGGGGAGGGGAGGAGTCTGTGATTTGTACACTAGGTCTTGTGGGCCCTCTGATATAGTGAGTGCCCCATCTGATATATATTTCGCTGGCACTTATAAATCCAGTGTCTCCCACTTTGTTGCATTAACTTTAAACCCAGAAACCTACATTCTTCCAGTTCCTTCATATGCTTATCAGTGAAATTTCAGGTCTGGAAATGGTTAGTACTACAAAATCCGCAAATAAGTATAATTCATGTCGAGTTCTACCATAAGTGATATCTGAAATGCAAGGGTTTTGACATATTTTCTGGATCAGGGACTCCATGCACAGCACAAATAAAAAGGCTAGAGGGGACATCCCTTTTGAGAGCTGCCATCTAAAACAAATGTATCCATAGTGGGTCAATTTACCCCAATCTGGGAGATCAGGAGTTTATAGTAAGCCATTATCATCTGTGTAATTCTCAGGCCAAAATTAATTTAGCAAGGGCAGTTTCCAAGAATCCCCAGGTACCTGTTTTCAGCATCTAGCGTCAGCAGAAGGGTTAGATCTGGGCTTCAATACCTTGCCAACAAGATGCAAAACTCTGTGAATGTTATCAAATGTATATCGATTTACTAGGAACATAGATTGATCCAGATCAATGCGATTTGACGTGATTGCTTTCAGTTTATCCTCAATGATACAAATGAAAATCTTCAAATCTAGATTAGACAAAGCGATTTGTCCTTAAGAGACACACAGCCTTTGATCTTTCCCCAGTTTGGGAATAATAGTTATTAGTACCTGGCGGCGACATTCCATGGGATACACTCAACGTGGATTGCCTTGTTTCCGAGCCATACTACAGTGTAATCCTGTGGACGCACTTACATGCATCGCGCATCGGGTACACACTCTTTTTCCCCCCTTTTTTTCTGATGACCATGGCAAGGGAGAAGGGACCACACATAGTCGCTACACTCGGGCCTGTAACTTCGGGCCCCGGGTGCATTAACTTAGGCTGTAATGGCCCGTCGGCTCGGCGGTTATTGCCATAATCTGGCCTCCAGCACCAAATGTGGGAGGTTGGAGTTAAACAGCACAGCTAACAGCTCCTCTAGTTTAGTAGCCATTTCCTGATAAAAACTGGCTATGAATCCATCAGGGTCTGGGCTTTTATTGTCCTTTACCTTTTTATTACTGCCTGAACTTCCTTCACATCTATAGTTGCCTCAAGTAAATCTCTTAGATCTTCTGAAAGTTTTGGCAGAGGTTCATCGTTTAAATATGCAAACCACTCTTTTGAACTGGTATTAGTCACTTTTTAAGGATTTTGAAAAAGTGTTCAAGAGCTACATATTAATGGGCTTCTTTGGAACTTTCGACCCATTTCGTCATTACATTTATTGATATATATATTTGTGACAGTGTGTTTGCATGTTCGGGGTTGGCTCCAGCCCCATAACAGTTGGTGGGCTAAAATGTTGTCCCAAGGTTGGCATAGCTGTCTGTGATGTACTGATGATAGCGAAATTTGGCCAACCCAACCCGTTCGCCTTGCACACTTTCGACCTATTCGACCAAATCACCCCAAACCTTTTTGGTTTGTATGGGACTGGAGTATCTGAAAGTAGGGATACGACTTCCTTTTCTGCTTTACTCTAATCCCACGTGTCAGGGATAGTTATACCTTCTCGCGCACCCTTCACCTGTCATTGAGTCTTTCATAAACGTATTACTTTTTATAAACATCTGACACCTCGCTGTGCTTGAGGGGAATAACCTTTCGTTTATTCTCAATTTACAGTAAGGAAGGGGTTGAAACAAATCCTTATTTGGAATTTAAGGGTTTTCTATAGAAATATGAATGGCTTTCCAAGAAAACGGTGCAAAGGATGGGTCAAAGCAAAATGAGGTTTTTTGGGTGTTTTTCACCTTGGTGTTCTAAAAGATAAAGTCCCAAAATGCAGAGTTCTCGTGATTTAAGAACTCATGTTGGGGGAGCTTCTGGGTCCCCGTTGTATTCCGATGTTGTCAGAGGTTAAATGATTATACAACTCCCTTGGGGGCTAGGGGGATGTGCATGGGGAGTCACCTGTCTCGACCTTGAGAGGGTTGAATGCTAACATGGCCTATGTGCATATCATGAATGGTAATGTTTCTGAGACAGACTACATCCCAATTTTGAGAGGCACAAATTGGAATTATCTATCCACAGCCCACCTAAGTATGATGAAATGGGCTGATGTGCCCGAACACAGGAGTCAATCTTCAGCCATTGGTAGAATTCTGCCTAACTCCACTCATACGGGTGGTCATAAGCAGTCTTGAGATTTTCCTAAAATGTTTGTATTAGAGAGGATTGAAGCCCCAAATCATAATGTTGTGTTGAACAGGAGGAACATGCACAGCTTACTACATGAGATCCCACAACTGAGAATCATAACTTCAGGGTACATTGAAAGAGTGTACTTTGCTAGGGACGACAAGCTGAATCTTGTACAGCTGGACTTTAGAACCAATTTAGTGGTGAAAATCATCCTGTGAGAAGTCGATGGCCTGAGGATGTTGGGCTACAATCTCATCCCGATTGTCTTAGATCAATCAGGGCTGGCCCAATGATTTATCGCAGAGCCTGTTTGAAGAGTGAGGGTAAGGGGAACGACTCCTAATGAAGGTGACCTGTTCACTAGTGGCCAAAGAGAATAGGTTTGTAGAATTTGCAAATAATAAAGCAATTGATGGGATGGTCCCAAGGATTGGGGTTGGCTGTGAAAAGTGTTAGTGTGTGACTATCCAAAGGTGGGGCATAGGAAGATGTGTCTCTAACCCCGACTGTGGAAACTCATGCTTTGTCTGTTGTCACCTGGAACACCAGCGGATCAAATAGTTTTCTTGGCACTCCGAATCAGTTAAAAGAGATAGCGATGTATGATCTGGTGTGTCTTCAGGAGGTTTGGCTTATCAAGTCACGTTCGTGACAATTGATGAGTTTACGCAAGCTCAGCAGCTCACGATTTCGAGCAATGGAGGCAGACGCACTGGTGGCCTTATTATAGCCATCAGCAACTCAATGATAAAGACGATGGATGTAATCTCAGACAAAATAAACAGTCTTCTGGTGGTAAAAGTGTGGCTCAAGGTTCTGAGCCTAGAGAGTTATGTTTTAATTGTGTCTATATATTGTAACCCATGGGTCTCTTGACTGGAAGGATTTTTGGGTAAATGAAATGTGTGATGTCTTTCTGGGTGAAGTGTGGGGAGGGCCCACATGATCCTAGCGGGAGATTTGAATTTAGATTGTTATGCCACAGCTCAGGTGAAAGATCCTGGAGGTGAGACCCGGGATAATGGGAAGGAAAAGATCACTGATAAAAATGGCAAGCTTGAGGATTATTCTTTGACCGATGGAACATGTAATATATAAATGGGGAGATAAATGGCGATGTGCCAGCCATCCCAATGTGGAGGGGGAGAGGAAGTGCCACGTGCATTGACCACATGATATTAACCCAAGAACTTTTTGAATCGTGTTCAGAAATGGAGGTATGAGATTCTACTGTGAGGGATCATGTCATGATCTCTGCTTCCAAAAGGTCAGGGTTTTCCCAACTCCCTTGGAAGCAGATCCATAACCCAGGTTTCCGAGTGCCAACCAGTCCCAATTGGGACCTTTTGGACCCAGTCCTGGCGCCAGTGGCACCAGGCTCATAAATATGCCCAGTCCCAGCGCTGGAAGCGCCGGGCTCATAATGCTTGGGTAGACTTACCTGCAGCAGACCATGCTGCTTACTTGCCTGCCAGTTGAGCCTCTGATCCTCTTCTGTTTGGAACTACTTTTCCTGTTGGGTGGGGCAGGAGCCACTCCCTAGATTCAGAACACTGGAACTCTTCTGGAAAGCAGGAACTCTTTTCTTACCTAGGCGTGGCTGTGGAAGGAGACACCTAAGCACTACAGGAGGCTATTTAAACCACACCCGATGGATGAATCTTGCTTTGCATTATTCTGCATCCTCTGCAGCAGAACGCTCATCGTGTCTTCTGCATCTGATCCTGGGCCTAAGGAAAAAGGCTTACCATCCTGAATCCAGTCTTCAGCAACACCTAAAAAGACAAGAAAGAACAGGTTAGCATTACGGTCTTCAGTGACAGCTCTTCACTTACCTGGTCCATCGGCTGTCACCAACGCCTCGCGCTGCATTCCGGCATCTGAAAGACAAAAGCTTACCAACTCTTCGCACGCTCCGGAGGCCTTCGGCGCTGCATCCCGCATCTGAAAGACAAAACAAGGTGCGTTTAAAGACATTGGGGAACTTTAATACTCACGTGCCATTACTCCTTTCCACATCTAACCCAGTGGGTATTCCGGCACCCTGCAGCCGCTCCGAACTTGTACCTGCAAAATAAAAAGACAGTTAGAGCGCATCGTGAAGCAGGCAACAAGCGCTTACTTACGTGCTTCCAGGCGCTTCTATTCATCACACGGGCTCCATCTTCAACTCACTTCAGCCCGTCATCCGCCATCGCCGGAACCCTGCAAAACAAGAAACATCATTACTAAAGACTTTAAAGACATTAGAATTACTCGAAACTTACCGTTCGTGCAGTAAACGACGGACAGCAGTCCTCTGAAGTCAAGAGGCCTGCTCCCCTTATCCAGTGAAGAAACTGGTTACAGCACCCTGCCCCGAGGCAGATGGAGAGCACGGCGTTCACTTACCTAAGGTAAGAGTGTTAACCTTTGGGGTTCTACAGGAGAAGAGAAAGGGAAGAAGAGAGAGACATTCAATAACCCAGTTCGTTAATCCCATATTTTCTATCTGCAGACATCTTACCCTTCAAGTCAGACATACAGTGCACAGAGGTCCAGCCCAAAGAGCCAGCCGTGTGTTACACATCACCTTTGCAGATACGGTATACGCCCAGTCAAGACCGGCGCCTCTACGGGAATCAGGTGAGCGTTACAGATCATAACTTAGTTACTGCCAGATTTAAGTATGGTGTGACTGAGTTAGGTAACAGCAGGTGTACAAATCCGGTAGTTAATAACAAAGGGAACCGCCTTGCAGAAATGATAATATATCCCCTGATGTTCAATGATAAGATTCATAAAAAATGTAATAATATGTCGTTGGAACAGAAGTATGTAGTTATCACAATAGGTAACTTGCAAATGTTTATTGATACTTTTGCTTCACTCGCAGCAGCAGTAATGGCCGTCTTAGGCCTCAAACCCATCTGTATGACTAGGAGTTACAACAAAAAAAAAGAGTAATCTTAGAAGTAATATAAGGGTAAAAAGAAAAAAGGGTGGCTTAGCCCAAGCATGCAGAGAGGAGGAGCAAAGGTTGAGGCAAAGATACAAAAATTGGTGTAAGTCATACATTTATTCAACTTCAAAAAGAAGGTGAGGTAATGTTAAAGTCTCTTATGGAGAGGAACTCTTGCAATTTCTGTGCCCTGATCAATAACACTTTTTAAAACTTAAAACCTGGTGCAAGCTAATCCCATATCTGAAGGTTTGGGGAAGAATTCTACAAGGCTCTATAGAAAGAGTCTCTTCAGCAATACCCTTATTTCCACCCATAGTCAATGTGGGTGCTGGATTTTAATGTATCCACTATCAAGGGTTTTATTAAGAAAGCTTCAAACTATCACGCGGCTGGCCCAAATGGGCTAACTAATGTGCAGATGAAAATAAACCCTGTTCTATGGGTCCAGATTTTGTGTGTTCTTTTCACAGCGGATGTAGGCACTAAAGCCATGCCGAGCTCTTGGAATCAGTCAGTTCTAAAAGGGTGATAAAAACAACTTGTCTAACTACCACCCCATATATTTGCTAGATTCAGACAGCAAAATATTTGTCTCAATAGTGTTGGAGGAGTTGGAAGCTTAGGCGATCTCCAGTGGCCATTTGCAAAAAAAACAAATAGAGTTTCCTAGGAGCTTATCTACATCCCTTAATGGTTTAATCATTAGACGGAGACAAGAAACATCTTGGGGAAAGAGCACCAATACAATATTTGGGGCCACTGTCGATTATTCCCAAGCATTCAACTCTGTTTACCTCTCTCTGCTTTGGAAGAAATTAAGAAGTTGGAATATTGCTCCAGCATCTTGTCAATTTTGCTCTCTATCCATGAGAACATCACCATACCATGCCAATGTGTTTGAGCAGGCACGGATCCTAGTCCAACAGCATCCTGATTCAGAGAGGACTAAGACAGGGGTGTGTACTTGCTCCGTGCCTGTTCTATTTATACTTGGCTGATCTGGGAGAGCATTTGGACCAATCCTGCTTTTCCCCGCCCAACATTTCTCATCTTCCTATACCATATCTCACAAATGCGGACAATGTAATTCTCTTGAACAAAACACAGGTTGGATTGTAAAGGCAATTAACCTCTATCCATTGCTACTCAAGGGAAAACGAGTTAGTACTAAATGTGAAAAAGACCAATGTTATCCGCTTTGTAAGTAATGTCAGAAAGAAAATTGGGTTTAGATGGCAGGTGGGTGAACATGCTTTGATCCCAGAAGCTTCTATAATAAATTAGGGTTTATTTATTACCACAACTCCATCACATAAAATCATGTTTGTACGTACTTTTGAGAAATCGGACCAACTGACACAAATGAATAAGATTTGCAACAAATACTGCCGTTCCTGATACCGCTAACTATTTACTATAACATGAAGGCAGTTCCTATCCTTCTATAGGGGATGGAAATGGCAGCAACAACAAGAGCATTCAATTGGGGAAGGATTGAAGGTCGACTATGACGCATGTGCCTGAAACATCCTGATTGTTTGCCTGTCGATACGCATAGGTACGAATTGGGTCTTACTTCACTAAATGCCATCTGAAATGGAAGGTGCTGTCCCTCTATGGAAATGTATTGGTCCCATGGGCAGGATTGCTCTATGAGCATCTAGCAGTGGCTATGTCCTCTAATAGGTCACTTCCATTAGTGAGATTTAAGAGGGGGGAGGAACATGTTTTAGCAGATTGCAATTCACAAACAGTGGATCTGGTTGAAAATCCAGTGAAAGTAAAAAAGAAATTGCTTGACTTTGATTGGTTGTGCACTATAGATGTCATGAATTCCCATAATCTGTATAAAAATGTCCTGGGCGTTGCTAGGCGAAGGGGCACTGTGGCGCTATATTTGAAAAGGTTCCCCAAAGCCTATTGGCAATCTCAGTACTGGAGAGGTTATTCAAAAACATGCAGCAAGCAATGAAATCACTGGGGATTGTAGTTGTTGTAATAAGTCAGGTGTACTGCAAACAAGAAAACATATTGCAATGGAATCTGAGGCTTTGCAATTGTTGAGGGAGCATCTGTGGTCAAAGTATGTACACGATTTTAATTACTCGAATGCTCTAGGCTTTTATAACAGGTTAACTAGTGGTGAAGAAACTGGGGTAACCTGTAGCGTAATTAAATTGCTCAATGCTGCTGGACTCATACAAGTTAGATGGTGAAGATGAACGTTGTGGGTAGGCTTTTAACATTGCTATGCACTTTAGAATTAGTAATGCATGAATGTACTATAATGAGTTCTAGATTTTAGGCATTGAAAGATTTGAGGAGTTGGGATTTTTCTTTGTTTATGTTAAATGTTTCTATGAATTTTAAGAATGGCTGCCATTGAAATTAGATGGTTTTAAGGGTTTAATAATTGTTGTATGAAATGTATTGTATTTTATTGTATGTGATGTACTTGGCTTGTATAAGGTTGTTTAATACAACTAATATTATAATTTTAATAAGAAAGTCCCAAAATCCTAATCTTAAGAGTCCTTGCTCCAGGGACACCTCATTCTATAAAAGAATATCCCAAAACAAAGTAGACAAGAGAATGATTTCAACCTAGTCTCTACAAGCCTATAGCCTCTAGAGGATGTCATGCAAATAACATACAAGTACCAGCCTGTGGCCAAACAACATTTCTCAAACCTCCTTATGAGTGTCCATCCCAAAATGTATCCAAAAGAACAAAGGCTCCTTCCAGACCTGCTCACAGTCTGTACTTCTCCTTCTACCTCTCTACTCTCCCTTCTGGACTTTAGGGCTTCTTCTAGGAGTAATGTTTCACAGCTTCTTCTTCGAAGGCCACTCCTGGGTCTATCTTTACGTGCAGGCTTCCCCTGTCCTTGAGGTTTTCAGGATTTACTTAGATATATTTTGTAGTCTACTTTGGATATACAATAGGTCCCTCCTGAACCTGCCATTCCTCAGACATCTTAGGAGGCCCTTCCTGGACATTTGCTTTCCCAGGATTCAAAGCAGGTCTGCCCTGGATCTGTGCTTTCCCAGGTTTCACAAAAGATCCACATTAGAGCTTGACCTTGGTTTTCTCATGGTTCACAACATGTCCTCATGCACCTTGGATTTCTCAGGCTTCATAACAGGTTCAATTAGTATTCCCCCCAGATTCAGGGTTCTTTTGAGGCACTCAATTTTATGTTACCCTCCTGCCACAGTCCGGGATAGCTCCTTTCCCAGGGTTTCTGGTGGTAAGCCTTGGATTGTGGCTTGCTAATTCCCCTAAAGGTTTGGTGATGCTTCAGACATGTACCCTTCCTCTAGGCTTCCAGGTCTTGGCAGATATCAGGAACTCCTAATACACCTTCAAGGTTTAAGCAGCTTTCTTGCGGGCAATGATTTTCTTACAGTCTGTCCAGAACTCAGGATTTCCCCAGGCTATTAGATTCACTGATTGTCTTCCTCTACTACTCTCCCCTTGTATCAAGGAAGTAGTGTATGACACGTGTTTGCACTAGGATCCTCTCAAAGACTGCCCTTTTCCTAGCCTTCTATACACACACAGGGATCTGGAGGGTGTCCTAGGTCTTCATCCGATTGGTCATTCCCCATGCCTTTTTGAATCCTCCCTTGTGATAGGTTATTCTCGTACTGACCTGGAATTCACATTATTAAGTTACTACTAACCCAAGTCAAACATTGTTTAATTATCTGATGATCTACATATATTATAGGGCGACGGTCACTGCCCTATAGTTAAGGTGATACTAATGAGCAATGGAAAATCAGAAAATTCTATTGCTAATAACCTTTGGCTTGCTGGATGGATTTGGATGACATTTTCCAAACAAAAGTTTGTCACAGCCCTCCCAAGTCTGTATATCTGTGGAAGGATTTGTTAAAAAAATAAAAAAAGTAATTAAGAAAGCAAAAAAAGACAGTTCTGGCCTACCCTCATTCATTTGCTATATAGAAAAAGTACAATTTACGAACAGGTTTGGGGTAAATCCATCCAGGAGTTTTACAAATACTCATTGGGGAATGGGGAGCCCCCTGCTCCAAATAAATACCTATATCTCCCATGGTGCTTTGAAGCAGAGAGGCTTTTCAGAAATGAAAAACTGCCATTTGATTTATTTTTTTGCTCTAGGCGAGCAATTACCGGGTTAATACCGGGGGAATGCGGAAACGAAAGGAAGTGCTCAAAAAGCTACTTGGAGGAGGAAAACTAATACAATTGCATCAGGCTCGAGGTAGGGAGGACGAAAGAGGACAACATGTGAAGTTGGAGATTTGGGGGTGGTCAGGGATCCAGTTACAGCTCAAACTTTTTCAGATTATTGGGGAATACCAGGGGAATCTCGCAAGATTACTGCGATAATAACGCAAGACGCACTCGGAAAAGAAAATGTGTCACAGATAATGGGAGAGGACAGCGGAGCGTGATACACGGTGAGTGCCTGTGAGGACGGGGAAGAGATTTAGATTTTCAAGCATGTTTCCTCTTATCAGGAGAATACAGGGGGATTACCGCAGGAATTTGTGTTCATTTTTTCCCATTATCAGGGGAATACCGGGTCAATACCGGGGGAATAGGGAGTAGAAAAAAATTGCACAAATATAGATTGCTACTTCTAGGCAGGGGGAATGGGTCTATGGGAAGACATTATTGGTTTAACATGTACAGTGGCCATGACCGAAGGCCATGGCTAGTGCAACCCAAAGAAACCCATTGGTGAAACATGTACAGTTGCCATAGCCAAAGGGCATGGACACTGGCTATGGCCGAAGGCCATAAAGAAATGCTCCAAAGAAATGTATTGATGCATGGACCCAAAATAAATGTATTGGTGCAACATGTACAGTGGCCATGGTCAAAGGCCATGGCCCATTCCTCGTGGCCGAAGGCCATGGATAGTGGGCCCCAAAGACACCTATTGTTACAACAAGTAGAGTGGCTAATGTTGTAGGTCGTAGCCACTTGCCATGGCCAAATATCATAGCTAGTGGGCCCCAAAGAAATGTATTGGTGCAACATGTACAGTGGCCACAGCTGAAGGCCATGGCTAGTGGGCCTAAAGAAACCTATTGGTGCAACATGTACAGCCACTGGCCATGGCCGCTAGTGAGCCCCAAAGAAACTATAGTATACCAAAACCCTTGTGAAAAAAACTATAGTCAACAAAGAGTTAAGGTGATCAGATTTCACGCGAAAAAAGCCATAGCAAGAACACCTTGGAAATTCAGTGAAAAATACTTGGTTAATAGAAAGTTAAGGTGATCAAATTCAACTCGGCAACACCTTTGAAATTCAGCACTCCCATTTCAAGCAAGTCCACCTTTACTGTGTATCCCCTGTTGCGCAGCATATGACCACACCAATGACATCACCATCACCAAGGACTTCAAGGATGGCGTCACTAATGGCATCATACACATCAACAATAATAACAATAATAACAACATGCCATGGAACAATAGTCATACACAAGTATCATATAATTACGCGTGAAGCATTCATTTGTAGTACTTATCAGCTTATAAAAGGTAAACATAAAATATGTAATGTTATATAAATGGTATGAATTTCATATGTAACATTATACAAATGATTTAAATTTCATATATTAGTAAGCAATTACAATATTTAATTGCACAGAAAGTACCTGACCAAGCTGAATCTAATTCAGGTATTTCAAAGGTAAAACAATAAGTAGATGCAGTAGTAAAATAAGAAGAACAGATAGAAGTAAAAGAATGTTTAATAGTAAGTGTTTTGAAAATAGCCAAAGAGTGTGTTTACTTTTAAAATTCTCCTTGCTGTAATAATATTAAATGAACACATTATTTTCTAGATGACAATTTTTATTAAAAAAAGGATCTCATATAAAAGAAAGTACCTGCCCATGTGCATTTCATAGTTTATAATCTACCTATTTGAAGTTTGATTAATATACAAAAAAATCAGTTACTTAAACTACATAATTACATTTATAGAAAAGAAATGAAGATTAGAACGTAAATATTTAATTATAGAGATAGCAATTGTATTGCTAAAATTCTTAGTCATTTTTTCTGAGAAGAAATTATGGATTTTGATTCAAGTATAGCAGATTTCCTTCCAAAGTACATAAATGTTTATATACTATTCTTTTTTGTAAAAATGTATGTATGTACTTACAACTGTATACCATATGTTACATTGAAAAAAACAAGGACAGACTACAATGTATGGTGTAAGTATAAAATATGAACATATATGGTATGTAACAAAGTAGAGTGGTCATATTTTTTAAAAAATTAATGAATCAAACCACTGATATCGGTGAAGTCATGTATGATGTCATTAGTGATGCCATCAGTGATTTCATCGGTGATGTCATTATTGTGCTCAAACCCTACGCAACAGGGGGCACAAAGTGAAGGTGGATTTGCTTGAAGTGCGAGCGTTGAATTTCAAGGGTTCTGTTGTGTTAAATCTGATCACCCTACCTCTCTGTCTTAACCAAGGTTTTTTCCCAAAAAATATATAGATATATATACATACATGTCAATATGTTCATGAAAATAAAATATTGAGAAATGTAACACTGTGGGGGTCATTACGAGTATGGAAGTAGTAGCCATGGTGCTATTAGCGCCATGGCTACCGCCATACCGCATACCGGGTCCGGGTTCCCTGAATGGGGAAATACCAGGCAATTCCAACCTTGGAGGACCCGGTATTTCCCCATTCCGGGAACCCATCCCCATTCCCATTCGAATCCCCATAGGGCTCAATGGGAATGGGGAGGGAGCTAACAACGGGCCCGTTACTAGCTCCCTGGTCCTTTATCGGCTCCCACTAAGCGCGCCTGGTAAAACCAGCCGCCCTTAGCGGGACCCCCTAAAGGACCTCGCAATGCAGCGGTAAGGGGTTAACGGCACCGGCACCCTTACCGGCGCCATTAACCCCTTACCGCCAACCTCAGTATGAGGCCCTATGAGTTTTAACATCTATTATAAGCATATGAAATTCTTCATGTGCACACAAAATAAAAAATAAGCAAAAAACACACATTAAAACAATTAAAAATGTGTATTGAATATAAGGTGAGTTAGATTACATCATTGGTGGCTTTAGAGTAGAATTGTATTTTTTGTTTGTATTCAGTGATACTATTTTCTTGTGAGGAGCTTCTTTAAATCTGAACATTGGTATTTCCCATGTTTGTAGGTTTTAACTTTCTGTCGGTAAGAACCTTAACTATTTTTAAAATTGTGTTTACATTATATACATACATATATAAATATGTATAATAATGTATACCTTGCATAATAACGCAGTGGTTAAAGCACTCACTTCTTAATCCACTTTCAACCTGTAGGTCACTGGGTTGAATTTCGGCTGGGACGACACAGCCCTTCATCGTTGCTAAACAGGGTAAACTTGGGTAATAGAAACAGTCCTTGCTCACAGAGCTATGAAATGGCAAACATTCCTATGCCAAGCACTGTATGAAAAAATGATATTATCAAATGTTACGATCCGTGTCGAGAGTAGGCAGGGTGTGGCAAAGTGGTTGAGCGCCCCATCTTTATCTGCTACGACAATTGTGGGTTTGCATAACGTCTCCTGCCTCATCACCAAAAGCACGTATTTTTAATTCATTCTTTGCGCCACGCATGTGCCGTTTCTTACTAACTGTTAAAAACCTGGTTAAAAACATTGAAATCTATCCTTTGGCAAACATGTCGAGTCAAAGACAGCATGTTGACAACAGGCTGCACGTACTATCCGCCTGGGGCCGTGTGTGACGTGAAGACGCCAGCCCTCGGCTCAGACAAAAGACAAGAAGTCACGCAGATCTGGGTGAGAGGTCACGCCAGGTGTGTTTATCTGTTCTCCAACAACAGATGGCTCGGGACACGCCCATTCTAGGAAGAATGAACGTGACCACGTGAACAAAGAGGAAATTACAACTGTATTTTACTCATTTTACAAACCTTGATGCTGGAAAAGAATATCAGACATAGATTTTAGTATTTTGGCATTTAACCAACGGTAAGTTATACGTTTCCTTTGGGGACTGACTACATGGAGCATCGCGAAAATTCACAACAGAAAGATTTCCACCAATGAATCCACTTTGTTTTCATAAACAGTGAGAGTTGTTCAACACATTTGGCCTAATGAATAGTTTGGTGGACTCCCAATATGTTTTGCATATTAAGTAACGTTGGGTCTCGACCTAAGTTACAAGGGGAAACCAGACGTGGACCCCTTACTCACTGTTCTTAGAGAGGCACAGCTCCAACTCACTGATGAGGCCTGACTAGGCCGAAACACATGTCTGGGGTTGCTGTTGGTACTCTTGTTCACAGGAGAATTGCCTAGAATTTCGGTGCTGGACTGCCCCTGGGCAGGACAAAGACTGATGTGCAGGGACATTTCTCCTCTGTGAGAGAGACAGTGAGCTAAAGACTTGGTAGAGTCTCTCCCAGGGGTCATCCACCCAAGAACAGATCAATGGGCTGTGTTCGTGCTGGTAGAGGGACTCCTGGATCCCCCTTGTTTTGCATATTAAGTAACTTTGGGTCTCACCCTAAATTACCAGGGGAATCCAGACGTGGACCCCTTGCTCACTGTTCTTAGAGAGGCACAGCTCCACCTCACTGATGAGGCCCGACTAGGCCGAAACACATGTCTGTTGTTGCTGTTGGTACTCTTGTTCAGAGAAGAATTGCCTAGTATTTCGGTGCTGGACTTCCCCTGGGCAGGACAAAGACTGATGTGCAGGGAAATCTCTCCTCTGTGAAAGGGACAGTGAGCTAAAGACTTTGTTGAGACTCTCCCAGGGGTTATTCACCCAAGAACAGGTCATTGGGCTGTGTTCGTGCTGGTAGAGGGACTCCCAGAACCCCCCTTGTTTTTGTAAGTTCTTGATACCCCTGACTCGGCTCAATATTACACTCCGCGAACAAGTCTAGGCGTTCTGAAACTACTAAACTGGTGTTGTGGCGCTGTGTATAAGCATATTCACATAACATGGGGAGTCCACCTTGGATATTAAAGCCATTCATAATTCTATGTTGCTTGGGCAAGCCCCCTCCCCCGCTATATTCCACATCCGATCTCTGTACTCTCAAGTGGGGTCATCAGTGCTGGGAAAGCAGAGGGGGGGGGGGCGATGAGGAACGCCTGCTTAACCTTAAATGCCCATCCCCTACCTCAATCGTACAACCTCCCAAAATACAAAATATCCCTTGTCAGCGGCAATCCTCAAACACAACCATAATATGTCTTGCAAACCCACAAACGAAAAAAACATAGGGGCCAGATCCGTGGTTTTCTGTCACTCAGCAGTAGCATGTGCACACAAAAGTGACAAACAACACTACACTCAGCTTGTGGCATGACTGAGAAAAGCGAAAGCCAGATTTCTGCCATGTGGAAGTAACAGCGTTCGATTCGCCTACATCTGTCCAACATGTGGCTTACCAGGCGCAGAATAAAAGTGCAAAGCAGGCGGGGAGGTCCAGACCTCCCCATGCCACCTCTTATTTCTTTTTCCCTCACCTCTCCTCTCCTCTCTCAAAGAATTAAAAAATAACTAGTGCTCTGCAGGAACCATCCCCACCTCCATTCTGAAATATCAAACAGCGTCAGGCGTGGTGTCTCTTTCTAGCCTCTGTGATGAGGTCCCACTGGATGTTGGGCCAGAGGGAGTTAGTGGAAGATCCTCGGGTCCTCTTGCCATGGTCACTGACAGTTGGCCATGGACAGCCACACTGCCTCAACCCCGTGCATCCACAAGGGTCCAGGGTTGGCCCACCTTATTGACCTATACAGACAAACCAGCCCTAGCTCTGATCTACACTTTTATAGTAGCCAGAAAGCCAGTCATCTCCAACCCCAAATGGGAGAGCCCTAAGCTCCACGTTGCCTGACTGAAATCTCCAGGACTGGAAAGACAGGCTTTCTCTTTAAGATAGAAGAGAACCATTTTGGTGATCAGCAAAGTCAGCCAGTGGTTCTCCGGCACACCAAACGGACGATCTCTGCAGCCCTGTGGGGCTCGTGATGACTGCGACACATGGATACATTGTTTTGGGTCTGCGACTCTCTAAATGTGGAGAGGCGCACGTGTAAAGCAGCGTACACTGGGCAACGCATTCTGCTCCCCGTGCAAACCATGCTAACACACTAACAATACAGAAGGCTTAACCAGCATGCTTCCCAATAGTAATACACATGCTAGAAACAAGGCAGTCCTCAGCCCAGTGCAGGCAGCCCTAGTGAAGGTCAGAATAGATTATACAAAACGCAAGGTGCTTGAGGGGCCAGATATGGGCTTGATCCATACCCCTAACCCCAGGCCATCCCCAGGTGTACTCAGGGAAGTTAGCCAATCCCACTCCTCACTCAAACATCACTCACAGATGGAGACCCTGAGAGTAAGACCCTACCCTCTGGAAAATGTGTGGGGCTTATCCACACACATTATCCTATGCTCACACCACAACAAACGCATTTACCTGTGTACTCCGGGTGGACATAGCCTACAGACACAGTCTGCCCTGTCATATTTAGTTGGGATAACTAACTAAGGCTCCATGGATCCGCCCAGCTGTTTTGTCGGGCCCTGCAGCTGGTGGCAGCGATAAGCATACCAATTAAAGGGTACTTCAAACAGGCCCACATGGGGCCTGGCTGCAGAGGTTAAAAAAGGAGACAGGAATCCTGAACAACCTTTCATATGTAACTGTGTCAACTTAAAGCCAGCTCCCGCCCTCAGTATCTATGACAGTGAGCTGTCATGTCTGAGACTGCATGCTTACAGTAGGCCACCCCACAGAGGGCCGCCATTCATATGGTGTTTAATGTAATGTAAGGCAAATTTATCAAGCGCACCTTCATCAACACAGGCATCATGGCGCTGAGAGTTTCAGGACTAACCAGAGAGACAACAGTTAGGCTGTACAGAGATATTTCTTCAGAGCACGACGGAAAGAGAGGTGATCCTCAAGTGCTCATAGACACAGAGGGGTAGAGTTCCACAAAGCTGCAGCCACCACAGAGGAAGAACGGCCGCCCACACAAGCCAGCCTAAGCAGGGAACGGTAACTCTGAAGGACGAAACTGAGCGAAGGTTCCTCGTCGAAATGTAGAGGTGAACATTTGCCAGTAGAAAGCCAGGACCTTGTCCAGAGAAAGTTCAGTGAACCACACACAGAGCCTTATGCAATTTTCCCAGGATCGGTGTGGTTGAGCTGAACCGGGGGGCACCCACAACCAGTCGGGCTGTTGAATTCTGCAGCACCTGCAGCCACTGAAGGAGGTACGCTGGCTGAGCATTGAGGCGAAGCCATTTTTGACCCATCCAGAGATTAATAGCCAACAGACAGGAGTGACAGCGTTCAGCTGAGGAAGGATGGGAAAGGTCTAGTCTCACCAGGATCTGTGTGTCATTGGCGTAAGAAAACCGAAACACTGAAAACCAAAAGAGTGAATCAACTTAACAAGTGGTTGAATATAAAGATTGAAAAGAAGAGGAGAGAGAACAGAGCCCTGAGAAAACCCACACTTGAGGGGTTTAGCCATCTGGACAAACGGAGGAAAATGGAGGCACTGAGAACGACCAGTAAGAAAAGATACAAACTATTTCAAGAGTAAACCCGAAACCCTTGCTGCGGACAACCAGTCCAGGAGGATACCATGGTCGACCTAGTCAAAGGCAGTAGATAAGTCCAGCAGGATCAGGGTGGTGGTGCCACCCTGATCCCTGATCTGTGCTAGGTCGTCTACCACTGTGACCAAGACGGACTCAATTCACGGCCAGGCCGAAACCCGGACTGGCAGGAGTCCAGACAGCCAGATTCCTCAAGATGATATGATCATTTGGTTTGCAGGAGCCAGAGATTCTTGTCTCTCTGCAGCTTCAAATGACACCTTCTACTTTAATCAGGAACCACAGAGTGATCCATTAACCAGAGAGACTCTTTAATCCACTACAGACAGGAGGATGCCTGGGATTTAGTATCACAAGCTTTTACCCCTTTACTTTCCTGTTGCAAAGCACTCTGGTTATGACATCAAGCATACAGGAAATTTTTGGTACCGACAAAAGGATTGGTTAATTAAGGTAGGCTTAGCCTACACCAATCACTGTGGCCCCTTTGGCTTTAAAAGGGGGGCGAGACCCTCTTTTGGTAGATCATCTGAAGACTTTGCAAGGAGTCGCAAGAAGAACTCATCATTGGACCCTGGCTGAAGGTACAGTCTGCCTTACATCTTCCACCAGTGAAGGAAGGCCAGGATTTCCAGAGAGAGGCAATATCCCTCCCCATAACATCTCCCAGGGAACAGAGGAAGCTAAAGACTTCAGAGGACCCTCCAGGTGCTCTAGAACTGGTATCGAGCCAGCACACAGTGTGCCCTGCTAAGCTCTGCAGCAAGCTTCCTGGCTAGGAAGTGCCAGAAGGTCTCTGAAACTACAAACCCTGGACAAGACCGCTGCCTGCAACACTCTCCTCAGCTTTGGGACATCTGCCTTTAAGGACGACACAAGCCCATGAAGAAGCTGGGAGATGTGCTTCCATGAGCATCTACAGAAGTCTGGCTTAAAAGGCATTTTCGAGCCAGTCGTGTTCCTCAAGCTGCAACCGACTGCAATGCTGACCATTGTCAAGCTGCAGTTGCTTAAACACATCGGAGACGGCTCGACCAGTGCTTCAGAACCACCAACCAGCCCTGAGACAATGATTCCTGACCCTGAGCCACCGTGTAGGCCAGCCAGCAGCCGTTCATCCAGCTTTGCTCGCCGGACCGTCGTGCGGTCTGATAACCGCAGCTGACTCGCATCTTGAACTCTGTCAAAGAGGCCTGCAAAGTGCCCTGAAGCCGACTTGACCCTGTTGAGCACCAAGAACACCTACAGCACAAGGTACTTTGAGGTTCTGTGCCCTGGTCCTTTCCGGAAGGCCACTAGAGACATATTAAGACCCATTGCTCACTTTGTGCTGCAGCCAAGTAACCTTAAACTGTTGTGATTATTATCCATACCGACCACCCTCCTGTCAGTATCCAGAGTGCATCCCTTTTCCTTCTTGAAACGGTCTGTCCTCTGCATTCCTTTGAGGGTGGGTTGTATTTTGTAGTGTTGCTAGAACTGTCTATTGTGATGTAAACTGGACAGACCCTTTTATCATTGGGTAATAGTTAAGATGGATTTCTAAATCCATCTTGACCTGGTGGGCAGAGGTTTAGGAGACCCCCCTGGGTTTAGTGAAACAGGGGAACCTTCTGGACAAACCAGACCAATATAGGTAGCTTGGCAGGCAGTCAAGACTAAGTCTCAGGAGGGGTGAGAATGATCGGAAGCCCACAATGAGCACACTGTAATGAACCACAACTTACTCTTAGACAAGTGTATAGGAAAAATATCTATACATTTATTGTCACCCGGACCAATAGACATAAGTAAACCTTAGTTATATCAAACAGTTACCACACAAAATGCTCTACTATATGACATATATACAATACGTTTCCTAAAGAGACAATAGAGTAGTGTGGGTTAATACACTAGGAGCATTAGCCAATTCTTCAGAGTTGTTCCCTAACTTTCGAGTCCAGCCCTAAGAAGTGGGGAGCCTTGTGCTCAACAGTACAGTTGTGCGTAAAGACGCCTGATCCCACAGGTGAAGCAAAAAGCGGGTGTTCTTGGGAAGGCTGTATCAAGACAGGAAGGGGCTTGAGACAATGAAGAATTGGTTCCCCTTCCCACTATTTGAGTAAGATCTGCCCTTGGCAGCCAAGCAGTTTTCAAAAGGTGAGAATAGCTAGGTAGCGCAGGCTAACCCAGCCAAAAGTGCATACCTTTAGGGGATCTTTTTGCATAAAAGGCATCAGTTGTGCCAGGGGGCCACCGGTAAGTGATGCAAGTGTTCACCGACCCTCAGCACAGTTCAGACCAAACTTTGCCAGCTTAGTCGAGGTCGGTAGTAGGTTTGAGTTCTGCAGTTTCGCGGGGCTCCGGCTCTCAGCGGCTGCGAGGGAGAACAATTGTCCAATATGGGACAGTTGCCTTTTCTCGGCTTCCGAAGGAGGTATGAAGAAATTTCCGGTGCAGCAGGCTTCGGGACACCAGAGTACAACAGCAAGGCACCTACAGCGACTGTCACCAACAAGTAGTGATGCGGGAATCTCAAATGTGTGTCGTTTTACGTGCTCTCCTAATTCGGGACCCAAAGGAGCTAGGCCTGCAGAAGAGGGCACAGGGCCACAATCAAGGAATGTCCCAAGTCTCAGGCTTTCACTCGAGACAGCAGCAGTTCTGCAGTGTGCCCTGAGGTAGAGCTGGACAGTACACTGAAAGGGGCTTGTTCAGTGGGCAAGCAGGGGGCGCCGGGAGTAGTTATTCCCACTACTCCAAAGGGGTGAAGCGCCTTGGCAGGCATTCTTGATCAATGAAGAAAGCAGGGGTCCGACAAGACAGCAGAGGGCGAAGTTTGCCAAAACCTTCCAAAGCGTCTCTGGCGGTTTCACAAGTTTGTTTCTTCGTTTCAGATGGCTTGGCTCCTTCTGTAGTTCAGTGAGAACTCAAGTGATCGACCTAGAATGGATGCAGAGCCCCTTCTCGTATCCAAGATTAGGTTTGTGCCAAAATCAAGGACTTCCAATCGAAGATCTTTTCTCATGCAGGCATCCCAGTCGTGGTTCAATCACGGTCCACAGTGGTGTCAGTCATTCAGGCACTCCAGACATCCTGGCACCAGTAGTGTGGATTGGGACCAGACAGTCCCAACCCGCTTCCTGGGCACATGACAGGCAGAAGCCAGCGAAAGAGATCAGTTTTTGCGGGAGGCTGCATGCCCAGATAAGGAAAACCCAGATTACATGACCTGGGTGAAGGCAAGGGACAAAATGGCCATGGGACCGAACAAAAGATTTTGTGGCTTGGCCATTTCCGGCTAAGGCCACAATCTTGAATCAAACACGGTAAACGTGGTGTGATTCAGTAAAAAGAAGTAAAACTTTAAAATAAGTAACTGCTGCCACCAGCTCGTCCCAGGCACACTCGTACAATCACCAAAAATTCCTTTTTAGGGTGTCTAGGCACATACAAAAAAAGGACCCCAGCACAATGTACTGGAAGGTACATTGTGCACTGTTAAAAAGTTACCAAGAAATGGCAATATTGTCAAAGACTAAGTGAAACATAGTTTCCCAGTACTGACAGTCTGACGGACGTGTCAGGTTCCCCATAACAAGTGAGCAAAAGCCCAGCGGAGCACAGCTGAAGGCTGGGTTCCACTGGTAAAAGTTCAGAATATGATAGCCAAACAAAAGCAAAAACATTGGGGGGTCCATAAAAGGATGGAAAATTATACATACATAAAAATCTTTCGTAACAGTAATAATTGTATTTTCACTGTGTTGCAACTAACCAACGATCCACAACCTTTTGGAGATAAGCCTGCCGTTCTGTCTATGTTACCAAAATTGGACAAGGAGGTTTATAATTTGCTTGTTATTCCAATCTGTTTGGATCCCTTCTGGTGTATTAGAGGTGTGGGGCTGGTTGATGGTTTAGAAACGATATTCACCGCTGGACAACTGGTGCCCCAAGAGTTGATTTGTCACAGGACACCTTTTGCTTGACAATAAATACTGTAAGCTCCATCTTCTGAGTCCATTGTTTGGGCACCCCTCAAGGCCTCCATGACAACCCTACCTACTCTCCCTTATGCCCCCCTTAAATAAATACACAATCTCTGTCTTCTGACTCCTGGCAACACCTTCCTCATAAATCCCAGCCCCAGAAACACAATGTAATAACTGGTTATGTCTCTAGCCCAAACACATCTGACGAGGGGTCATACACTCACTCATTCGTCATAGTTCCTGGAATTTTCACGACCACCTACCAAAAGAAGAAGCATAATACCTCCAGCCTGCTTTAGATGCAAGTGGACTCTGGGAAACCTGCAGGTTTTCCAGCATTTGTCACATTCTACAAAGGATTTACCCAGGGATGTCCTTTTACCAAAATGCCAGGGGTAGCGGAAGTGACATCACACAACCCTTGACCTCTGATGATATCACAGGACGTGATGTCATTTGACCACACCCCAAAGTACACTACGAAAAATATGGTTATGATATCCCTGTAATGTGATATACATTTCATACAAGAATGGATCACCACATGTATCGTTAATATCAGTATGTATAGGCCCATATTACCAAATGACTGTGAATTCAAGCAAATGTCCAAGGCCAAATGATAATAATAAATTTGTCCCGGTAGGATAGCTCAGGGGCAACGTGCTCGCATTGGAAGCAAGACGACATGAAGCAACACAGGTTCGATACCCGGGTCCGTGCTTAAAAACCTCTGGGTATTGAAAGCGTTATAAATAACCTATCATATCATGATGTGTTTTTATATAGCACTTATGCTTAAGCGCTTTATATAGAACAAATATAAATACAATTTCACCCAACCTGTGTTGGTACTCATTTATCGACCTCAGAAGGATTAAAGGCTGAGATGGCTTTGTCTGCGTTCGAAACGGCAACCTGCAGTTCACACACACATCGCAGCAGCGAGCGCTCAACCCACTGAGCTATTTTACCGGCTATAGTAAAATGAGCAGTTACATGTCTGAATGTTCCAAAAGTCAGAAAGCAAATTTAGATTAGCACAGCAAATGCAGCACACTCAAACACCATCCAGTACTCTGTGCACTCTTTACCTGGAACATGCATACAAACAAAAAATAGACACATTAGAAAAAAACATTAATTGTCGCACAATTAAATCAAGGGCCAATTTATGTGCTACGGTCAAACATTTGTACACTGTACACAAGCTTTTAGGCACAAGGATTATGTGAAGTGAACGAGGACACCCAGATGGAATGTCTTGTTATGATCACAACAGAGACAATGGCAGAAAAAACACATGCTATAACTGCAACTTCGAAACGCAAAATACATAGTCCGAAATGGATGCTTATTTTACCCTAAATGCTTTTTTGAAGTTTAATCAGCATTGTGAATTTGAGGTGTTTAAAAACAGACTAAATCAGTGACTCACCCCTTGCCGTGTGCCTGAAATTAACCTTTAATGAGTCTAGCAATTATTGTACAGTATTCCAGAAAGACACATTATTTGTTATTCCTATTCTTTCTGATTTACGGTCAATGCACAAAGTGTTACACTTGTGGAACCCACAGTTTTTTTTAGAGGCTTGAACAAGAAAGCCAGCCATTCCAGAAACAAAGAGCCACATGGCTCTGGCCACAGCCAAGGAGCTTCCATTTGTAAAAAAAAAAAAGAAAAAAGAAAAAAACGTTTTCTAGAGGTAGCAAGGGAGACCTCAGGGGTCGCAGCTGCGACCCCTGGTGACCCCCCAAATTACGTCCCTGGATTTACCATGCAAAGGTGGAACGAGAAGGGAAATCCGCTCCACAGCTCTCACTGCTCTCATACAGGGAATCTACATACGTTTCCACAGGATCAGTGCTCTAATCCCTGCAAAGAACCATGATTTTTACCAACTTCCCCAGTCATAAACAGCGAGAGAGACAGATTCAGTTCTAATGGCAGCCATCGTGTTGCCCGCCATTACCTATCTTCGACATATTGTGCATGCATGAGCGACAGAGACCTACTTGGATTTCCAGCATGGAACAGAAACACATCCGGGAACCAGGGTCTGCTAAGATTCCTGCACCCATATCCACACCATGCAGGTAATTATGCATTGTGGATCTTATTGCTCCGATTCTATAACCTTATCTAGTGTTTTCTGTCTGCTCTTCTCACTCATATACATAGTGTGTCCTGCTCCACTGACCCCGCTGTCTCTCTCCTATGCTTTAAAACATTCAATAATAGCTGTTGTGGTGTCGCTAGCCCCCGCACCATCACCACACGGACACCATCCACTTATCTCTGAAACTGAATAAAACAGAACACCCAGTTTCTAGTTAAACCCTCCCCATCTTCCTCAAAACCACAGTGGTCAGAAACACAAGGCAGCAGGAACCCATTATGTTTACACTGTAACGGAGCAGTTGTATGACAGAGAGGAAGGGAGGCAGTGGAAACGCAAGTTGCTTTCTGCCCCTTCTCTAAGCCATACAAACTTGAAAATAAGCCATGATGTTGATGGAATGAGTAAAAGCCTTATCCAAGGCTGTTACTCCTTGTTTCAGCTCTATTGAACATGATCCCCAAGATGCTGACTGATACGCCTCCCCAGCCTCCATCATGGCTCACAGCCCCTTTGGTCCCCATCACACACAATTAAAAATGCCTGAAGATACACAATGCACCTCCAGATTCCTCACATATCCCAATATCTGTCCAGTTCCTCAAATCATAAAACGGCAGCTAGTGCCTCTTGCCTGCCTGCCTCCCTCCCTCTAGCCCCAGAAACAGAATCTTCTACCAGGGATATGTGATCACTGCAAAATAAACATTATAAAACTGAGCTAATCTCACTGATCACAAACAAATGTGTTCAGTGATTCATTGATAAAGTGCCCCAAAGAATTTATAAAAAAAAGGGTACAGGGGTAAGGGTTAACAGGATGGGTAGGAAGTTGCAAAGGAAGCCATTGGGGTCTCTGAATACAATCAAGGAAAGGGGTATAAAAATGCACTTTTCAAAATAATAAATAGACTTTCCAATTAACAGTTGACTGGTTCATCTTTATGCTGTCTTTCATGGGTTTCTCTTGGTCTTTTTCTTCTCTCTTCTGTACCGTTGTATTTGTTGCCATCATATCTTTCATTGTACCAACTCATTAACTATTGTGACAAATCGCGGGATTCATTCACTTCACCCCAGGGGGAGCCTTTCCCTTTGAAGCTGGGGAGGTGAGTCTGCTACGCAATACCCTTCCTAGGGTAGAGGCAAGCAGGACCTCACCGGGAAAGACACCCCCCTTGGGGACAAGGACTCCCATTCTGATGAGGAACTCCCTAACTAAACCACCAGTAACGCAATAGTAATAACACCTACCAGAAGAAAACATGAACAAGCTGATATTTGTGATTGTCATGTAGAATCCTTGAGTGAACCAGAAAAGATATGCTTATGTAGTACTCAGACAAAGAAAAACACTGGAGCAGTACAGAGTACAAGCAGGACAGAGAAGAAGGACTTTGAAGCTCCACTGTGGATGTCCCACGGCAGCGTCATAAATCTTAGAGTAGGAGACCCGATAAGGAGAGAAGCCCAAGATATTCAAATCAGCTGTGAGGGTGGAGCTGAAGGAGAAGACGCCGCACGGCTTCAGGTGCTGAGAAGAAGCTGGTATGCAAGTCCGGGCATCCTACCCTCAGGAAAACCTGAAGTACGGCAAACTGAAGAGCTAACACAGTGTCTACGGAGTTACTGAGTGAGAAGTGCCAGAGTGACCGAAGCCCAGTGGACTTGGGAGTCCCTAAAAAATGCTGAGGCTGCTGAACGAAGAGGTAATGAAGAGCCGGTAAGCCACCTTGACAAACACTGAGGAAGGCCATGTGCAAACCGCAAGCCAAGTGACAAAATCCCTGAGACAGAAAGGTAACAGGGAGAGCGGGAGACCCGAGTAGAGGTTCATTTATGCTTGTCCCAGTAAGGACCAAGTATGGGAAGGAAGAATCTAATATAAGTGGAAATCATTACTGGAACACTCATACTCATCCCACTAAAGACCAAATAGTGGAAACAAATGAGACTCATTACTGGAGCACTCATATTCATCCCACTAAAGACAAAGTGTTGGTAATACTTAAGAAAAGTGAAAGCTATAATTGGAATAGTTCAATGGGTCCTAGTCAAGAAAAGGATTGCACACTAAGTAAAGAGAAAGGATCAAGTTTAACAAAAGAAGAGCATTGCCCCAAGGAAAAGGGGGGCTAGAAACAAATAAGATCACAAGAGAAAAGAATAAAATAGAGAGGGAGAAACAATATGTAGAAGACACTGTTGAGAAATTGAAAAGCCCAATATCTGAACTATCTACAAACTCAGGGTGCCTGGTAGGCCTTGATCTTCCAGGATATAGTTTGCATCAACAACAGAACATTGTGAAGGCCTCCATGTCACAGAGTATCCACCCACCTCTGCTCAATCACTCAGTTCTGCAAAAATAATCTATTTTATTCATGTATCAAAAGTAAAAAAATGTCCATAAATGTGAGTACATCTGCAAAGCTACAAACAATTCATATATAACTAAACATAAATCAACATATGATCGACAATACATCAGACACAAAACCCTATATATTCAACATGACTCCAAGACAGACTGTAAATAACATACATATATAAGCTAATGTGCAAAACAACCCAGACACATCGGGGGAACCCCTACAATCTTATTAGTCCTTTTCATGGCTGCCCCCTTATTTGCAGTGTCTGAATTTCTTCATAGTCGACACGTTGTGTTTCGGTCTTTCTCTGACCATTAATTGGTGCTCCAACTGTATGCAGCCTTCATTGGGACAAAACCGATGCTTTAACGCCAACCCGATGTGTTCCTGTGTCTTTCGTATATCTTTTGGTCATAGTCGCTCACTAGCAGACTCTAAATGGCCCACTTTCTCTGCCTGTGATTTTCAGTAGTCACTTTTGCCTTATTTGGTAAGTAGCTGTGCCATAAATAATGAATTCAGCTCTAAGAATCGCAGTTATTCAGAGAATCTGACTATGAACTCACTCAACCTCCTGTGTCTGTGCAGTCCCGAAAGCTGTGATTACTCCTAATACCCATTTTCGGCCATGTCAAAGTCAGCACGTAATTAAGGGACCTGCAGGCATGTGTGAGCTGTGGTCGGTCGTGTGAACCAATATCTGAACTATACGCCCTGATAAAAGTAGTTACAAAGAACAACATACGAATACTTTACTAAGGAGAACTTGCTTAAAAGTAGCCCACAGGAGAAGGAAGTCATTTGCCTGTGCCTTAGTTGTTTTTGTAGTGGCAGGGACAGGTTTGATTATTTTGGACAGAGGACAGATCTTCCTTTTGAACTCACTGACAACTGATGAGCACCCAAGTTCGTTTTTGTTAGGTAGGGAAATCCACAATTCAGAGAAAGTCAGGAGTTTTCACTTTTCTTTTAATAAAGAATATTTAAAAATGGAAGACCAAAGTCTTTGTCCTTCTTCTGACCCATCGTATAAGTTGTCAGGAGTGGGATCAGGACCAACTGATAAAAGTGGGGGGACTCTACAGTTTACAAAGCTAAGCCCCAAGGCCCATGCACCCACAGTGGCCACAGCTACATTGTTTGGTTTTGACTTACAAAGTACCTCTGAAATAATAATACCTGCAGGAGAAAGACATCTTCTCACTACAGGTGTCACGTTCCACCCTTGGCGTCTGTGGAAGAGATGGAGATTGAACAGTCCGGACACTAGAACCGTGGTTAACGGTCTAGTCTCCTTCCAATATGGCCGATGGATGTTTATAGGTATACTCTTCTGGGTACTTCCTTGCATTGTATCCGTCTGGAAGCCGCTCTGTTTTTTGGCCATTTCCTGGCTGCTTTCGCTTTTGCTCTTAGAGTGCTATTTTTGCAGTGCTTTCTTTTCTATCTATCATTTTGGCCCTCTTTCACTTCCTTTTCTGTGCTGATTCAAAGTACTACATCTTGTATTCTAATGTTAGTTATTTTATTTCATTGTGCCTTGTATTTTTCTTCCTCGGTTCACGTCTACCCTTGCCTACCATTCTGCCTTTACTTCTAATCCTTCTGCTACTCGTCTTCTCTGCAGTTGCCTATGTTTCTTTCTCTATTGTTCTTGGTGCCTCGCTGTAACTTAATTTCTATTCTTACGTATTTCGGTACGCTTCCTCTTTAGACTTTCTAATTTCTTCTATCTTTAGTTTTTCTTAGGACTTGCTGTTAATCGGTGCCATTCTGTGACCCCGCCACCCATCGGGGGCTGGTGTCGCGGTACGTTTGGGCTTCGTACTCGCTTCTTTCTATTGTTTCCTTTGTTGTTTTTTTACTTACCAGTTTTTCTTTCCTGTTTAGCGCTGTGTCACTTCTTCTTCTGTCTAACTTCCGTACATTTCTTTACTACGCCTTTCTTAGCTTAATTTATCTGTCTTGTTCTGATTCCTCTGTCCTCTCGGTGTTGGTTCTTTTCTATCTATTCCGCTATTCAGTCGGTGGATTCTTCCTATAATCCATTTTTGCCGCAGAACCTCTCCTTTTCCTTTTCTTTTGAAAATAAGGACTTGAATTATCTTGAAGATCTGTTTCACCATCTACCCAGAATTCAAGAAGAACTTACCTTTAAGAAAAAGGACTGTTCCATTCCATCAAGGATAAAACTCGATCCTACCCAGGGTTTTTTCTGCCATTGCAAGGCTTTTTCCCTGGAAGACTTTGGGAGCTTGCTCCTTGGGGGGCACTTTAATCCTGCATCCGAACAGGACAAGGTGGCCACTGAGGGAGCTTGCCCCTATTTGCACAAGAAGAAGGAGAAAAAACCAAAGGAGACCAAGAAGGAATGAAGAAAAAAGATCTCTGAAGGGCACAAACACACCTCTGAAGAATCAGGTGAGGAGAGGGAACGGGAGAGTACCTTTAATCCTGACAACAGGGTTACTCTTGTCACCTCCCAGGGGACCATACATAAGGTTAGCCTCGACATTGGGACTAGCCTCGAGACACAGGTTCGACTTAATGGCAGCAATCATTAACCCAGACTATAGGGGCGATGTGAAAGTCTTTTTGTATAATCATTGGAACAATCCATATACAGTGGACGAAGGGGAGAAGATTCTCAACAGGAATCCAAGGAAATCGTTCTCCTATCCGATTTAGCCTTCGCCCAGTGGACATTGACAGAGGGCGTTTCCAAGATAATCAAGGAGGAGGAAGGCAGAGCTCAGGTTGGCCCTTTCTTTTATTTTTTTTATAAAGTACTACTTCACAGGGGGAGCATTACTCTGGAGGGAACTCCTCAATCCCAACTAGTAATACCTTGAAGCCAAACGAGAGTGGTCTTGGAGTGAGCTTACTCACACTTAAAAGCAGGCCATCAAGGAGTTGTGTTGACTCCAAGTCAAATGACGCTGAAATTCTATTGGCCCGGAGTATTTGCTGATGTTAAGAATTTTGTATTAGCATGTCTTCTTTGTCAAAAAATAGCAGCTACCCCAGTCCAACCGGCCCCTTTACAAGCCCTCACTATTATTGATATCCCCTTCCTCAGAATAGCAATGCATATAGTGGGACCCTTAGGACCATTTATATTGGATAATCGATTTATGCTTGTCATCGTCGATTACATCACTAGGTATGTTGAAGATTTTCCATTGAGAAACAACACCAGATCCTGAAACACCCAATTGCCTTCCTTTCCCGGGCAGGGTTCCATGAGGCATGGATGTTTTTCTGGGGGGGACAAGGTTGTTTGTCCCCGAAAACATTTGTGGCTCACCATTTTGACCCACTCATTTGGCAGGGGCCCCTTTCATTTAGATGTTATGCCCCTCCCCCAACATTTTCAGCAAAGTTACTCCACTGCCCTAAGGGAATATTGACAGACCAGGGTAGCCCCTTTATGTGTCCTGCCTTATTTGTGAAGTGAAGGAAATCCTTCATATAAAGACCCTGAGGACCTCAATGTATCACCCTGAGACCGATGGTCTTGTCGAGTTTTTTAATCAGACACTTAAAAGAATGTTTTGCAAGCTTGTAGAAGCAGATGGCAAAAATGGAAATACCATGATCCTATGGGCCCTCTTCGCCTTAAGGAAGACACCTCAGGCCTCTTTGGGGTATTCCCCCCTTGAATTGCTTAAAGGGAGAGAGCTACGGGATGTCTTGGACATGCTTAAAGATACCTGGGAAGAGAGAGAGGAGGCCATTCTGCCCATTTCACAGACCGAACAAAATCTACGCCGGCACATGGCAACAGTGAGGGAAATTGCCCAAAAACATCTAGAACAGGCCCAGGAACCTCACATGGCCAAATACGATTAAAAAGGCTGTTCCCGGAACCTTTTTAGTCAGCTAATTGGTTCTAGTCTTATTGTCAACAGCACAGAACAAAATGTTGTTGAAGTGGTTTGGCCCCTATAAGATCTTGGAGAAAAAGGGCCCCTTAACTACCTAATTCCTCAGCCTAATAGAAAACACAAGACACAACTGTATCATGTTAATCTCCTGATACAGTGGAGGGTAGATCCCATTGAAGATTCCACCATGACCACAGCCACGCTGATCACGGATATGTAACAAGAAAATACCTTGATCTACCTAGCCATGTCCCCATCTCAACAGGTAGATATCAGCGATTTGATAGCTCAATTACCCTATGTCTTTGTATATGAACCGGGGAAAGTTTTTCCATAGTATCCGCAGTCCTCAAGGGAAAATTATAAATCTCAGGCCCTACTGGATTCCCAAATCCCAGAATAAGATAATAGAACAGCAGGTAGAGAACATGATTCAAGCGGATATTGTAGAACCCCCAGAGAGCTCCTGGTCTTTACCAATTATATTAGTTGCAAAGGCTGATCAATCGTGGAGATTTTTCATTGATTTCCAGAAGCTTAATTCGATCTCACAGACTGACAATTATACAACCTCCTGATAGATGACTTAACTGACAAACTAGGAACGGAAAAATATAGCTCTTCGATTGATCCCCCAAAAGGGTATTCGCCAGTCCCCCTTAATCATTCCGATAGAGAAAAAACAACTTTCTATACCCCTCAAGGGTTATTTCAGTTTAATGTACTACCATTCGGGCTTCATTTGGCACCTGCCACTTTCAAACGCCTAATTGATAACATTTTGAGAGCCTTTTCACATTTCTGTGCAGTTTACCTGGATGATTTAGTGATCTTCAGTAAAAATTGGTCGGACCATGTTTTTCCTCACTACAAAGTCGTTAGGGCTTTACGAAAGTTCAGATTAACTGCCAACCCCAAGAAGTGTCACCTAGCCGAATCGGCAGTGAAATACCTGCAGTTCTTCTTGAGTAACGAATTGATCCAACCCCAAAGTGAGAAGGTAAAAGCTGTACAACTAACTGCAGCGCCCAAAACTAAGAGAGAGCTCCCAGCTTTTTTATGGCTGCCGGGTTATTACAGGCAGTTTATACCAAACTACTTCACCATAGCCACCAACCTAACCAATAAGCTCAAAAATGCACATCCTCAAACGTTCGTATGGAACCCTGAAGACCGAAATAGTTTCAATAGGCTAAATAGCCTCCTATGTAATGAGCCTGTATTAAAGGTACTGGACATTAAAAAGAATTCATCCTGCAGACAGATGCCTCTAACACAGGTCTTGGAGTGGTGTTACACGCAAAAGTACAATGGCATAGAACACCTGGAATTATATAAAAGCAGAACAACCTTTCCAAGGGAACAAAATCATGCCACCATCAAATTGGAAGACTTGTCCATCAAATGGTCAGTAACACACCTCAGTATTACTTAACTGGAAGGAAACGAGTTAGAGCTACGCGCGGTGTCAGAGAGAACTGAACTAAGCAAGGAGACGATGCCGGATGAATAAAAAATCAAACGAAAACCCATCATTGTAAAGGAGAGACACATTGTGCAGCCATCTACAGCTGTGATTTTCCTACATTAACTGACCCACATAATCTATCAGTGGGATCAAATCAAGATACAGGAGCATAAATGCTTTACTTCCAAATGATGAAATTTATAGCACATTTCGCGCAATAAGTCATTCTAAAACGAAAAGAGAAAATCTCTTCGATATAAACTCAGAAGCTCATTTCCGATATTACAAACAGAGCACAGTGACCACAATGCAAGCCTTATTGTGGCCGATTTGATGCCTTCACACAACACACAAGTAACACCCTGTCCTAAAGACGGCTAAAAGGAGTAATAGACACCAGGGGGGGTGCCTAGACCTACTCAGCCGAAACATATGTAGACATATCCCGGAGAAATACAATAAGTGTTCTCAAACTTCAAAAAATTGCTTTAACTTCTTTTTTCACGTAAAGAATTGAATGAAAATGATTGACAAATCAATACAAAGTGGATTAATCTAATAGTCAATCAGGAGACATATAAATATATGTCACGTACTAATCCCACCATCGATTTTAAAGTGAAAAAGAGAATTTCTAAAATATTGTATAGGTTATTTTCAGTTGTGCTATGTGGAATATGCACAAGATAAAGGTGATTAATATGTTTTTTTATAAATGTAGATATATTGATGAATGAATACATTTTGTTTTAACTAATTTAGAAGACTGAGTTGACATTGGTTGTGTTGTGTAGACTAATTGTAGCTTACAACTGATACACAGAACACTGCGGTCTCTGTAAGCGGAGATAGAGAGAGGTAATTGGGCTCACTATGTGCTTGTTTTTGCCTTACCTAACTGGAAGAAAGTTTAGGTTGATCACTGATCATTCTCCCCTCACATGTATGAGTTTAAGCAAGGATGCTAATGGTTGTATTAAGAGATGGTTCCTAGACCTCCAAACATTCTGCTTCAATGTGGATTACAGAAAGGGGCAAGAACAAGGAAATGTTCACTTTCTTAGTCGATTTCCATTTGGTGAAGAAGGGTAATACAGTAAACCAGGGGAAAGGGTATGTGACGAATTGCGGGATTCAGTCAGTTCGCCCCACAAGGGGGCTTTCCCTGTGAGGCTAAGGAGGTGAGCCTGCTACGTAATACCCTCCCTAGGCGGTACAGGCAAGCGGGACCTCACCAGGAGAGACTCCCCCCTTTGGGGACAAGGACTCCCATTCCAATGAGGAACTCCCTAACTAACCTACTTATAGCCCATCAGTAATAACACGTACCAGAAGAAAACATGAACAACAAGCTGATTTGTTATTGTCCTGTAGAACCCTTGAGTAAGCCTGAAAAGATATACTTACGTAGTACTGAGACAAAGAAAACCTTACTGGAGCAATACAAAGTGCAAGCAGAATGGAGAACAAGGACTTTGACTCTCCGCCGGGGAAATCCCACGGCAGTGTCATCAATCTGAGATCAGGATACCTGGGAAGGAGAGAAGCCTGGGAGATTCAAAACAGCGGTGAGGGTGGAGCTGAAGGAGACAGAGACGCACAGCGTCAGGTGCTGAGAAGAAGCTGATGTGCGAGTCCATGCATCTTACCCTCAGAAAAACCTGAAGTATGGGAAACTGAAGAACTAACACAGTGTCCACAGAGTTACTGGGTTAGAAGGTGTGGCATGACTGAAGCCCAGTGGACGTGGGAGTCACTAAACAATGTCGAGATCACTTACCTGAATGCACACCGCTGAGCATGCCGAACAAAGAGGAAACAAAGAGCAGAGAAGCCAACCTTTCAATCACAGAGGAAGGCTCTGTGCGAACTACAAGCCTGGTGACGCGATCTCTGAGACAGAAAGGTAACGGGGAAAAGCCGGAGACCCGGTGGGGGACCGAAAATAACAAATGGAACATTCATACTCGTCCCAGTAAGGACTAAGTATGGGATTGGGAAGTAAGTAATAAGAGTGGAAATCATTACTGGAACACTCATATTCATCCCAGTAAGAACCAAGTGATGGAGAAGAGTGGGAATCACTACTGGAACACTGTTATACATCCCAGTAAGAACCAAGTGGTGGAGAACGAGTGTCATTACTGGAACACTCAGACTCGTCCCAGTAATGACCAAGAGTTTAAAATATCTAAGACGAGTGAGAATCATTACTGGAACACACAGACTCATCCCAGTAAAGACCAAGGCCCTCATTACAGTGTTGCCGGTAAAAACCACTGGTAGGCAGCGAGTTACCGGCAACCCTGTATCATGGTTAACGCTGCCTGACATCCCAGTGCTAACGGGATATCACAGGCCAGGTGGTACGGTTATTTGCCATTCCCACGGAGTCCAATTGGACTCCGTGGGAATGGGAAACCTGAAGCGCTGTTAGTACCGGAGTACTGTGCCCCTACCGGCAGACTCATACATTGCTACCGGCACCTTTATTTCCAGATTGCCAACCTTATAATGAGGCCCCAAGTGTTGGAAATACTTAAGAAAAGTGAGAGCTATAATTGAAACATTTTTAGGTGTCCTAGTCAAAAAAGGATTGAACATTAAGTAAAGAGAAACTCTCAAGTTTAACAAAAGAAGAAGAGCATTGCCCCAAGGCAAAGGGGTTATAGAAACAAATACGATCACAAGAGAAAAGAATACAACGCAGAGGGAGAAACAATGTGTAAAAGACACTGTTGACAAATTGAAAAGCCCAATATCTGAACTATATGACCTGATAAAAGTCGTTACAAAGAACTACCAATGAATACTTTACTAAAGAGTAGCAGCCTACAGGAGAAGGGAGTCATTCTCCTGTGCCTTAGATGTTTTGATAGTGGCATGGACAGGTTATATTTGTTTGAACAGATCTTCCTTTTCCCCTAGTTAGTTTTTGTTAGGAAAGGGAAAACTCGAAGTTTAGGGAAAGTCAGACGTTTTCACTTCCCTTTTAATAAAGAATATTTAAAAGTCATTGTCCTTCTCCTGACCCGCCACACTATGTACATCACTTTGGAGTAAAGCGCTATAGAAGCAGAATAAAATATAAATACAAATGTAAACTGTTGCAGTGATTACAGTGATTTAATTATTTTATTGCAATATTATGAACCAAAATAAATCATGATTCATCGATCAAAATAATGCAGATCTTCTAGCCCACCTGCTTCCTAACCCTCCACTCACCCAGAAGAAATGATGTCTACTGTCACCAGACCGCTTCCCCTACTAGGGCCATACAACCGTTCATGCCTTTAGAGGCAATGGGATGACATCCTACAAGTGCCGCCATAAGAAGCTTCCATATCTTGCTTGCCCTAGAAACAAACAGGCATCCTATCTCGGGTGTGCCCCTCAGAAACAGAGGAGGACTGTTTACCAGTGCCTCCCATGCCCCAGGCTACCCCATCAACCCGGCCAGCCCAGTCTGCCCTCCCCCAATCACATAGAAAATGCTTGGCGCCATACCATCCTACCCCGACCCTGCCTTCCCCAAAACATAATATAATATCTGTTGTCCCTGTACGACTTTCCCGACCCTGGAACAGAAAACAATGCTTACTGTGTCCTGCCATCTTTCCAAACCTCAACAATGGCTTCCTTCCAAAAACTGCCAAAAAAGATCCCCCTTTCTCCTGCTGCTGCCAAAGGGCACGGTCTGGACGTCTGTTTGGGTTATAACGAATTTGTTTTTCAATCCCATTTTCTCCACTTTTGCCCTGAAAACCTTCCAACTTTCCATAAATCATCAGCGTTCACCTAGCTGTCACCTGTGAGCCTAACTAGGGAAGTGGTTTGAAATGGTGGTGTATATATAGGTTATTCCCAAAGGATGCCAGCAACTTCCTAAGAGGGCCCAGTCTCCACAATTCCTCAGGAAACTCCCAGGCCTACTGATAAGGGTGAATTGGCTGTTTGGGCCGCAGCCTCGGTGCTGCAGTGTCAGCTGGGAACCTACATACCCAAAGCCACCCCTATATGGGAGTGTCTTCAGGGTCATAATAATAATAATAATAATAATAATAATGATTTCGCATTTATATAGCGCTACGAACCCTCAGGTATCTGAGCGCTGCTTATTATTACCCATGGTGTGTGGTGCTCATTTATCGACCTGAGAAGGATGAAAGGCTGATTTTGGCCCTGCCGGGATTCAAACCTGCGTTAGCAGGCTCTGCATGAATGTCAAAGCGAGCGGTATACTTACTATAGATTTGGCTAATGGAGACTGAGTAGGCCTCCAGCACAGATCTTTTGGTACACTGTTGCTTACATTGTTGCGCGGCAGCCTCCCTCGCCAAACCTCACCTCAGTGCTGTGAGGTGGCCCTACTGTGGCATAAAACGCTATACAAGCATCAAGCATATCATGCACTTATGTGGTGACAGTCATGTAACACACACAACCCCCTGTAGAGGAACCAGAGCTGTGCAGAGAATGCACACTCAGAGAAGGCTACTGTGCTGTGAAGGTTAACCAATGACAGCTAGGCGCTTAACTGCAGTCAGCTGCTTCAGGATAAATGATCGCACTTTAACTCATTAAACACTCGCAGCGTCCCAATAATAGGTGGCAGAGTCATATTACAGTACTAGTCATCTCTGCCAAAGCAATTGCTATTCACCTGAAAATGTTATGCTCAGTCTATCAAGATGTTTTCAGACTGCAGAATTTCCAGAGAGCCTAAATAAAGCACGTTGGAGCCATAACATTGCAGTTAGGAACCCTACGGTTTAATGGAATTCTAGACCAGGTAAAGAGCATTCAAAGTCAAAGTTATCTGTCACACTAACAACACTGTATTTTGCCCACTTAAAAGTCTGGATTCTGGAAACGTCTTTAAGCATTAAATTGGTAAAGTACCATCCATGGCAAAGGTAAGATGACAAGAGTTAAACAAGAGTGCGGGAACCCCTCTACTGAAGCTGATCATGGTTCAAGTGTCCTGTTCTATGGAATTTCTTCCACTCGGAAGGGTCTGCAACCACGTTTAGTTCACTGCACCCTTCACAGATCAGTCTGGTCCCACCCACAAGGGCAGTCCAGCACCGAAATGCCAGTTAATTCTCCTCTGAACAAGAGCACCAACAGCAACCCCAGACACGTGTTTCACCCTTGTTGGGCTTTCTCGGTGAGGTGAAGCTGAGCCTTTCTAATGCACAGTGATCAAGGGGTCCACATCTGGATAATCTTTTATTATTTATGGTGAAGTCAATGTGGGAGGTATGGGCCAATATATGGATATTCAACAGCTCATTCTAGAAGTATGCTTATATATTTGTGCTTACCCCTATGAAGGAGGGAGTTGCATTATCAAAACCGCCGAATACACCAGGCAAATGTCCTCTTTGTTCTTCAGCAAAGGGGTGGGAGACTTACTTCCCCCCCCCACCCCCCCGTGGACATGCAATTTCCGGTGCACGTTGCAAATGCATTCATGTGCTGTGTCTCCATGCCTCCCTGGCTGCCAGCAGCCTCCCAAGTGGCAAACTATAGTGTGATAGATGAAAACTAAGTAAGACATGTGAACCCTTTCATCTCTTGGGACAGTTTGTAAAGGAGCCAAGCACAGTCATTTCCATCACTTACTCTATTAAAGGTTACAGAGGACAGTCATCTCTCGCTTATCTAACCATTTGAAATCAAATATTTTAGAAAATAAGCACCGCTTTCCTCTTAAATAATAAAGGTATTTACTCACTTAAAAATATTAAATGTTTATGGTGTTGGAATTATTTTTAATGAGAAATATTTCAGAATCCTCAGACTTAAAAATGCCTGTGTTTTATATTCATCTGTAATGTGAGCATTCGGGCGGTGTTTGCTTTTAAGACCTAACTTGTTGCCTGTGGATGCGGGAGAGCCAAAGTATTCATGGCTAGAGCCGAGCCAGAGCCAAGGCATGAGGCCTGGCTTGGCTCTAAGAGCCAAACGAGAGCCGAGCCAGTAAAAGATGCAGGTCGTGTTGCATGCACCACCTTCAAACACAAATCCCTTACCTGTCATACTGACTCCTCAAGCCCTACAACAAAAACCCCATACCTGGCATCCTCCTCCTTGCCATCACAATGCAAACCAATACCTGATTCCTTGTGATCCTGTCCCTCACAACAGGGGTACTATTTGGGTGTTTATTGAGTGCGACCTAGCATTTTAGGGGGAAAAACAAAGAGAGGGAAGCAGAGAAAAAGGGAACGGGAAGCTAACGGTGGAGGGCGATGATGGTCCATTGACAGCAAGGGCTCTACAAGCATGCAGGGGAGGAGATAGTGGGGAGCAGATCACTAAGTGTCAGGTAGGGTGGGAAGTGCAGGGTGTGTGGCGCTATGTGTTAGGGAGGTGACATTTCTTGAAGAGGAAGAACTTGAGCTCTTTCCTGAACTGTAGAAGCGATGGGAAAAGTGTGAGTGTTGATGGGCAGGAGGTTCAAGAGTCTTGGAGTCTAGACAGAGAAGGCATGTCTTCTGGTTCTTTCCATCCTGCACCGTTGGAGCTCAGGTCTGCACATTTCCTTACTTCTGTTGGATCGTAGGCCTCTGGAGATGCTGGGTATCTCAGTGAGGTAGCTTGGGGACTTCAGGATGACAGCCTCATAGACAACGCAACAGGATTTGAAGATGCTACGTGCTTGCAGTGAGAGCCAGTGCAGTTTGATGAGGGTCTGGTGATGTGGTCGAATTTGCAAAGTCCTTTAATGAGTCTAGCTGCAGTATGCAGGACACATCTCAGGGGTGTCAGGGCAGTTACCAGAAGGCCTTCCAAAAGGGCATTGCCACAATACAGGCTGGGTTAGGACCAAGGCTTGGACATCGGATCTGAAGTTGTTTTCTGGGGTGAAGGGCTTGATTTTCTGCAGAACAGAAAGTTGGTACCAAGCTGTTTGTGTCTTCCTTCCTATGTGCTGTTTGAACGTGAGGTGTCTGTCTATGTTGAACCCAAGGGACTTGGCACAGGTGGTCAGCTGGGGTGCAAAGCCCTCAAGATTAATAGCAGAGAGCCAGGTCTGGATTTCAGGGTGTTCGTTGTTGTTAGTCAGCAGTAGGAATTCAGTCTTGGAAGAGTAGAGCTTCGGGTAAGCATTGGGCATCCAGGAATGGATCAATGTGAGGCAGTGGATGTCTTCAATGGAGGATATCTTGAGGCAGATCTGCGTGCCATCTGCATATTTGTGGATGTGGATGTTGTGTGGAGCGTGGAGGGCTCTGAGAAGTTCCTTGCAAAGATTGATGATCACAGGAGACAGGATAGATCCTTGCGGGACTCCACAGGTGGTGGGTAGAGTTGGTGATCTGGAAGAATTCATTTGTACAAACTGTTGGGGATTAGCAAGGTAGAATTTGGAACACCTGAGGACGATCTCACTGATTCCCATGCAGAGATGTACATTGTTGGTAAGTGTCTGGTGGTCTACTCTGGCAAATCCTGCTGAGAGGTCAAGGGGAACTAGGAGGCAAGGAAGGCCATCATCAAGGATTTTAAGGGCATCGTTAATCACCTTGATGGTGCACATTTGTGGAAGTGCTTTCTGCAAGTGCTGTTTGGCTGACCAGGCTGCCCGGACTCTATTTCCTGTAAAGAAAAATACCCTGACAGAACAGGTGGAATTTAGTTGCACTTGTCACTAAGGCATTGGTAACTCCATCCATTTCTACCCACAAGCCATATACAAGCGCCCGCATTCGTGGAAGTGCTTTCTGCAAGTGCTGTCTTGCTAACCAGGCTACCCAAACTCTATTTCCTGTAAAGAAAAATACCCTGGTATGAACCAAGGATTGCGTCAACAGCAGCCCTTCTAATACACCGACTTTGTTGTTAGCAGCTTCCTACCTAACTTAATCTTCATATTATTATCTTTGTTTCACTTGTAGGCATAACAGTTTGAATTTAGCTGCACTTGTCACTGATGCACTGGTAACTCCGCCCATCTCTACCCACAAGCCATATATTGGGAGCGCATGTGCGCGCGCATTCACAGAAGTTCTTTCTGCAAGTGCTGTTTGGCTGTTTAGCTGTGCAGTGGCAAGCGCTGCTTAATTCCCCCGACTCGACTTCACAGGCAAGCAAGAATCCTATTGTCTGCAATTTGCAATTTGCAAATTAAAACCACTGAATTTCGAGTGCTAGTGAATTCAGCATGCCGTCCGGCTCATACACACTAAAATCCACCATGCCGCTTCAAACGGAAATCTCAAAATTGTTTATCTTTCCAAAAAGGACGCTGCAGAGGGCATCTCACATGCTGAATATTGCAACAAGCAACAATGCTATCACACGGACACACACAAAATCCCTCACCGCTGATATTCGAGGCTTCTACTCTCCTGAGGCTCTAGCGCTTGAACGTGTTGCACTAAATAGTAGCGGTTCAGAAAGGTTTATATTCATTCCATCGACAGCCAAAGCATCTAATGCCATACCATCTAAAAAAAAGCATCTAATGCATTTTTTTTTTTAATGGGGGTCCCTCCCAACCCTCTTTTTTTAACGTTTAAAACCTCATTTTTATTAAACTAAACCCTTTACCATCTAAAAAAATGCATTAGATGCTTTTTTTAGATGCTTTTTTTTAGATGGTTTGGCTGTCGATGCTTTGGTTGTCAATGCAATGAACGGATACCGTTCTGGGGAAATACACCCTATACCTGCTTCGAGAGATAAAATATCAATCTCACTTCCTCCCGTAATTGATCTTTCCACACCGCCTGATTCTCTGCTGGCAGCGGGCTTGACTACCATGCCCTCGTCCTTACTCCAGTCAGCTCCTCCCAATCCATCCACAATTGCGTTGCAGCAAACCGAAACCTTACATCACCAAACTGAACATGCGATTTTAGGACAAACTACTATTGCTAACCAGATTCACAATGAAGTCCTGACTGATCATTTCATAGAAATCCCCCTAGTAACAGACAATCGGCAAGCCAGTGATTCTTAACAACTGAATGCTGCGGTCCAGCAAAAGGTGTCCCCTGTTCTGCCCAACTCCCCAGAAATACTCAATCTGCCCTTCCCCCTACCCTTCTAGGCACCATGAATCTTTCTCAATCACCAATCATGTTCGCTAACTCTTCACATAATTATCTGCCCTGTCCATATCCTTTACGAATCCCACCCCGAGAAAGCATACGTCTGTTAAACACCCTGAACAATGTTTATCTCCCAGAACTACAATCGCTCTGTTTGTGAAGATTACACTTGTTGCTATGAATGCAGCCCTCATGTCATTGACCAAACTTGATGAGAGTCTGGATAACAAAGTTAACATACACAGACATCTTTAATTTTACAACTGCTCCAGAACGGACCGTGCACTGTTGATAGTCCAAAATCACCCCCACAAATTGTCAATAACCCAACCTCGGAAGCTACCTCGCCTAAGAGCTGCCAAACCAAGGTAGCTCCTCTGCAAAATGCTGGAGAAGATCCCTGCGTCGCTGACGCTTCGGCCACCCTTGAGGTTATTGATTCAATAAAAGAGCCTCCAGCTGAATCCCCTTCACTGAATATACCTCCGGACAAACCTGCACTTTCTATGTGTTCTACAGCTAAAAGGAAAGCTACGAAGTCCTCACAAAAACCTAAGAGAACAATAAATATGAAAGCAATTGCATCACAAACTCGCCCCAGCTCAAGGCACTTCATAAACTCTCTGCCCTTGCCTAACAAACAGACAGAAGCAGCTTAATCCGCGATGATGAAGAAATATGTGGTCATTGCCCACAGTAAAAAAAGTTTGGGAAGCAAAGATCCTTCATGTGACTCAAGATATGAACCGATAGACGATCTCCTAGCAGCAGAAGAGCTGGAGCAGGATCGTATTCCGCCTCCTGTGATTCTCGCCTTAGCAGTGTCTTCTACTGCAGCGACCATCCCTTCTCCTTTGCCTCCTTCATCGAATGGCCCTGCATTTCTAACCTTGGAGCCAGGGACGTCATTTCACCAAAATGCCAGGGGTAGGGGAAGTGACATCACACGACCCTTGACCCCCTGATGACATCACAGGAAGTGATGTCATTTGACCCCACCCGAAGTGATATCGCGGAAGCAATGGAACACGACCTTTCCCCCGTTGACAAAACAGGAAGTGGCATCACATAGCATTGTATGAAAAATATGGTTACAATATCACTATAATGTGATGTACATTTCATACAAGAATGGATCGCCAAATGTACCATTAAGATCAGTGTGTATAGGCCCATATTACCAAATTACTGTGAATGCAAGCAGACGTCCATGACCAAATGATAATGATGCGTTATTATATAGCACTTACACTTAAGCGCTTTATATAGAAATAATATACACCCAATATCACCCAACCTGTGTTGGTACTCATTTATCGAGATCAGAAGGTTGAATGGCTGAGTTGAGGCGTTTAAGAACAGACTAAATCAGTGACTCACCCCCTGAAGTGTGCCTGAAATAAACCTTTAATGAGTCTAGCAATTATTGTATAGAATTCCAGAAAGACACATTATTTGGTATTCCTATTCTTTCTTGTTTAGGGTCAGTGCTGAAAGTGTTAGACTTGTGGCACTCCTGTTCTTATTTTTCTTCTTTTTTTTAAGGAGCATGAACAAGAAAGCCTGTCACTGCAGAAGTAAAGAGCCACATGCTGCTGGACACAGCCCAGGAGGCTGCATTACCAAAAAAAGAAATAGAAATATATACTTTTAAAAATAATTATTATTATTTTTTTAGAGGTCGCAAGGGAGACCACAGAGATCTCAGTTGCGACCTCTGGCGACCCCTAAATGAGGTACCTGCTTGGAGCAGAGACGAGTAGAAATAGCTAAATCAATCGCCTTTTATTTTAACTCTTCAAAAATGTTCATTCTGATTCGCATGACAAATCTAGTGCACAATCATTCACAGCTACTACTAGACACAACAATTTGACATCTAATGCCCAAACTAACATAGGGAAAACCACCACTTTCGCTGACAAAAGCATGAATGCCATTCTTCAATCTCATTACCACAATCTAATAATTGAATGCAGACCAAGTCCTTATATGGCATACGATTTGAATAGAACCAGAATTTTCAACATATTTAGTGATATCCCTAGCCTGGAAGATCTGGCATCGTCCGATATAAACCAGGTGGAGTTCATAACAGGCTCTGACTTATCTGTAGCAAGATTGTGGATACAATCTGGGGTCATCCTCAATACAATATGGCAAGCAAAAGCTTCTCTCTTCGATCTGGGTTTTCTCCTTTCCCAAGAACTCTCGTTTGACAAATCCTTTAAATCCAAGCAACAAGTTGCACTGAACATCCCCAAAAGAGCAGCGTCTGTCCTCCCGTCTTTGAAAATTACATGCACACAACCATCTTCTCTTTATCCACGACAACTACAGAACACCACAAGAAATAAGTCCCCTTCAATCACGCGGCTAGTTACCCAGAATTAACAATCCAAGTTGGACGCCACTGAGAGCTACAGCCTTGCTAGCTGGAATGCTGGAGGTTTTAAACAGCCTTTGAATTAATGACCTTGACAATTATGATATTGCTGTTCTACAGGAGACGTGGCTATCGGAACCACCTATATGGGACAGTCATAATATACTATTATTGCCTGCGAAAATTGCCTGAAAGGAAGACCCATGGCCGGATTGCTAATTGCCACCAAAATATCATCCAGCCTACATATAGAATCTTGGGCAACTCCTAATATCTACACCAAGCTAGCAAAAATCCAATTTCCTTTGAAAACAATTGCTCTGATAAACGTCTATTGAAATTACTCACAGATATCTTTTTTCGCTGTTGTGTTCTTGGCTTTCAGCTGGATACAATGAGAACATCTTTTTCCTCCGGGGTCAGGGCCTCGTCACCGCCCCTCCAACACTTGTGGGCTCCCTTCTTGGCCCAGGGGAACAAGCTTTTCTTATTCAGGACTTCAAAAGGGATCAGCACGCCTCCCGGCTCCATTCTATGGACTTCTGCAGCTCCCTGGAAACACAGCTCCCTTGCCAAGCTTCCTCTCACTGCCTTACTCTGCAGGCTCTTGGCATCTCGTAGTCTCGTTTCCACCGGCTGGTCCTGGGCTATTCCGACGTCTCTGCTGCTCTCCCAGCTCGCTCTATTTCCTTTCGGCTGCTGTTCTTTTTATACTCTCCTAGGACTTCAATAGGTGCAGGTGGGCATAGTTAGCTTCAATTGCCTGACCTTGCCTGAACCTATTAGTGGGACATGTCTGTTCAGTATACTGGTGTGCCTCTCACGTCATCTTCTTCGTCTCAGTACCAAAGTGGTGACAATGAGTGGTGTTTACTACTCCCAGTTGCTTCTTCCTGGTATCAGTACGGAAATGGGGCGAGGGTGCAATGTTCATTACTGTCAGATGTTTCTTCCTCATCACAGTAATGTCAGGTACCCCAAGAGTGGAAGAAAGAGAACTGATCTATAGTAAACCATAAAAGTCGAGGGAGGGTTAATCTGGTTGATTAAGACAAGGGGAAAAAGGGGATACAATGGAGGTCATTACGACCCAGGCGGTACGTACACCAACTATACCATCATGGTGTAAACTATGTTTACACCATGGTGGATGGCGGATTTACCACCCCATTCCAAGGTGAGCGGGGTGGTAAATCCCCATTTCCCATTTACCCTTCCCCATTCCCATTTTTGCCCCAAAGGGCATAATGGGAGTGGGGAAGGTGCTAATTACGGCACCGTAAATTACGGTGCCGTAATTAGCACCAAGGCGGTTTAGCGCCATGGATTTTAACGCCTGCTAAAAGCAGCCGTTAAAATTGGAATCAGGCGTTAAGGGTTAACGACGGTGTTAACCCTTAACGCCTGATTTGCAATGACCTCCAATGTCTCACCTAAAGGTACCTCACTATCAATCCCCAAGGACCCCAAGGACCCTCCAGCCAGGTCATCCTCCCTCACTCGTTCACACTCAGGGATGGGATCCAAAAGCAATGGCCCTTCCCTGGCCAACTGCATAGAGGATCCAAGGGGAGTAGATGTTAGGACGCCCTCAGGTTTCTCACACTCTTCCCCTATAAGAACGGCTTCCCGCACAAGGGATGGATGTTACTGGATTTTGAGGGGGTGACTCACCCTGTAATGTTTTGAATGGATTCCCTTGCCAAGTACTAGATGGCAAAAAGGAGGTCTGTGAGGGACTGACTTACTGCAATAATGATGTAGAATTAGGGAAGTCAGTGCCAATACTGGTTTCTTCCAGCACTATGGGAATAATGGCTGAAGACATACATTTATTTCCAATAGTTTTTTATCTTAATTGTGCTATCTGGGAAACCCATTGATCAAACCGGGGTAATTCCGTTCCCAACACCAATTGAGTGGGTAAGTTGAGGATGACAGATACTACCAGATGGATCTTTTTACCCAGAATAAAATGGGTATTTGAGCTTGTGGATAGGTTTCAAGATGGTCATGTACACAGCCTACCCTTTCCTCACCCTTTTTCGTCCAATTAGGAGTAGTAATTCTGCTTGAAAGGCACATTTCCTACTCCCACAGTTTAGTTGGGCCCAAAGCGTTTTCTTTCCCAAGATGGCAGGAACCTGATAGGAGGTCTTATTTCCTGTACATAAAAATATATCTGGTGGTTTCCAGCTTCCCTTCTTTTTTCATGGTGACTTTCTTCCTGGTAAGTTTCAATTTTATAAGGCTGTATATGTACTTCCTTATCTGACGGCACAATTCTCTTATCTCTCTGAATATCATTAGATGGTTTGACCTATGGTGAATGAGAATGGTCAATTCTATTTAATGGAGAGTATCTGGCCACATGCCCATACCCCCTACAGGAAAAGCATTGTAAGGGTCGAGAAGGGGGTTATTATTTGGTGGATAACCTTTTCCTTTTTCTTCATCTCTTAGTGAATCACCCTTTTGCTATATCATGGTTGTAATCAAGAGTGGGTGGATAGTGATTCTTTCGAAAGTAGCTAGAATGCTAGATGACAACTCACTAGAACTGCCTAAGATACCTCCCAATGCATTCCCCTGGGTGTTTTCTCTCACTATCTGAGGAGAAAAAAATTCCTCCAAATGTTCGTACCTTAAATTACCGACCAATTGGCCCTGCTTAATTTCCATGGGGTCATCTGAAAAATTCAAAAAAGATAAACTACAATTAATCTTCGGAGAGAACGAGAGATCTCTTTGATTCTTTCTCTTCCGGCGGTATCACATACAAACCTGTTCCCAGGGGAATGCTTACCTGTAACCCTAAAGAGATCATTACTTTATTTCCTCGGGTACCCGGCATTCGTGGGGGCAAAAAATATCAAAATCATTCCCCTCTACAACTTTCCTAATGGGAAGAATGGCTTTAGGGTTCAACAACTTAAATTTCACCCCTAACGATTGGGATTTATAATGAATAAGGTGAAAACTGTCCCCCAAAGTCTCAATTTTTTAGTTTGACCAGCTGGAAAAAAACATTTGGTCATCTTCTGCCTCATAAATTCTTAGTACCTTACTATTTTGTTGGGATCTCAGGCTAGAAGGCTCATCAGAGGTCATAATGGTTTTCCAAAACCTCTGAGTTTCCTCATCAACTTTCTCTTGGAGCCTAGGGAGCATAGCCCTCTCCAGTACCCCTTGAGCGATCCTATGACCTTGAAAAACTTGTAAGGGGTCCTTCGCATGATTTATTACCAATATCTTCACCTCACCTCTGATGTTTGGGTCTATTATCCCAGCTAGAACATCGATCCCAAACTTCCAGGCTAACCCTAACCTGGGCGCTATCCTGATGTAAGTGTCTGGAGGTCAAATCTGTGGGTATTAACTTTCTCTCACCCGGAGGGATTAGCTAATTCCTACTGGTACAGATGTCATATCCAACAGGGCCCTTTGTGGCTACTAAGGGGTCTGATCCTCTGGCACTCAACTTTTATTTATTTTTTTTCAACTTGAATTTGATTGATTTTAACATTGGAAATGAACATACAGGTGGATATATATTATGCATTAACAGTTACATCAAAAGATTGCTCTGGTCCACCTTGACAATACATAACAACAAAAACGTGTGTCATGCCAATGAATGTAAAATTTAAAGCCCTGGCCCCCTCCCCCCCCTCCGAGCTCTTAAGTCCTCCTTGTTCATGGCATTGCTGTGGCGAGCCGTAGTGGGCTGTGTGACGTTCTTCTTTGGTCATACTTGGATCATGGATCTCCAATGGGGTCTGTGACAGGCATGGGTGGGTGGCAGTGGGTCATATGATGTTCCGCTTTTGGTGGTGTGGGCTGCGTGCTAATGTTTTGCTACGTCGGATCCTCCGTGGTTGGGGATGTGATGTATTGCTCGATAAAGTCGCACCAGGCTTCTTCTTGTCGTGCGGCCTTTTTGTGAAGTATTGCTGTTATTTTCTCCATTGCATAAATGTTTGTGGCAATCTGTATCCAGTCCTTTTTATCTGGAAGGCGTGGAGATTTCCATTTTATGACCAGGCATGGCCTTGCCATGAGCAGCAGGGGGGAGACTAGTCCTTTTACCCTAATCAGCACGTCTTCTTCTTCTTCTTACAGGCCAAAAAGAATCAGGAGGGGGGATGGTTCCCTCTCTATGCCGTCCAGCTGTTTAATCCATCCCTGGACTTCTTCCCAGTAGATGCGAACTTTGGGGCAATTACATCACATGTGCCAGTAGTCGGCATCCTTGCCACATTGTCGCCAGCATCTCGGGCTGGAGGTTTGGAACATTTTGGACAGCCTGTGTGGGTCGTACTGCCACCTGTGGAGTAATTTTATGGCGTGTAGTTTATACTGAGCTGCGATCGATATTTTGGATGGCGTCTCGCAAATTTTGTCCCAAGCCTGTTGGTCAAATTCTCTGCCAAAGTCTCTTTCCCATCTTGCTTTGAGATGGAGAATCAGAGCATCGTCTTTGGTGATTAGGGCTCTGTACATTCGTGCTATTAGGCCTTTGGAGGTGCTGGACGTGTCCAGGATCGTCTCAAAGGGCGTCAGTTCTTTTTGTGTGGTGGCCTTCCATTCTCTTCTGGACAATACTCCTTTCAACTGCAAATACAAGAAGATTGGTATCGGGTGAATTTGAAGGGCTTCCCCTAGTTCCGTAATAGAGATGAATTTTCCTTTTATCCACAGCTGACCGACTCTCTCAAGACCGGCGTCGAACCATGTTTGATATCTAGCGTGTTCTGGGATCTCTTCTCTGATCCCGGAGGACCAGAGATGGCTCAGAGGTGAAGGCCACGTGGTGACACCCGACATTGCTTTCCCTTTTTTCCATATGTTTCACATTGTGCCCAATATCGGGTGATCGCGCAGTCTTCTCGTGAGTTTCGATCTGGGGACCCATAACCATTCTGCTAGTGTTACAGTGGCTAGAATGTTGTTATCCAGCTGGACCCATTGGAGGTCCTTTCTGTCTCGTAAGTGTGGGATCAGGATTCTGAGTTGCGTGGCTTGATAATAGCGTTCTATGTCTGGAAGGCCCACTCCGCCTAGTTCCTTTGGTAGGATTAAGACGTCGTAGGGGATCCTGGGTTTTCTTCCATTCCACAGGAATTCTAGTATGGCCTTCTTGACTTGTCTGAAGAAATTTTCTGGGATCGTGATGGGCAGGACCTGAAAGGGGTATAAAAACCGTGGGAGGGTCACCATTTTGATTGCGTTTAGGCGTCCCATCCAGGAGACCGTCAGTGGTTTCCATTTCCTAAGATCAGCCTTGAGGGCTTCAAGCAGTGGAGGAAAGTTTGCTTCGTAAAGGTTGTCAAGGCGGCGCGTTAAATTGATCCCTAAGTAAATTAGCGTTGGACCTCCGATGATCAGCTCAAGGTGTTCGAGTGCTATTTGTTGTTCAGGGGATAAGTCATGGAGTGGAAAAAGAATAGATTTGGTTTTGTTCATTTTGAAACCCGAGAGTGTGCCGTATTCCTCTATCAGGTGGATCGCTCGTGGGATTGAGGACGCTGGGTTTGATACATGGAGCAGGATGTCATCGCATACAAGGCTAGTTTATATTCTCTGCCATTTACCTGAATCCCCTCCACAGCAAGATCTGCTGTGAGCATTAGGGCAAGAGGCTCCAAGGACAGCGCGAAGAGTATTGCCGAAAGGGGACAACCTTGTCTCGTACCCCTACTGAGAGGAAACCAGCAGGAGAATTGGGAGTTCACTGTCACTGATGCTCTCGGGGCTGTGTAGACAGCCTTGATCCCTCGACGGAGTGTAGGGCCCAAGCCTATCTTCTTCAACGTGGCCTCCAGGAAATGCCATTCGACTCTGTCGAACGCCTTCTCGGCATCGATTGAAAATAGTGCAGGCATGCTCAACGATTTTTGGACCTCGTGAATTAAGTGCGGGTCTTTCGGGTAGAGTCTGCACCCTGTCTGCCTAAAATGAAGCCCACTTGATCATTGTGGATTATTGAGGGCATGTGTGACTCCAGCCTTGCATTGAGGACTCTCGTGTAGATTTTAGCATCGATATTTAGAAGGGATATTGGGCGATAGGAGGCGCACTGCTTTGGGTCCTTACCCTCGTTGGGAATGACTGTTATTAAAGCTTCTGAGAAGGATTCAGGCGCTACACCGGATTGAAGGATGCTGTTAAAAAGGTCGACCATGAATGGAAGAAGAGCATGTTTGAAAGTCTTATAGAATCCCTGCTGTATAGCCGTCGTTCCCGGGAGCTTTCCCAGTCGGAGTCTTTTGATTGCTTCTTCAATTTCCTCTCCTGTGATGGGAGCTTCCAAGGTTTGTACTGTATCGGGTGGGAGAGCAGGCAGGGATATTTTGTCCATGTAATCTGATATCGCTTCTGGGTGCGGGGCAGCGTGTGAAGTGTATAATTTTTTCGTAAAAGTCGGGAAAGGCTTCAGGGATGCTGTGGGGATATGGGTCGCTGAGGCCTCTTTGGTTTTGGATTGTGGGTACCCATCGCTCTTGGCGTTGACCGCAGAGTCTTGCGGCTAATAGGGTGCCTGCTTTATCCTCATGTTCATAATGCTTCTGCTTCAGGTATTGGAGCTTGCGAGCGATGCTACCCGCCTCCAGCGCCGTAGTTCTTCCCTCTTGTCGTTGGCCTGTTTAATCTTTTGTGGTCCATCTTGTTCTGCAGATTGAGCCATGAAATCGAGTTGGGTGATTTCGTTTCGGAGCCTGCATTCTATCAGTTGGCATTCTCTTTTCTTTGCTGCTCCCTCTTTAATGAGTAGCCCTCTCCAGGTCGCCTTGCCTGCTTCCCATACTGTGTTCATGGAAACTTCGCCGTGTTGTTGTGCTCAAAGCATTGGGTAATGTCCTGCTCAAGCTGTTCCCGAAATATTGAATCCTTAAAGAGAGTCTCATTGCAGCGCCATTTGGAGCTCCTTCGGGGGAGGGCCACCTGATCAATAGTGACCGTGACCATATCATGGTCTGACCAGTGCTGGTGGATTCGGACATCGCTGCAGTGAGGTCTGAGGTTAGGTATATATAGTCTATTCTGGAGAACGTCGCATGCCGTGTTGAAAAGAAGGTAAAGCCAGTTCGGTTGGGGTTCATATGTCTCCATGCGTCAGTAAGATTGTAGGCATCCATCATGTCTGCGGCCGGTGGACGTCCGGTGCTCAATGGAGGGTTCGTGGAAGAGTGACCTGATTGCCTATCTTGATTCGGATCCATCCACGTGTTCAGATCACCTCCCAATATTACTTCACCCTCTGCTTCGCTCATGACTTTCGGGATTATCTGTTGTAAAAATCTAGATTGTCCTGTATTGGGTGCGTACACTGACGCAAGGGTGATGACTGTGCCTTGTATCTTGCCCACTAATACTAGCGCTCTGCCACTCACATCCCTCCAGGACTTTAGGAGTTCAAATCGGATCATTTTATTGACTAGGATGCCGACTCCCGCTTTCTTTAGTGGGCCGGAGCCCCAGTATTCAGAGCCCAGCTTGGCGTATAGGACTTTCCTCTCTTCTCCTTGCTGTATCGAGTTTCTTGTAGAAAGAGTATGCCCAGTTTTGCCCTCTTGAACTCTCTGGACACCAGCGATCTTTTGGTGGTGGAGTTAAGTCCCTTAACATTCAGTGTGCCAATTTTGAGTATGCCATGCCTGTCACTTGATTCGTTGTGACTGTGGATCATTGTTATGTTCATAGTAATCGGTCGTGACGTCACGCTGCCCATTCCAGGAAATTGCCAAGGTGGAAGTAGTGTGATAGCTGGTCTTGATTAACGGAGGCTTTAGGATTTGGTGTGCCCCTTGCCCCCCACCCCCTCCGGGTATTAAACCTCATACCCGTTGTCCCCAGTTTCAACTGTCCGCCCCTCATTTTACTTATGGGGGTCTGTGTCCCAGTTGGATGGCGTCCGATTTGGACCAGGTGCATGCAGCCGGTCTACTGTTGGACCACTAGTGAGGGTCGTAACCGCACGACCCCGACCGCGGCTATCATCTATATAACATTCTGAGCCCCCCCTTTTTCATTTCTTTTTCATTTTGCTCTTACCAACACATTAACAAACAATGGTAACTGCTATTGAGATCTAGTTTGTGCATTGATACTTGCAGTTTTAGGGTTCATCTCCACCAGCTGATCATTCGTGTGCTTCTGATGGCGGTCTTGTCATGCGCCTGAACAGGCTGGGCCACTGTACCGAACTCGAAAGTACCAATAATCACCTGGGCTTGGCATTAAGGCGTACGTCACCGTGAAGAGGGTCCTGCGTATGTCCTGTCACTTGTTACAGTCTGGAGTATCATTGGGCCGTCTATACTTTCTAGATCCCCAAATTTCCTTTTCAGGCCCTGGGGTCCCTCTCTTACTCTGTTTTGTAGTGATTCTTCCTGCATTCCATCACTTGGGTCGGTTCCGAGCAGGTCTGCGATACACTCACGGATATCCTCTTGAGAGCGGAGGATTACCTTCCTACTTCCGTGTTCAAACGTGAGGGAGAAGGATATCCCCACCTGTATCTGGTCCCTTGTTCTTTCAGCCATTTCGTTAGGGGGCTACAAAGATGGTGCACGGCCAGGGTAAGAGAGGATAGGTCTTGAAAGATAGTTATCTGGGCTCCCCAAGGGTGAGAGCATCACAGGACCTGGCATTCACGAGTATTATGGCCCTGTCCTGGTATTTGTGAAATCTGGCAAGGACGGATCTCGGACCACCCGGGGGACCACCGGCTCTGTGTATTCTCTCTATTGTTGGTTCATCAATGTTCTCGTCTGCGGCTAGGATTCTAATGATGTAATTCACAGTTTGTTTGAGGTCCTCCTCTGTTTCCCCTTCACGTTGCGGGATACCGAAAAACCGCAGGTTATTTCTTCTTTCTCTATTTTCTAAATCGTCAATCTTCAAACGAATTTCATCCTCCTTCTCTATGTTGCGCATTCTGAGGTCCAGTTTGGTTTCTAATGTATCTATCGAAGCTTGATTGTTTTCAACGCCTTCCAATCTCTCTTCAATTTTGTCCACTCTTTGCGTCATCCTATCAATTTTGCCGCCAAGGTTGACACCCATGTTCCGGATTTCGCTTAGGAGGGCGGCGATGTCTCCCTTCGTGGCTGCCGCTCCTGGCTCAGACGTTTCCATTGACATGGTGGCGTTTGTATCCGGTTCCAGGTGTGGCGTGGTGTAGGTGAACCTGGCCAGCTTGCTTTGGAAATTCATATGATGCCTGTATGCGAGGAGGCACACGCCCCGGGAGTGAGGGCCTTACCCTCTGCACTGGCGTGATGTAGAGTTCTCGGAGTACGTGGTGGAGCGCCGTTTGGGAAGTCCAAAATGGTAGGGTCTTACTGGCGGGAGGAGGCACACGCCCTGGAACCAGGGGCCGTTCCCTCCACTTGCGTCTGTTTCCGGCTCCGGGACCGCTGTTATGCTAGGGGGGTCTAGTGTATGGACCGATCTTATTGGTGGGCTTGAGAGGGGTCGTGGTGAATAGGTCCCGCGGCGGACGGCCCAAGCTTTGGCGAGGTTCAGAGGGGTACCTGTATGGGTGTCGCGACTGTGTGTATTGATGATCCGTCTGCGTGGCTCTTAGCGGGGGCAGTTGAGTATACGGTGCACTTAGGAGGGCACACGCCCCACTGGTGGGGGCCCAACCCTGAGCGTTGTCCTCTGTTTAGAGGCTCATCTCTTGCGTCATGTGGCGTAGCCCCTAGGGGTATATCCAAGAAGCGTTCTCCCGGAAATGAGCGGTGGGCCTCAGCCTGTAGATTATGGCAGATGGCGGAGGGTAGGGCTCAAAGTAGGGTGTTCTTGATTGAGGAACACTGTATGTGGAGGTTGAGAGGATTCCAGATGCCCTGACTGTGCTATGGGTTGTTTTGTGGCCAGGGGCTGATTTCATCGCCTGAACCAGGACTGTGAAGGGGTGCTTGGGCCACAAGTCACAGTTCGTATGGGCCCCCGGGCCTTTCAGGGTAGGGAGTGCTGGGGGAGGTCCCCGTGGAGGCGCCCCTCCTGGATGGGCCAGGTGGCGAGTGCCGCTGTCTGTGGCGGCAGATGCAGGACGAGGCACAGATCACTCTGCGTTCCGTCCGCAGCCTCGTCCTCTGTCGGAGGCAGGGTCGGGGAGCAGGAAGGGCCCTCCCTCCGCGACTAGGCCCACGGAGGGCGCCTCAGGGGAAAGCAAGGTCCGGTGAAGGCACAGGCTCGCCAAGTGTTCCGAGGGAGGAGTCGGGGGGGACCCACCCACTCCGTTGTGCTGGTGCTCCTTTCTTCTGGGCGCCAAAGTCCGACACCGCACGAACGGGAGGACCGGGGGCACACCGCAGGCCTCCCTGTCTTGCATCCGGGGGCTGCTGCGGAGTCCTCGAGACGGGCAGGGAAGCCAGGACTGCCTGTGGAAATCGCAGCGGGGTCTGCGCTCTACATGAGCGGGCGGTGGGAGGGGCCGGGTACCTCAGTGCCCGCTCCAGTGCTGCCGTCGGCTCATCTGCTGCGTGTGCGCTCGGAGGGGGGGCTCATGCCGGGGGTCTTTTCTTCCGTCTGGGGCCATCGTTTTCCACCAAAATTTCGATCCTTTGGTGGAGGAAAGGTTCACGCTTCAAGGGGTGTCATGGTTGTGCGCGGGGGGGGTCAAAAGTGGGGGCTCAGGTCACTTTTGGGGCCCGTGTGTACAGAGCTCACACGGAGGTGCTGCTCATCCGTGCGCCCCCTGGTGGCCAACCCGCACTCAACTTTTCAAACATTACGATCCCCAACTAGCATCGGATGAGTGGCATCCCACTCCTTACACCATTGGTGAGGTTGGCTTCATAGAAGGAGACACAAACAACAGATTCAATATATAATAAAATATTTTTTATTAATGAAGATGTCAGGATGGTGTAACGCCTAACTGGCCCTATGCTTAGGTGGGATTGCCCTACCTAAAGAAACTAAGGATAGTCTGAGTGAGCAAGTTCAACTGAAAAGTCTATCTGTGTCAAAAACCTATGCTTGCCCTCACAACTAAGACAAAACAATGTGTAGGAATGTCAACCATAAAATAAATAGTGTTCCAAAAGTAAAGTTCTCAGCTATTTCCAGCTCCAGCTTAGTCACCAGCATCTCTTCCCAAATATAGTTCAGCACAAAGTTCAAGTAACCTTCTCTTGGATTGAAAGTCCAAGTTCCACACCTTTGTAATTGTGGGAAGGATGCCCTTCCCCAAAGTCAATATAGTTCCAAGACAGCAGGTCTTGGGGCTACCTTCCCCAAGTTCAATATAGTTCCAGGGTAGCAAGTCTCAGGGTTTCCTTCCCCAAATTCAATGTAGAAAAATGTCACAAAAGAAGTACCTTGAAGCGTTATCTTTAAACTGAGTTTCAACATTTCCTGAGAGCTCAGGGTTCTCTTCCCCAAGTCTCATATGCATCAATGGTGGTTTTACTTTTGACACAATGACAGGTTTTCTTGTTAGCATATAAGGGCTCTCTGGTCCTGGCGCAGTTGCCAAACCACATGGTCTACCCATTACAGGTCACGCAACCAGAAGCCTTGAATTGCACATAGGTGTTCCCTTGTATTGGCACAGTTGACAGACCACAAGGTCCACCCGTTACAGGTCACACAACCAGGAACCTTGACTTCCCTTCCAGCAGTTCATTATTCAACATATAGGAGTTCTCTTTGTGTATTTCAATATTTAACAAACAAGTGATTTCTTAAATGCAGCTCTTAAAGAAAACAGTTTCTTCAGACTTGACTTCAACCCTGCAGTCAGAGTCCTTCATTCACTTGAGCTTCCTGTTTTCTTTCAGTTCATCATTACCTTTTGGCATATTTGCTATTTGCATTCAATTCAAAATTTAAGTTTAGCAGTTTTGCTGTTTTCATTTGATTTGACGTTCAATAATAGAAGTCTGCTGGTTGATAAACATTCAAGGTTAGCAGTTTGCTTATTATCACACAGTTCAATGTTAAATGTGAGCAGTTTATGTATTTTCATTCAGTTTGGTATTCAATATTATGCTATTTTGCTCACACTTCGCTATTTCGCATAGCTCCCCTTTTCGTAGCAGGCTTTGTTTCTTAATACAGAGGCTTTCGAGAACGCATCTTTTGATACGCGACCCCTTTGTTACATAGTATTCCTCAACTTCCCTGCTGATCATCATTCATTCTTTAGCTTTGCTCGGGGATTGTGAATGCATATTTGTTCACACACAAGTTACTTTGTATTCACTCGCGCCTTTCACATACTGGGTTTCTTATTGTTTGAAACACACCGGTTGTGTTCTTGGCTTTCCGATGGATACAATGAGAATGTCTTTTTCCTCCATGATCAGGTCCTCGCCACCGGCCCCTCCAACACTCCTGGGCTCCCTTCTTGGCCCAGGTGAAAAAGCTTTCCTTATTGAGCACTTCAAAAGGGATCAGCACACCTCCCGGCTCCCTTCTGTGGACTTCCCTGGCTTCCTGGAGACACAGCTCCCTTGCCAAGCTTCCTCTTACTGCCTTACTCTTCAGGCTCTCGCATCTCGTAGTCTTGTTCTCCACCGGCTGGTCCTGGGCAACTCTAGCGTCTCTGTTGCTCTCCAAACTCGCTCTCTTTCCTTCCTACGGCTGCTCTTTTTATACTCCCCTAGGTTGCAGGTGGGAATAGTTAGCTTCAGTTGCCTGACTTTGCCTGAGCCTATTAGTGGAGCATGTCTGCTCAGTATACTGGTGTGCCTCTCTGGTCATCTTTTTCATCTCAGTACCAAAGTGGTGAAAGTGAGTGCTGTTAACTACTTCCAGTTGCTTCTTCCCCATCACAGGACCAGAGTGGGGAGAGGGTGGAATGGTCATTACTCTCACTTGTTTCTTACTCGTCTCAGTACTGTTAGGTACCCCAAGAGGGGAAAAAAGGGGAACTGCTCTGTAGTAACCCATACAAGTCGGGGGAGGGTTAATCTGGTTGTCACGAGGATAAGGGGGATACAATGTCTCATCTAAAGGTACCACACTCCCAATCCCCAAGGACCCTCCACCCAGGTGATCCTCCCTCACTCGTCCACCCCTAGGGTTGGAATCCAAAAGCGAAGGCCCTACCCTGGCCACCCGTGTAGAGGATCCAAGGGGAGTAGATCTGTGGATGCTCTCAGGTTTCTCACTGGGGGTAGACGTTGTTTGTACAGCTAACCCATTTTTTCCTCTCCCACACGGCACCTTTCTAACTTAGCAGAAGGCACGGCCTCACTCGCACACACCTCTGCACTCACATATAACACAAACACTATTGCACAACACTTCTGTCATAAGAATTAAGCTACCTTTCATGACACAAAATTCGACCTGTAGCTACTCGCATAACTCTTTATGCATTAAACACAACCCCTCCTGCTTAGTTCTTAGTATACGTCCTTTCTGAACATCCACATGCCATTCAGACATGGGTGAATAGCAGGTATTTGGCCAGCCTCTCATAACTTTAGTGCCTGAAATGCACACATGCATAATAACACCTCCCAATTGCTCCACATTTTTGGGACTTTGGTCCCTCTGAGGACGTTCAACCAACGGTACGTGGGACCATAATTATGGTGAATGTTCCCAACTGTGTCGGTCCTCTTTCACTACCAGTTTCCTCCTTCCCCACCTCCCTCTGCTTCAGTTACCTCCTGGCATAAAGAAAGTGTTGCGGGTGCATATATGTAAATATTGAAACACGTCTTAGCAGTTTCTTTAATTAGTGAAACACAAAGGAGATCATTTTGATTAAATTAGTAATTTGTCGGCAGGGAGCTATTACATGTTGACATACATGTAGGCCGCTCCCCGCTGCCGAATTGTCATCATTTGCACAGCATAGTGCAAAAGTGCAAAGCCCTGCACTTTTGCAATCCACCGTGCAAAGTGAGTAAAGTGAGTAAACGCTGCCGGGCATGCTTGCATGCCAGGTAGTGATTACATTTAATTGTGAGCGCTGCTTGCCAAGGGAAGGCAGGCGGTGGAAGCGCAGGTTGCATTCCGCCTCTCCTCTCCGCCATACAAATGATTGAAGATATGGCGTGGCATGATTGGAAGACGTTAAATCCTTTACTCATGGTTTTTACGCCTTCCATTCACATTACACCAATAAAGAACCTGAGCTCCATAGTGCTAACAGAAGACATGAAGGCACTGTTTGCGTCACTCCTAAGTCATTTTAGACTGAAATTCATGCATGGTTTCAAGCCTGCAGTTATAGGCAAGGGTCTGCAACCCGTGGCTCTCCAGAGGTTCTGGACTATGGACCCCATGATCCCTCATCGTTGAATATACTGGCTAATATCGGTAGGAGTTGCAGTCCAAATCAAATGACGAGCCAAAATCTGCAGAGCCCTATCCTATAGTATTGCCCTACAGTATGTGAGGTCTACTGCTAGTCCCCACTAAATAAGTAACAATTACTGTAGTTGAGCAGTAGTTATAATCCACACCATTGCATTACCAATCTGTTTATGCACATGCATGCCAAAATATAAAATTGGATATCAAATTGGGGTTTGGCTTGATGAGTGATTTTCATTGAGAAAATTGCTATATTTAACACAAATGTCCCTTACACCAAGGTTATAGTATAGCCTTAAAGTGTCAAACGTATTGACTTCTTTTCTTGAGTTGTGTAGACAGCCAACATGTATTTCAAATGGAATATGAATTTTTGGGCTATTAGGTGTCGCTTGTGTCACGTATAAACCGAAACTATTGCATTAGAGTACAAATAGGGATATATGGCATATGTGGCGGGACACACAGCTTGTGGTTGTTTGGTTATTTGCCCACCCATTTGCTGCCCATGGCCATGTTAATCCTTGCCATCCCCACCCAGTTCCTGCCCATCCCCAACCCACCCAAAACACCTCCTCATGAGAACTCTTTCAGCTCGCTTTAATCAAGCGTTACCATAAAACTTTGCACTCCAAGCACTTGCCAGTGTTTTTTCATAGCAGTCTTCTGAGATTGAATGCCTTAATTGGAGCTGTAAACCTACGACTCATGCACACTGGGCCTCATTCCAGGTCCGGCGATAAACCTGCCAGTGCTACCGGCAGGTTGCCGCCGAACCCGTAAACAATTACTGGCACCGGACTTCCCAGTGCCACCGGGCTATTCCAAGTCCGGCGGCCAGGAAGTCAGGTGCCGGTAATTTAGTTAATCCCCATTACCATAGAGTCCTATTGGACTCTATGGGTGTGGGGACACGGAAGCACCAGCACTGTTGTTAACGGTGCCGGTGCTGTCGTGACGGCTTTGCCTGTCGTGACCACTGTGTCCGCCATGGTCAGACCTGTCGGGCACAGCGGCTCTGGCAGGCAAACCCATAGTTTGCCGGTCCAGAAACAAGGGGGCCGGTGAGCTTACTGGCACCCCTATTTCCAGACCAGCAAACTTGTAATGAAGCCCATTGTCTAAATCAGGTCTGGCTTCAGTCACGCGATTTATAAGCCCTATGCATGTCCTCCACTGAAGTCCTGTTAAAAACAAGCCTTGGCAAAGACACCAGTTTTGGCTTGTGTATAAGTATTAGACATTTGCCAGGCACTGCTATTAGATGCCCAGGTACTCACACGATTTTGCAGCTGCTACCATCAATGGCCAGTTACTACCACTACAGCTGTGCCAGGCAAGTGCCTTTCCCATGTCTACACAAATGTCCAAACTGTTGGCATTCACAATGCTTGCTATTAATTGGCGTGCATAAATTAAGATTGACAAGTGAATGACGTGGTTTATTGCCACCCCTTAACTACAGTTCCAGTGTCCAAAACCTCAGCTTCAGTTCAGCCATTTTGTATTCAGCTAAAGACCTTTGCATATTTTTCTTTTCATAGCCGAATCGTTAAACAAATACAATATTCTGATTGAAACTAAACACTTAATTTCAGAAATGGGAATTACACATATTGAAACGAGGCTGTCACTTGATGACTAGTTGTTTGTTTCAAGCTTCCATTCTTTCAATGATACAAAGCCAAGTTTTTATGGCTTTTGTTGGACTAATCCCCTAGATAATAAACTGAGATGGCAGAATGCATTAGCTTTCAAAGTCCCATAGGCTTCATAGTGAGATGGTGGCCATAGGCTGTGCTGGTGAAAAGTGAGAGGAATAGATGAAACGTGGGAAGAGGGATGCACAAAATTGCATTGTTCTTGTCTTCACAAAGATTGATTATCAAGTTGGGAACATTAATTCAAAATAATTTACTTGGCTTTATGTTGGACTTCGTAGGAATGTGTAACCAATTGTTTGGAATATGGTCAGTGAAGAAATCACCTTCTGCGCTGTTCATGTGAGCCTCAAGCTCCTCACACTCAGTCCATGATTACCAAGAGCCACATAGTCTATCCATAAGCCCTCCAAGCTGGCCGTGAATGTCAAGCTTGACACCCCTGTCCTTGCACCCTCAGCTCCTCACACTGTCTGTCCATGTGCCCCAAGTTCATCAATACGCCTGTCCAAGTACCATCAGCTCTTCACAATGGTCATCAGTGTACCTATGTACCCAAAGCTCTCCACATTGTGCAGTGTGCACATGCACCGCGGTCCAACAATGTATATCAACCCCTGCACATGGTGTGTCTGATCCCAGGTCCTCAAACTGTGATGCCCGAGTATCTCACACTGTCTGTCCATGCATGTCCACGCACCACCACCTCCTCACATTGGCCATCCAAGTTCTCCATGATCCGTAAGGTCTCTGACCAGATGTCCAAGGTTTCACACACTATCTGTTCTTGAACTACCAGCTTCATGCACTGTCTGTCCATGCTCATAAACTCCTCACGCTGTCCAGGTAATGCCGGCTCTTCTCAATGATTGATCATGTGCCCCAGAGCCCCTTACGCGGTATGTCCAGGTAATGCCGGCTCTTCTCAATGATTGATCATGTGCCACAGAGCCCCTTACGCGGTATGTTCACAAGCTCCTGGGGTACTGGCCATGGGCCTCAAGCTACTGACGCATTCTGTCCATGTACAGCCAGCTCCTCACAATGGTCTTCAAAGTCTACCAAGATCGTTTTGCTGTATATGCACATGCTCCAAAGCTCATTGCACTGTCTGCCCATATGTCCAAAACTTCTGACATTTTCTGAGCACTGGTGTGGCAACTGAACTAGACCGAGTGATCGATTTACAAGCTCTGAAAATCATTTAGGGAAATAAGACATGTTCCTAAGCTCAAGAACAGCCCGTCCCTCACATCCATAAACTAACTGTGCCCATATGAATGTTTATGGCTTGTAGTTTGCAGATATTATGGTGTTAGGGTGAGTGTTGTTTTTTTAATTTGCATATATATGGCCATTATACATGAATAACATTTAATTTATAAAAATAAAATCATCCTATATATTTAACATACACAATACATCAACCATCCGAGACCATAAAACACATTCTATACAATGGAATGATTATACATACAACATTTCAGATATCATAAAGATCACTGAGTATCTCAAATATTCTCTCACATAAATAAACCACATAATACATTAAGTTAAAATCATCTCCATTTAAAAATCTAGACCATAACAATTGTAGATCAAAACAGGAAATTTCATTACTATATCTTCTTAAAAATTGCTGCCTTAAATAGCTAAGACTGGAACATTCCATCACTAGATGTTGTGTTGTTTCTAATTCTACCCATAGACAACAATACATTTAACTGCAAAATATTTTCGAATAATGTAACAATACGGGTTTGATTTTGAATATCTCAGAGGAGTGCAACGGTTATTAATATATGCCAAGAACTCTCTACAGTTAGACTTCGTAGTTAGTGATAGTATATTTTGTCCATATTACAACATTCTCAGAGAGTTTCTCACTAGTCTCTTAAAATTCCCCCCATTTTCCAACGTGGACCCACGGTCTAGTTGTTCTACAACTAACTCATCAATAGTTCTCAAAACAATTGTGTCTCAGTGGAGCGGCCAATAGTTTGTAAGCATGTCATAGCCGCTTTTTGTCTACAATGTGGGTCGACGGTCCACAAGTCCAGCTGCGGTCCCAGAAATGTTAAGTATTCCTTCTAAAATATTTGCTAGTATTCTTCTTGAAGAGCTAACTGCTTGGAGTGATCAAGTGGATGTAATGCCTTTTAATCACACCATATTTCGGAAGGGCACTGGTGTAATTGGTAAGTTATTGACACTGCTCAGTATTTATTGAATATTCTTGGTACAGGTTTGGTTTTACAGTTTATGCAACATACATTGATTATTCAGCAGCATTGTGTACTTTCTCGTGTCCATGTGCGTGCTAGGGAGACCGGCAGGTGTCTTATATGTACTTGGCTCCTATGTAATAGCTAGTGTTCTTCGTGTATGGATCATGTGTTAGGGGACTGCGATGGAAAATGATTTTCTTCTTATTTATTGAGTATTTAGCTAATTCTGATGTGCATGTTATATTTCTTGTTGCCTCTTGGGACACCCTTTACCTATTCTCTATGGAGTTTTTGGCACGTTGTTCTCATGCACCCGGACATCAATGGCTGTCTGTGTTCCTATTCATTCGATTAACTTGGAAGGCTACTGCATCGTCTCCTGGGATCTGTTATCGCGTCTCTGCGTTCTTCATTTCCACTACTTCCTTCTGTGCCTGGCCTTGGCACACGCTACAACTGCTGTCTGGTGCAGCGTCACAGCTTCTAAAATAATGTGTTTTTGTAAATTCAGCATCTCATTTGAGGTCTTGCTAACTTCTAGGCCTGCTGCGGCTTTTAAGATAAGAAAATGCCTGCACTCCTGCGCTCCTCTCGCCTCCACATTGGCCACCTAAATTCCCACGTGATACTGTTAACATTTGTTTTATATGTCTGCCATACATTGGGTTCCCTGCTCGCGTGTTCAGCATCTATCCTACCTATACCTTTACGTGCCCTATCAGTGTAGTGAGTCGCTCTCTTGGTATTCTGGAACCCTCCTGTGCGGTATACAGCACACTACTTGTCCTTTCTTATTATCTAACTACGATCCTTAGAATCAATACTTAGTGTTGCACGACCTAAACTCTTTCTTTATGGCAGAAGCGTATACATTGATTGCTTAAGGCATTGTTTCTTGGGGTCTATCTTAGTTTGTCTCGTCTTCCCCCCTAAACTCTTGGGGCGGTATGGCCGTCTTAGCTGGTACCGTTTGTCACCTGGGCGGTACTAGCGGGGATCCGGTATAGGAAGTGGTATTTGCATACTTATCTGAGATGGGGCAGTAGGAGTTACCTGCATATTCATCTGCCCCATTACATGAGTATTGCAGTGGTGCCATTACTCATTACTTCACTATGTTTAAAGATGACTCATATCAGTACAGGTCTTCTGTGTGCTTTTTGATTTTAAAGTGTAGCTGTGTGTAAAGGCTTGATAGTAAATAATGCTCTTTATGGAAACTTATAGTAGTTCTTAGGTATATATATATATATATATATATATATATATATATATATATATATATATGGGGTATTGGTGCATCTCTGCTAAATCCCACATACAGGGTCAGACGGGCCATGAAATTGTCTTGGGTACCAATGAAAAAGTGGCCCACAGTTGCAAATGACTATTCATTCCTTTTGTGACACTGTTTGAATAGAACCCACGGGGGAGTTTTTTGATAAAACGTAACGTGATGCAAATTGTGCATTTTAAAGAATATTTATTCAGCAACACTGGTCACAACTACTAGCCGCAGAGTGAAGTAACTCATCAGACTGGCCCACATTGGCCAAAAAGTGGCTCACTTTGAGCAAAAAAAACTGGCTCACACCAGCATTGTGTGTTTTTGGTTCGGCCATGGGCCTAGTGCCCTATGGGCCAGTCCAAGCTACCTGCCCACATAGATTGATAACTGGGTATGTGTCTAAGTGGACTACTAATGCTTGGACAACTGCAACCTGTGTTTGATCTCACGGTGCCAGCTTCAAGTCCACCAAGCTCTTCCTGCATCTGAACTTTAAAAACAGGTGTACAGTTGAGTTTGGAAACAATAAACATCTGTTATCTGTCTACAGCACCAAGAGCCCCCGTGGGGATCGTTATGAGCCATACAAATACACAGGGTGTGTTATTGATTGAGCTGCTCGTGTATCGGAAACTCAGGCGTTTTCCAAAAATAAGTCGAAATATGAACAATGGCGTGTTCCCAGTATTGGCGGTTGCTGTGGCGTGGGCTTGTGGTGCAGCAGCGTGCGTGATCGCGTGCGCAGCGCGGGGTCAGTCACCTGCCGTTTCTCCGTATTGCTCCTCATTTTCAACTTCCAGGGTAACCTGAAACCGCCGTCCTTTTTTTCTCAGACTTTTCGAGAGGCTCCTACGTCAGGCCTGCAATGCTGTCAACAATCTGTTGCTGGGGGGAAGTTCTTGGGGTCGAAGGTCAATGCCTCTGGCCCGCTCCTGGGACGGTATATTTACCAGTCGCGAGGATTGAGCTCTGCAGACAAGTCCTGCAGGGTTGGCCTCTGATGTGCGAGTGCCAGGACGAGGGGCGAGCGGGGAACTAGAGGGGCAGAATACCAAGAAGGGAAGAAAGGGCGAGGGAGGGGGGGCGTTATACCAAGTGTAGCGACTGTGAGAATTCCGCACTTCTGGGAAGCGAATTAGTGAGAACTGCACTTCGTGTACTCTCAGAGTACATTTCATTTTGCAATTTCTTTCTACGAAATTTAGAATAGATGGGAATTCGGAACTGCTGATTACCAAATTAGGGGGTAGTAGAATTGCGAAAATCTACATATAAATTAGGGGGAATTGGACTTCAGGCTACCTAATTAGGTGGAACTGGAATTTAGATTTTTTGAGTAGTGGGATTGGGGGGAGTGGACATTTGGAACTCCAGACTGGCAAAACAGGGAACATCATAATTTATAACTTTTTAGAGCCAGCACCAGGGGAAGCATCGCCTCCATGGACGCCCTTCACGACTCCGGGGCCCAGATGGTTCAGTACCTCCAGGTGCACTACAGGAGCTCCCAGGACTGGTTCATGTTCGTCTCCTTCGCCGCCGACCTGCGCAACACCTTCTTCGTCTTTTTTCCCATCTGGTTCCACCTGCGCGAGGCGGTGGGCATCAAGCTCATCTGGGTGGCGGTGATTGGAGACTGGCTCAACCTGGTCTCCAAGTGGTGAGTGCCCATTTCGCGTGTGTGTGTGTCACACGGCAAGCAGCTTGTTAGGGAATTGGAGCATGGATTATGAAAGTGCTTAGAGGCCACAATGGAATCTTTTTATACATTCCTTGAATCATCAATTAAGAAAAATAAGGTTGGGAAATGGAATGTATGTGTACATGGAGAAGAGGGTAGAAAAAATGGGGTGTGGAGGGAGGGGTGTAAAAATGAGGTATGGGTGTGGAAGGGGCAGGATGTATTCTCAAAAAAATTAAAGAGCCAATAAAACTCATTACAATAAAGGGCCATTCAGAAGCCCGTGACCCCTACCCCTTTAACTAGTCTGCTCTAATTTCTCATAAACTGGCATGGCGGCTCGGTGGGTTAGGCGTTTACTGCTGTGACAGACTAAGCCTTTTGTCTGCTGTAGGAGGATAAAACGAGTACCATTGCGTCAGATGATATGTTAGCATATTATTTGTCCAGCCGAGCAGCAGTTTAACTCTTGTGTGTGCTGTGTAGAGTGCAGCCCTCCTCCATCACAGCCACTCCAGATGGGGCAAGCATTCATAGTATTCTGGGCCTACTCTGATGTTACTGGGTTGTGCTCTATTAGGGTATATGGGTGCATGTTTGTTTGTACGTTTTATATAGCGCTACCAGGTATCTGAGCGCCGCTTATTACCCACAGTGTGTGGTGCTCATTTATCGGCCTCGAAGAATGAAAGGCTGAGTTTGGCTTTGCCGGGATTCGAACCTGCGTCAGCAGGCTCTGCTCAGATGTCAAAGCGAGCAGTCTACTCTCTGTGCTATCTATCTGACCAATATATGCCGACACCGATGTCAGACCGCCTCAAACCACAGACGGAACGGAACCTAACAAAAGCCACGAATAGTCTAATCTCAAGAGCAGACGTGTTTATTTACAAACCAGCAGCATGACGTCATCGGTGACACTTTTCTGGACTGGACTACCATGGGCTGACTTTGAACTAGACTTGGAATTATTCGTCCAAAGTCTGGACTACAGTTGACATTATTCAGTCCAGAGTTTGCACTAGAGTTGAAATTATTCAGTCCAGAGTTTGCACTAGACTTGGAATTATTTGTCCAGAGTTTGCACTAGGCTTGGAAATATTTGTCCAGAGTTTGCACTAGGCTTGGAAATATTCAGTCTAGCGTGCACGAGGAGCAATAAGGCTTGAGATTCGCAGCGCCGCGGCCGGGTGCGCTTTTAAAGTTTATTTTCCGAGCGTCATCAGGAAGCACACATCATAAAACACAGCCCCTGTCCTTGATGCAGACAGGGTACGGCCACTGAGGACTGGGGAGGTGGAAGGGGTGATTTGCCTAGGATCACACAATGTGGTCAATCGGAAATCCGGATCAGAAATCACGGGCCTGGCTCGCGTACCTCTAGGCCACTACGTTCTCAGTTTCTTCGTTCGATTGATACCTCGGCGCAGAAGCCCTGTCCTTGGGAAAGCCTGCAGACAACGGAATTAGCAAACTGAGCCAAACCATCCAGTGGCTTCTCAACAAGCAAACGTTGTGTTCATTGTACGCAATAATGGCACCCACAACGTATTGTGCTGAATTATTCTTCGAATTATTTTTTTACTCTATTCTGCCCCCCTGTGTTTCTTTTGGGGCGGCGCAAACGGGACTCAAGGGCGCGCTCAAACCAGGCCGCCCAGAGTCTCCATAAGTTAAGGCACACCAAGATCAAATCTCCCCGTGACACTCTGCACTTCAAGTCTCCCCGAGACATTATACATACCAAATCACCCTGAAACACTCTACCCTTCAAATCTCCCAAAGACACCCTGCACTTCAAAGCTCCCAGAAATGCACTACAATCAAATCTCCCCGAGACATTATACATATGAAATCACCCTGAAACACGCTACACTTCAAAAAATCTCCCAAAGACAGTGCACTTCAAATCTCCCCGACACACTCTATACATCAAATCTCCCTGATACACTATGTACTTCAAATCTCCCTGAGACACTCTGCACCACTTCAAATCTCCCCCAGACCACCAACACGTCAAATCTCCCTGAAACACTGCTCTTCAAATCTCCCTGGCCGAGACGCTCTACATATCAAATCTCTGTGAGACACTCCGAACTTCCAATCTCCAGGAGACCCTGCACTTCAAATCTCACTAATAATTGTATTGTATTTATTGTGTTTATATAGCGCTTTAATCCAAAGCTTGCAATTGCAACGGAGCTTCTTACTATAGATTTTAGTATTAAAGAGAATTACATACTCGGTTAAATACATCGCGTACAATTGTGACAGACAATCTGTGAATTTTCCGTGTTTTCCCTTCTCCAAACTTGATTTCCGTTCTAAGATTTTTGCAAAAGAGATTTTCTCCATAACTTTATATCGGGGCATTCTCAAATCAAGGACAGCTCAGCCACAAGCGGGCCAGCCCCATAACCCACCGTGCCATCCATCCCAATGCGTTATGTACTTTGTGAGACTCGATGCTGGGGTTTGTGTTTCTGATAGCTCAGCGGATTTTGCGCCTGCAGGTTCATAAATGTATGTCATAAAGATGCACAAAATGAGAAAGATTTTTAAAATGTTCCGAATGATCTATAACGTGTAATACCCCTCTACAGCTACATAATTAGTATATATTTAAATCGTTCAGGAAATTTCAACCTGGGTCTAATCCTCACTTCTGTACAGATCATTCGTGATTCTGGGCAAATCACTTTGTTTCACTGTGCCTCAAATTGCAATGGGCTGATTTCTGCTCCTCCTTACTTTCATCCACCTCAAACCTCCTCCTCTTGGGTGACTTTGTTATCCAATTGGATGCCCCTGCTTCAGCATCCACTCTTTTCATTGGCCTCTGCGCCTCTCCCTCTCCATCCTGCCCTCCGGTCCAACCCACTCGGCTGGACAAACCCTGGATGCCATCATCCACTCCTACCTCTCGCTCGCTCCCCCTCTGGTCACCCCTCTCTCCTGGTCAGACCATGCTCTCCTCTCCTCCCACCTGGGTCCCTTCGGCCTGCCTACCACACCCACAAAGGCCCTGCCAACCTCGTTCTCGAACATTTGCCCGATGGACCGAGTGTCAGCTGCTGCCTTTGCTTCTACCTTCTTCCCCCTTTAGCCTCTACCTCAGACTCTACTCTCTGCAATCTCCACTTAGCAGTCACCAATACTCTTGACATTGTTGCTGCTGTCACGAGGGTCTGCCTGAAACCTGCCTCTAAGTGTAACACCTGGTATGACTCTGAACTTGCAGCTGTGCCAAGAAAAGGGCCCACATTCAGGCACGGGTATTAGATTAGGTGCATCCAATAACACGGCTGAACTTTTCAAAATCTGCAGGGCGCTAGCCAACCCTTCCACAGTCTCGTCCTCCCATCTTCCTTCGCAGGCTCTCTACAATGCACTGGCCACACACACTGCCACCAAAGCTCAGGACATCCCGAATACCATTGTTACTTACCAACTAAACCCACCCCACACCCTCTGGCCTCCCTTGACCACTCCCCCCTCCTCCTTCACCCCTGTCACACCTGAAGAAGTTACCAGAGTTGTCCGCTCTATGAAGGCTTCTTCCAAACAGGTTCCCCCCCTGTTCGTCCAGAACTTTCAAGGGCAACATTGGCTCGCTTACCCCTGGACTCGCTGATTTTTGCAACTACTCTTTCACCACTGGCTGTTTCCCCTCCTCCCTCAAGCACTCCCTTGTGTGCCCACGATTGAAAAAGCCATCAGCAGACCCTACCTGTCCATCCAACTACCGCCCTATTTCAATCACCCCCTTCCTGGGGAAGCTGCTGGAGAAGCTAGCATTGCCCCATCTCAACTCACACACTGAACTTGTCCATGGTCTCCACGATCATCAATCTGGATTCAGAGCATCCAGAGGCACGGAAACTGCTCTTCTGAACACCCATAAAGAACTGCTCGCATCCCTTGACTCCAACTCCCCAGCTGTCCTCATTCTACTTAATCTCTCTTCTGCAATTGACACTGTTAACCAGTTCATCCTCATACAAAGGGTCCACGATACCCTTGGTATCTCAGAACAGGCACTGGAATGGCTGACCTCTTTCCTAACTGACCACTCTTCCCATGTCATCTTGGGCACCTTCTCCTCTCCTACTTCCTTCTCCACCTGTGGTGTCTCCCACAGATCTGCCCTCCTAAACCCTGGCTCTTCAACATTTAAGCCGGTCCGATAGCACAGCGAGTAGAACGCCCGCTTTGACATCCGTGCAGAGCCTGCTGACGCAGATTCGAATCCCGGCAGGGCCAAACTCGGCCTTTCATCCTTCTGAGGTCGATAAATGAGTACCACACACCGTGGGTAATAATAAGCAGTGCTCAGATACCTGAGGGTTCGTAGCGCTATATAAATGCTAAATTTTTATTTATCTATCTCGCTCAGCTGGCACACCTCATCTCCTCCTTCTCGAACCAACTACCAGTGTTATGCAGATGACACTCAACTCTTTTTCAGACTTTCTACTGACTCACTGCACCTTCCATCATCCCTGACTGCCTGTCTGCCATGCAGGCTTATTGCACTTCCAATGATCTCTGCCTCAATGGCAGCAAAACTAAGATCCTTCCGATTGGGACTCCTGCTCCCTCCTTCTTCCCTTCTCTCCGACACCCCACCTTGGGCTCTAACCCTGCTCCTTCTTCTGAAGCCAGAAGCCTTCTGCCCCAATTACACACTCCCAGTTACACCCTGGCTTGTCATCTGGACTCAAACGCACCCCCTACTGTCTGATGGATAGCACTGCACATCTGACGTGCTTCTGCTACAAGCACTGTGTCTGTAAAGCGTGCAGCTGCTTTTTGGCGCTAGTATCTGCACGATGTCAGATGCCAAAATATAAATATTTAGTAGGTATTGGAACGTTCTGATATGTTACGTTAAGCCACATCCTGAGGCTGAAAGTGACATTCAGGCATCATGACATCAGTCTGCGTGTACAAGTGTCGGGCACCGCCATGTCATCTTGGGCACCACTGCTGATGCTCAAAAGGGCCCTCCACAGACGGGTTTATGACCCCATAGTCTGTGCTCGGCAGGATTCCATTTCGCTAGGACAACACTTGTCCGTTCACGCTTCCCTTTTTCAATTCATTAGTATGAGGTGGTTAGGCCATATTTGTTGGCTGGAAGAGAAACAATACTACAACTCCCAGAATGCTTTCACTGGGTGAATGAAAGCATGGTGAAGCGAAGTCCTGGTGTAATGGGGTCACCAGGGCCTCCCTGCCGCTGGTGCCTGGAAACAGGATACCTAGATATTGAGGAAAGGTGAAGCCCACCCACCGGGCCTTTTTGACGGCCTTGTTGAAACCACAGACCCTGCTGTATCTCCAACCCTGTCTTTGCTCTCGCGCTTCTTCTCCCGGCACGCTCCTGTCCCAAAGGAGATGACCACTGCGAAAATAAGGCAGATTCAGCTGTCGAGTGAGTGGTTCGTGATCGGCCACTCAGCAGAGTTCTCTGGGAGACTTGCTGAGCTTAGTGAAAAGGATGCAGGATACTTATCTGTGAACGCAGGGCCGGTGCACACTTCCTGCGCCAGGGCGCCAGGGCACCGGTGCCATTCACCCCGCGCCCTGTTCGTGCAAATCCTCCACGGGTTATTGCACCAACGAAAGAAGCTAGAATGAGCAGGCCTCCCCGCCCGAGGGACCGCTGCGATTGGTCGCCCATCTCCCCAATGAGATTCTGACCCCAAGTATCTTTGTGATGTCGACCCCCTGCATTTAAAATCTACAGAAAATAAAACAAAAAACATATGGCAAGTGTCCACAAACATGGCTAGGATGATCCCAAAGGTACCAGAAATAGGCCAGCATATGTGCATGCCCCGACTACATGCAAGTTGGGGCCACTGCTTGCCCACGGTGTCCCAGCCCACGTCAGGTATTGCTCTCAGCCACTCCGTGCCACGTGCTGTTATTGGTTTATGGTCACTGCATCAAATTCCTTGCATCGACATGCATTTCCATCACATTTTTTCCATCTAAAAAATTTGCATCAAATGCGTTTTTTTCTTCTTATTTTTGTTGTTGCCCCAACCCTCATTGTTACCCTTTACAATGCACCTAAACAAAAATTAACCCTTTACCCACAAAAATATGCATTTGATGGACATTTTTTAGATGGAAAAATGTCGATGGAATGGCATTAGATGCAATGACCAGAGACCGCTGTCATTGTATGCCTCCTATGGCCATGATATATGCAGGTGCTCCTACCACAAGCCAGGCCTGGCCATCACATGCCCATGCACATCCACTACATGACAGGTATTGTCACACTATGCCCAGGTACTCCCGGCATATGCCAGGTACGGGTTCCATTGGACCAGCAAATCAAGTTCGAAGACCTCTGCACTGTGTAAAAGGTCCCTGCGGTGGGGCCCACTGCAACACTGCCAGAAACGCAAAGTCGAGCGATAGGCCAAGTGAAATATAGAACGTGGGAACGTGAAGATGATCCACGTGGGAAGAAGCCCCCACCTGTAGGGTGCTTGCAACCCCAATAACAGCGACTGACCCTTCGGGAAACTGTACTAGTCAACACTTCCACAAGCGCAAACCGCATTCTCCCGTAAGTGAGCCTGGGACTGTAGCCCCCCACAACTCCATATGAGAGGACCTACCATTGAAAAATAGGTTTTGTTGTCACCCCAAGTAAAGTTGGCTAGTGTGGTATTCGGGAGGGGGGGTGGGACTGGGAACCAAAAGAGGCCCTGGAAAGAATGTTCAAAGTGGCCCCATATTACACATTTTCAGCAAGCCCAGCCCCTTTCCTATGAGAGAACATTTGGAAATACCCCACAAAAGAGGCCCAGGGTGCAGAGGCCCATCAGGAAATCTCCAGGGTTTCCTATAGGCCAGTCCAGCCCTGGTGGTATTGATGGGGTGGTCGGGTCCAGGTGGCTCATTTAAACCTTCCAAGTGGCCACGTGCCATGCGTGACAACTCCTGGCAGGCTGGGCTTCTTAGACAGAAATGCTTTGCATGCAAGGACTACAAAAGCGACACTGCAAATCCCAGAATGCAGAGGGCTGTTGTCTAAAATCCCTGAACTGGCCGAAGTTGTCTCAAAAGACATGGATCCACTTGGCAGCTCTCAATCGTGCCCCTCAAAACCTTATCACTCCCGGGATTGACAAATACTTTTGGCCTGAGCAAATTTCATAAATTAGTGAGTAGCCCTTCTGTGCCAGAATGCTATCTACTAAGGTTAAATAGGCCGAGCCTTTTAGGTTTTTAGAAATAAAATCACGTGGGTAATTCTGTTTCAGAAAGGAAGGTCTGCTAATGAGACCCCCACAATTCTCCATACCAAAATCATGGTGCACTCATGTGTCTTTGCTCAGACAGTCCCCTAACATTCCCAGCACCAGCTCTGCAGTGGCAGCAGGGCAGGTTCAAAGGTCACATTTGCATTCCCAACAGCTGCTGGAACAGAAATTTCCAACAGGCACTGGTGGCTTTTAAAGTTCTACCCTCTGATTCAAAACATGATAACTGTGTAGCGTAGTCACCCTGGTGACACGTTAAACTGTAAATATAAACTGTGTCTGGTTATGACATAGTGGCTACTCGGACCACACAATTATATAGCCACAGAAATTTGGATATCATATTAGCGTCAATTTTGTGAGCACTGCTTAAACTGCAACAAGGCTGGTGCGTATTGGCTGTCTATCCTAGATGTTCCTACCATGTGGGGCAATACTCGGGAATCTTGTCTTTGGATCCCCCTTCCTCCGAGATAACAGCAGCCCTCCCAAGGAGGTCCCCTGGGAACCAGTGCTTTAAAGCAATTCCCGACATAAACAAGCATCTCTCACATTAGAGTGCTGATCACTGGAGTGCATTTGAAGTCAGTGGACCTGGGAAGGGGTAGAGTTACAATAACCTATAAGAGAGTTTAGGCTAGGAGCAGAGTTTTACCATCTTGGTTTCTGCTAGTGCTCCCACAAATCCTGCCCCTACCAACTTCCTGCAGACAAGGCACTCTGGGTGTGATGTCAGAAGGTGAAGGACAGTTGTTACAACAGTCTGAATTAGACCACTGACAACAGGCTTGCTTTGGACCAATCCCATGTAATATTTTGCCTTTATATGGGAAGCAAACCCTTCTCCTAGTTTTATCTTTGAACTCTCATACAGTCTTTTCCAAAGTCCTCTGCCACAGAGGTGAAGACAGAAGGCTCAGAGGCAAGCTCTTCTCCCTACCCTAAGAGCAGATTTGAGGTGACCAGCTGGCAGGATTAGGCCTACTGCAATTGAGACACTTGTACTCAAGACCCTGCTCACTAGAGGTGGTAGAACCCTGCAAGTGTGCTCTGCAACCCTCCTGGAAGAGAGGTGTAAACATAAAGGGCTTACCTGGCACATGGGCATCCTGGATTGGGTCTCCCTGGCACCCAGACGTTAAGGTGAAGTTCTAGAACCTTTTCCCAGCTTTGAAGCATTTTCCTGCTAATACGTCCACTTAGAAAGTATTTTCGAGCTGCCATAAGCCACAGGAGCTGCTTTTGACACTTGCCGCTGTCTGATCTGCTGTTGAGCCGCTGTGCCGCTGGCTCCATCTTCGTGGTGGTCGCCACTGAAGCACCACGACTCGCTGCCGGACCTTCGTGAGACAACTCAACTCATCGAGGCAGCACCTCCACCCTTCGCTTGCCTGTGCTTTGGCCGATTGAGCCAATCCTTGCTGCGGATACTGTATCACACCGTTATACAGCTTCAAGGTGTCTCGTCCTGTCTCAAAGCTCGCAATCTACTGCAACCCCAATTTGAAACACCTCGACTGATTAAAAACACCAAGAAGCTAGCTTGATGTTGTCGATCTCCAAAGAAAAGACACAAAGATATTTGAAGTTGCCCTGTCGCCATGTCTGTTTTTTAATTAGTTGGGTCTATTGTTAGTTTTTATTAAAGTTCCTACGTTTCTGGAGCCTTGGACATTCTTTTATTTCTGTACCACCATAGTATTGTTTTTGTTGCAACTGCATCAGCTCACACCCCTCCTGAAGAGTATAGCATGTCATTGGCCTGCGCTACCAAAAGAGGCAAATGAGGTATACCCATCGGGCTGCGCCCGTTTCACCTTCATGATTGGGATCACTGATTGAGTAGGCTGTTTAGCTCCTTCTCATCCCTGTACTCCTGCAGAGGAATTGTGATTTCATCACACCATCTCAACCCCACCGTGAGTGAACAGAATCAGTGTTCCACATGTAGGCAGTTTGCATTGAAGAAAGGACAGAGTCACAGGTGACCCCCTACTGCAAAAGGTAAACGTGCAGCACTAGTGACCAAAACTAAACATAATTGTCACGTAGCATTGTGCAACATTTCACCTATTGCAAGATTTTTAGCCAGCAGCACCCTAAATGTGGTCCTACAAGTCCCAGTGCGCAGACTTCTCACGTTATGTATCAGTTGTGAGAATATAGCCATTCCTGGTTTTGTTCTTGGTGTTCTGAGGCTTTTAGTTTTGCATTAAATTCTACATGCAAGGCAAAAACACACAAAGGCCAATAAGAAAACCTTAACATAAGAGTTACTTACTTCGGACATGGGACAACTTCAGAACTCAGTAAACTATAACGGAATTCTGGCACTTGTAGTGTTTTTTTCTATGTCCTTGACTGAAAATCCAGGAGTGTCGAAAGATGTCATCAGTGTAATTGGAACACTTGCCAGCTATAACGATGGCAAATAACCGTCACTAGCCAAAAACAAACCTCCCTAAAAAGGAGTGAGCATTTTGCACAAGTACTCTGGTATCTTTTGGCCCCTTCCTGCCATAGGTTCATGCCTTTGTAAACTATGGTATACCAGAGGACCGAGGCTTGTGCTAGACAATCACTGTACAGCAGAGTAACCAGGGCCCAATGAACCCTCCCCCGGTAAATGACGGAGGACTCAGCCAAGGGCAAGTTAGAAGTGTCCTTTATTTTCCATAACAGACGGGGATCATACAGGAAAATAATTCTGCAATCACAGCTCCTGAGCCCGTGTTATGAGTTGTTAGCAAATTTCATCACAACTTAGAACCATTCCCCAAAAAGCTTTGAGCCCATACTATTGGCTGGAGTGGTAGTGCCTATAGACAGCACCTATAGAGGTTAGCTGACTATTCCTTGTATGTCAGGTGGTCTCGCCTGAGACTTCCCCAAAAACGATCTATTACATTGTTGCAGGGTGGCAGGACTACCATTGGCCCTTGCCCTTTTCCACTCATCCCTGGATTTGCATTCCCTGATTGGCTGAAGTGCATCTCCTCGGGCCTGGGATCCCGCTCTGTTCTCAGCGCTCTGTGTGCCTTCTGAAGGTGATAAGAAAGACTATGTGTCCCCATTGTTTCCACTGGTATAACCACCTAGCCTGAGAGACTGCTGCAGGTTGAAACATTGTTAGACAACACGTGTATCAGTTCTTGTCTTCTTCGCTGGGAACTACTCTCTTCCCACAGCGGGTAAATGGATATTGCTCAGCCGCACCACGTGGGTGAGGACCGCAAAACTGAGCTTTTTTTGTCTGCAATTAGTGAGGATTTATTCTGCAGGTGGCTCCCTGTCCTTGAAGACAAGAATGTTCTGCTTGCCTCTGACCTTGGCTGTGAGCACCAGTTCTGAGAACCATGCTGTAAAATCGGCTTTCCTTTGTGCCTTATTACGAGGCCTGTGCCTTCATGTAACTCTACTATAGTGATGCTATGATTTCTATATGTCTAGATTGTACCATTTTCCTTATGGGTTAGTGCTAAATGGCTCTTCCAGGCTCCTTACACGGCCCTGTATTTCCATATGGTTAGTTGCAATAAGCGGCTGCAAGCTTGCTCTGCATCTTTTGCTTTCTTGCGTTTCTGCGTTTGGCTAATGAAAAAAAAATAGGAAAGACTTTCGACAGTATGTGCATATATCATCTGTCCTCTATCTATGGAAGTGTGTATTCATGTTTCTTCATGTGTGTGTCCGTGCAACTTCGTGCAGGGATGCAAGTTTGCTTTGTGGCTAACGTTACTATGTCGTGGTGTCTCTAATAAGATCAGCACAGCTGGATATTTATCATTAGTCAATCAGATCCAGTGTGGAGGCACCTGTATCCGCGAAGAGATCAGCTGGATAAGGTTTGAATGGTTGTCTAAGACAATATCTGGTCACATATCTAGAAGTTACTAGTCCTGCTGGGGGCTGGCCAAAGAGTGACTGGCATCTCTCGTTTCTTAGTCTTCAGGCTGTCATGCGTATAGGGGTCTGAAGGGGCACACCATGGACCCTCTCTTCACCTCTGTTAGAACTAATAGTAATAGTGGTCTGGCGTGTCTTTGAACGTCCACTCTGATCCCTCATGCAGGATGTCCCGTCTGCAGCACCACTAATGTGGCCCTTAGTAACGGAAGAGCTGCCTTCAACACTCGTCCGCTGATCCCTCACACAGGAAGTCCCAGCGTTAGCATTTCTGCTCTGATACGCAATCTAAAGTCCCCACCAGCGTGGTCATGTTCCAGAGGCGAAATCGAGGACCAGAGGGGTGGCAGAAGAGTGTGACTCACAGGGGGTCAAGGACCAGGGTGACTCACTCAGCAGGTAGTCAAGTACCAGAGGGGTCATGGACTAGAGGAGCATCTCACAAGGGCATTGCTGCCAAGTTGGCCCATGTCGTGCTCGACACCATGAGCCAGTCCGGGATGTTCACTTTGCTCAGCCGCATATTTATAATGGGAAGAACAAAACTACCAGTCCCAGCATTCCTCAGGAAATGCCTGGACTGGCTCCCACGTGGCATGGGGCTTCTTTGCAGCTATGCAAGGAAGCCAAGGACCAGAGGGGACAAGGGCCAGAGAAGACCAGGACCAAAACAGCCAAAGATTGTATAAATCCCATTTGTACCAGAAATGAAAATAGACGCGATCAGAAAAAATAAAATGCAATATAAAGGCTTCCCTATACTTCTTACCCTCTCGCATCCTGCAACTAGCGCCTAGACGCCCCTGGGTTAAGTGCACGCCTACAAAGGTTCAAATAAATAAATAATGTTTTTATGCTTTTCTTTGTATGTTTGCATTATTGTGTTATGTTTCTTACTTTTGAGACCTATTAATAGTTTTAGATGTTCACTTGTATCTGCAGGTTATTTGGTTGGAAGTCAGCTTGTTATGACAGGGCATCCAGATATTTTGTTTCCTTCCGACCTGGCAACTGGGACTACAATGGAGCTCGGTACCAAAATATGCGACCCACGTTCGCACATCGCAAAGCAAAAAAGAGAGGCAAAGGCAACGGAGGGGTGTGTGTGTGTGTGTCTCCAATAAGCAGAAATCTCAAGGAGTCACGTGTTAAGCGTGGCTAGTTTGCAATCTGGGACAAGTGGCCATTTCTAATAGGTGAATACGTATCAAGAGTGCATTCTCTCGACTTTTCCATTAATCTCAGGGCCCCCAGGGCACCAGCTGGGGGAACTTTGGGCACAAGTCGAACCAGGGAAGGGCTGTATCGCCAACCAAACAGGGACACATTGATATCACTACACCAGCTGTAGTGAGGCATTAAAATGCACCTATGCGCTAGTGAACCGGTTCACACTATGCCACACTGCTACTTTGTCCTGCTTACAAAGGACACCATTTTCCCCACCCACCACCCTTAATACAGGTTTGTTAAGGGGCTATTTCTTTGTCACAACCACGAGGAGCAGTAAAAGTGGCATACATGCCAACATATTCCATTCGGGAGACACTAGTTCAGTTCAGGTTAGTTTTGGCCTATATGCCATTAGCGTGCAGCTAGGGGGAAATGGCATATGAGGAGGGATACAAAGCTTGTAGGTGTCGTTTGGTTATTTACCCACCCACTGACTGCCCGTGGCTTTGCTAATCCCGCTGGCCATTTCCACCCACTTCATGCTACTCTCTGCCCAGAGCACATCCTCATGGCATCTCTTTGAGCTAACTTTATCAAGCATTACCTTCAAACCTGGTGTTCAAAGTTCCTTTTTTTTTTTAAAAGCAGTCATAGTTAAATTGGAGCTGTAAACTCGCTACTGGTGTAATAAAAATGTCCTAACCAGGACTGCCTTCAGCCACTCGATTTATATAATGGATTCACTGAAATCCTTTTAAAAACAAGCACTGGCAAAGCCAACAGTTTTGGCCTGTGTATAATTATTAGGCATTTGTCAGGCACTTCTCTTAGACGCCCAGGTACTCACACCATTTTACAGCTGCACCCATTGATAGCCTGTTCATACCAGTAGAGCAGTGCCTGGCAAATGCATTTCCAATGCCTACACATTACGGCATTACAAATGCATGTTTTCATTTTGCTTTCTGGGATTTGTAGGCCTGGATTTCCTCATTTTAAACCCATGACTACAAGTCCCGAAATGCAAAGTTAAAACCAGGACTGGTCTTTTGTCTCTCTTAAGGAATGAATATTGATGGCATGTACGCAATGGGGGTAATAACCCAAACCCTTATAGCGTCTTCTTATTCTGCTCTCTCTGACAAGAGGAAACGGGGGTAACACATCACCTCTGATACAATGGGATGGGAAACAGCAGCTTGAAGGCCCAGGTGGACCGGCGCCAGTGCTTCCACCAAGTGTGGGGGCTGGGTGGTACTGTCAGCAGGGTCCTCCTATGGGCAACCACTTCTCTCGCCTTGGCGTGACGCGCTTGGGCTATTCTCACCATTTCAGATCAGCCTCTAATGTTTCAATCGAAAGTCTTAAACTCAAGATAACGCGCAGCCTCATTCTTGTTTTAGTTCCTAAGTTATTTGATATATCTCAAAGTTTCTGTGTGTGAGAATAATGTCACCCTTCTGACACAAAGGGGCGAGCGGGACCGGCCCAACCGCACTCCCGCCAAAATCCTTCTTACTTCCCTTTGTAGTTCTGGGGAAGCGTTTGTTTGACCACCTGGAGTGTGTGCTCACCTGTAGCCCTGATTGTCCACAGAGGTTCCAGACTGCATTATCAGTGTGCCCAAGCCATGTTGTTTAGCAGTGCATTGTCTATGAGTTCACTGAACGGCCCTCAGTAATAATATGATATGATAGGTTATTTATAACGCGCTTAATACGGAGAGGTTTCTAAGCACGGACCCGGGGATCGAACCTGTGTTGCTCCATGTCGTCTTGCTTCTAAGGCGAGCACATTGCCCCCTGAGCTATCCTCCCAAGACAATCTGTTATGTTCTGTTATAATATCATATCATGTTCTGTTATATGGCATTTGTATAGTGCCTACTGCCATTGGTATGGCCTCAAAGCTCTGTGGGGTGAACGCCCTTGGAAGGACCGGGGTCTGAGATGTGAAGGAGGATTCTATGCGGGTGCATTTTTAGCCAGCTCGAAGGTAGTTAGGGGTGGCTAGATCCCTGATAGTGACCCAAGGAGATCTGGCTGGTGGATAGGTGCTCTGATAGGCTGTCGGAAGAGTATGCGAGTTAAGAAGACTGATTATGTGGACAGCTGGACAGAATTTTTTTGTGGGACTCTGCTGCATTCTATTGGCACTGGTGATGTGTGTTGTGGAGTCAATTTGTGATTGCTGCAGATGTATGCGGGCGGGTAGCTGTTCCCGGGAAGGATACAGCTATGTTCCATTGTGATGGCGGTCTATGCTATATATTGTTTCTTACACACATATAGCGGCACTCGCGTCTCCAGTGGTCACATGTTTGTGATCACATGTAGGAGTTCAATTGACTCACAGGCAACCACCAGAGTCATGGAGCCGGCAAAATCATGAATCATTGTGCATTTTAGGCATAGCTAACCAGACAAGAACACTGGCAGTGGATATTGGTTTCCGGCTATCCCCTGCACACGGTTCTCATGTTGGGAGAACTGTGAAGGACCACTAGAGTCAGTCCATATCAAGTAGACGAGGCGGCAGATGTGGATTGCATAATCAGGCACTTGGAGGTCTACATTGCACCTTTCCTGGCAGCTCACACCTGAGTGGGCTCGGGCGGGTCTACAGGTTATGGTTACACCACAGGCACTACAAAGCTGCTAGCATTTACATCATGGATGACCTTGATTGATGATTGCTTCCCTGATTGTAGTCTGAGAGTCGGAAGCGGCTGTGTTTGCGATTGCTAGCGAGCGACAATGCGGCTTGACTCTGTGAACTCTGCAGGTCCCTTCCTCTAATCTCTCTAATCCCGAGTTCGCAGGAAACGCAGTGCTCTGAGCTCCGAGGCTCTGTGACGGCTCCGGGAAGGCTCAGTGAAGGCAGAGGTTCAGCTGTGAAGCTGTGAGGCGCGGGAGCCGAGACGCCGAAGCTCTGATTAACTGGCAAGTCTGTCGAGGCAGCTGTGTGCACAGAAGATTCCAAGTAGGTCTCGGGGCTCAGGGCGATTGGAAGCCGTGCCGAGCCGAGGCGATTGGGAGCCGAGAGTGAGAGTGTATGAGTGTGTTGCTCGGCAGCGGGGGGTGCTGAACGCAGGTGCTGGGCTAGGTGCTGGGCTAGTGGTCCGCGTCCTGGTCCAGACCTAGGGCTATGACCATTGTTGGACTCGTGGTCCCCAGCGGCCGGACCGCCGAACTGCAGTTGAGGTGCTTATTGGAGGCGTGTTTTGTAGTTTTCAGCCTCTAGCCCCCAGCAGTGCCTCCAACATCCTGCGGTGCCCTAGTGTCTTAGTGCACCGTCCGTTGTCCCAACAACGTATCTCATGAACACCATTTGTCCGAGTGTCTGTGTCGGAAGCAGCCTCACTGTGTGCGTAGTGGAAAGCGAAGTGCGGCTTGACACAGGGAGGTAAGGAGGCTCCCTGCATAGCTGACCTGCAAAACACCGATTAGCGGCCTACTGTACTTGGCCTCAGGTATCCCGCAGGTACCCCATACCCACCCTCTCTGACCTGCCCACTCACCACTGCGCTATCGTTGCACCTGCCGGGAGGACAGCAAGACCAGCGCAGGAGTGACAGTAAGGAGTGGGAGTTTGGAGGTGGGATCAGGTGGCGTAAGTATCCCTGATATCCCTGATAACCGCTCCCCTAGGGTACCGGAAAACAGACAGTAGGGGTGTTTGGGGAATAGGAGGGGCGCAGGGCAGTTGGCACGTGAACTGCACTGACCGTCTGCACACCCTGCATTGGTCCTGGAAGCGACCACTTCGGGGTGGTGCACCGAGTAGTACTGCTATCATTGAAGTAGGACTCTGACAAAGAAACTTCCTACGGATTGTGTTGTCACTTTGTGGACATGCAGCGGGGGAAAAGAGTTCCCCAGTCGAATTACAACTTGCGGAAAGGTAAGACACAACTTTTGAAAGAAGACAAGGAGAACAATAAGAAAGGCAAAAAATGCAAGAAGAATTCAATAAATCCAGTGCCTGCGGCACAAGGAGCTATCACAGACTTTTTTGCTGTGAATCCACCACCGGAAATAAATTCAACAATTAATGAGGAAACAGCTGTACCAGGCATTAATGGCAGCATCTCACTAAATTCCACGAACTTTGAGGACATTGATAACAACTCATTACTTGACCTCTGTCTGAGTATTCAGAGAGGAATGGCATCACAGAATCCACAGAGGGCAGCTAACAATTCAACTCATCAAAAAGAAAGCATCAGTACAACGTTGGAGGTATTTAATTCCGAGGCCAGTTGTGGTCGCCTATCTGCTTCTCCAAATCTAGCGATGGCATCCATGGAGGACGGCCCCGAAAACGAGGCCGAAGAGGATAACAGCCCGCACGCCAATATTACGGCAATAACCGAGCTCCAATCGTCAGTAGCCTCTTTACAATTTGCACTTAAAATACTCTTGCAAATGTCAGAGCGCATATTGACAAATACTAACACCATTACGAGGGCATTGGAGCTTAAGGACCTCCCTCGAGATGAGGTGGAAGCGAACCTTTCGGATGCAGTTCATATTGTGGAAGAGATGGAAGAGCTGGAAAAGTTTATTGAGGCAGCTGCCGAGCATCCTGTCCCTAAGGACAATGCCCTAGTTGAGGAACTTTCAGTAGCAAATGTAGAAGATCTAGAGATTGCACAAAGTCCTGGGACCTTTCCCACACGGAAACAACGTAGATTAGCCAAAAGGGCACTCAAAAACAAGAAAGTATCAACGAACGCCCCACTCCCTATCGCGAGACCTCAATCAGCCCCGGAATCGCGCTCTAAAAAAGCCAGAAAAAGAATGGCACGAGCGGCAGCTCGAGCTATAAAAGCAAAGGGGCCTTTGTCAGACTGGCTAGTACCCGGGAGAGAAGTCTAGTGTGGTGGATCTAGATGAAGTCTCAAGGGTGGACTCGGAGCAAGACCTAGACTACAGTGCTACATTATATCCTGAAGATCCCATAGGGTCGGGCGGAACAGGAGAAACACTTGAACCTACACGGCCCGTACAAAGAAGTTCAGATGAGGAATGTAATCTGAGTCGCATCTGTTACATTAAGAACCTCTATCCTAGTGGAAAAAATCCCTGGTTGTCGCGATCAGAATTCTTAACTAGACTTCACTATATTCCTCAACTTCGAGTTATGAAATCTGATGACTTCTTGTTTGTTGAACCCTTACAGGTTCCTAACTCCCATGTCTCTGCCATACATTGCACTTTCTTGGCTTCTGCGCAGATGATTAGAAAATATAAAGAAGAACTGATAGCGGTAGATATTGCCATTGACGTTGATCCACAGGAGAGGGACGCAAATGAGGAATCTGAGTCCATTGATATACAAGCCCCCACGGCCAAAGAACCTAATTTGGTGGCACTGGAAAACCCGGCGATGACTGAAATACAGCAAGCTCTTAAAACATTGTTGGAAGCTCTCCCGCGAATCACACACAACCATTGAAGCTTTTCTCTTATATCGTGGAACTGTCAAGGCTTTGTCCATCTATTGAGGCCAGAGGGATCAGTGGACTTGCTGTCTAAGCATAATTGCATATGTCTCCAGGAAACATGGACACTGAATCCACTAATGCTTGATGGTTTTGTAGTATATCAGTCACTTGCCAAAAGGGGGGACAAGGATCGCCCATATGGGGGTTTACTCACGGGGGTGGTTAACACGGTCAACTCTCGGAAGATTCAGTCCAAAGCCGCTGATTACCTTCTGGCGGTTGAGGTGGACTATCCAAATGAAAATGGGCAAAGTAGATTTTTAGTAATTAACTTCTATAATCCCCCTGGAGCGTTGTCAAGAGAACCACTACAAGAGGCTATTCATGAGTTATTGTCATCTTGGACACAAAGGTCTGGTAATCTAGCGGTAGTGGTTATGGGGGATTTTAATTGCCATATGAGGGGCGATCATCTGGTTTCTCCTAACCCTGTCCTGAGTGAAATATGCTTGATGTCTCATGGGAAAAGGGAGAGTGAAGGGTTAGGGTGGTTACAACTGTTCGATACCTGGGAATTAACCATGATTAATGGTCGAACATTAGGTGACCGGCCGGGGAAACACACATGGTCCAATGGCATATCATTTAGCACTTTGGACTATATATTTATGTGCCCCGTAATGCAGTCCATAGTTACTGACATGAGGGTAATACCCAATAATTGGAGCGACCATGCGTTACTTCTTTGCTCACTCAGCCTCCCTCTCCCTTCCGCCTCTCATTTGAACATTGGCAATATTCAAACCAATTGCTCAGGATCCAGAATAGTATGGTCGGAGAGAACCATTAGAGCGGCTACAGAAGCACTTACATCTCCCGCTCAGTGGTCTCTTCCTCATTTCGAACAGATGACCGCAAACGAAATAGAAGAATGGATCCTAGGATTCTCGGGTTTGCATGCCACAATAAAAAAGAAGCACATGATAAAATTGGGAGGTTCAACTCCCCCTTATAATAAGGGTATACGTGACGCCAAGAGAGGGCTAAGAGCAGAGATTCGGGGTCTTAAGCACTTTCATATAGTGGGAACAACCTATTACGAAAAAGTCAGAAAAGCCAAAAATAAATACAGAGCCTGTATTAGGAACATCAGAACAATAGAGAGGAATATCAGAAATCAAAAGCTTGTTAAAACCGTTTGCTCTGGAAACTCGCGTAATATATGGCTACTATTAAATGAGAACAGAGAGAAGTTTAAGGGCCATTTAGACAACCCCCTTGGTGAGGAATCATGGGTAAAATCTTTATTAGATCGTAATTCTGGAGAGGCGGATGATCCGATTACACCTGTAGTGAAGGCTCCCTTTCCTCCGCCTCTTGATGTCTCGGAAGAGGCCATATATAATAAAATAGCCACCTTTAAAGCTTCCAGAGCTCCTGGCCCCAATGGGTTGGCCAATGCAGTTATTAAGAACCACCCTGCTTTTTGGGCACACCTCCTCTCTATTCTTTTCAAAAAGGTCTTAGCTCAGGGGACGACTCCCCGCTCATGGCAAACGGCTATATTGGTGCCGGTGTTCAAAAAGGGTAGCCGCATGGATCCAAATAACTATAGGCTTCTCTCCATGCTTGATACCACGGGAAAACTTTTTGCAGCACTTCTGCTTATGGAGCTGCAGAATTGGGTAGAATACACCAACATTCTTAGCAAATTCCAATGTGGTTTTCGCCGTGGCTTCTCTACCACGCACAATCTTTGGGTGATGGATACGCTCCGAACGCGGGCACTTAGCAAGGGACAGCCCCCGCTCTATGCGCTATACATTGACTTCAAGGCTGCCTTTGACTCCATCCCAAGAGTTAGGCTGTGGACTAAGCTAGAATCCGTGGGCTGTCCGCCTGGTCTCCTTCACTATCTAAGACAGTTGCATTATAATACCACGGTGTGCCTCAGATTAAACAAAGAGGGCAGTATGACTAGACAGGTGAGACAGAACAGGGGGGTACAACAGGGATGCGTAACAGCACCCCTGGTGTATAATCTATACGTTTATGATATCCCATTAGCACTGGCCGAGGCGAATAATTGCCCACCTAAAACGGGGGAAGCACCGTGCACTGTCCTAGCATATGCAGACGACCTGGTCGTCTTTGATAACACTATAGCTGGTATTAGGCGCTCTGCGGTGACTCTATGGGAATATGCCAAGATCAATGGTTTGTCGATTAACCTAGACAAGACAAAGGTGATCAGATTTACGAAGAAAAGAGTATCCCGAGTCGAGCTCTGGGTGTATAATAACAATATACTATATTCTCCATCCTATCGCTATGTAGGTGTTGAAATAGAACCGCTGGGCGATTATTCCCTGTGCAGACAAGGGCGAATAATTAGGGCACAGCAAGTAACAGCTTTAATTGCGTCATTCACCTGCAAGCAAGCCGGTTTTACCCTATGGGGGACGAGACACTTATATATTCAAGTGTTTGCGCCCATGATTACGTATGGGCTGGAAGCCCTTTCTTCATTCGACCTGCCCTGGTTGCAAGTGATGGAGGGAAAATGTTGGCGACGTATACTGGGATTACCTCCGAGTGTCCCAATGGCCCTGATTAGGCTTGAGCTGGGCCTTCCATCACTTAAAGCACTGGTACTTAGAAGCCCGCCCTCTTTTTATCTCAAGATGAAGAGCAGTTCTCCTAACCCGTTATTGGCTGTTATACATCAAGAAGTGAGTAAAAAGGATACCACTTCCCCCCTCCAGAAAGATATGATCAAATTTCTCAGAGACATAGGTTGGACTCATAGAGGGGCAACTGTCTCCCAGGACGTTTTAACAGCGCTTGGTAAAAAGGTAGACCTCTGGGACTGGTTAGAGAACTTCTCACACTTGAGTAATTTAAAGTCATGTGCTTTTGTTAAATATAGACTCTATAATTTTATGAAACCCCAAGCCTATTTGTACCTCTGCCCCTCCATAAGGCTCAGACGTTTTATTACTCTGTTCCGCCTGGAGCAATTACCAACTCTGTATAATTTAGGATCCAGGAAAAAGATCACTACTACTGAGCGAGTATGCCGTTTATGTAACCTCCCTGAATGCCTGGAGACCGCCAAGCATCTACTAACCGAGTGCTCTGTATTGGGATCCTCCATTTCTAAATATCTTGGGGAATTTGTGCACGACCCTCAAACTATATGTGAAAGACCATTCTGGCTTTATTGTACTAAAAGTTCCAATATGCATCTCTATATTGCATTGTATAATGTATGGCTACAGATCGAAAAAGTTATGGGCGCCTTGATTTAAAATGTCCTAATAAGAAGGGTTCACTAATAATCGAGTGACTCTGATTGGGAAGAGGTAATCCTTCTCCCACACAGTTAATGGGTATAGAGGCATGACGTCTCTGGTAGGGGTGTATAACTCCTGCATAACCATTACAATGTGTGTGTTAACATGTAGCCAAGGATAACTGACTATGTAGCATTTTGTATTTTACTTTACTTTCTCTTTGAAGTAATCTTGATGTATGTAAAGGAACTATGTATTGATGTATATATTTATGTCCTATTTTAAAGAGCTCATTTTTTTAATGTAATTTGTAATGTGTAAAGTTTGAATTATTTTCAATCTGTATCACATTAAAGTATTATTATTGTTTCCCTGAAGAATGTTCTCAGTGATAAGAACAGAAACATGTTGGACATTATAAAGAGCTGTTCATATTAAGTTTTGAAATACTCCTCCATGCAACAGGGGTGAAACTAGTCTTATTCCGACTAGCGTAGCCTTTTGTGTCACTGGGTGAGGTGTTGGATACTTGTTTAGAGTCCTATTGTTGTTATATCATTGTGTGGTGGTCTATTATATAAGTCAAACCTTTTTAATGAAGTGCACAAGAAAAAGGTATGACGAATTCTTAAACGCAAAAGAAATGAGGATATATTTTTATATTTTCACGTGTAAGTGACCCATATTTACTAGTGCAGTAATTTCATTATACCTCATTGCAGAGGCCCTTTAGTGAGGGGATTTCTTGTATTCATATAGATTGCTTTATCCAGACATTACCCTCACTTATCTGGGTCCCTCTCTTTTGTGTCAAGGTGCTATGCGTACCAGAGATCAAAGCTGATATCTAGTTATACTGAGGTTATGCAGGTCGTATCATAGGGATTGACTGGAATCCATTCCGTGCAGACTAGGTACTGCCTTGTCTCCTCGGATGACTTGTCGGGTCTCCCATCTTCCTGTCTGGGGTTGATAGTTCACCCAGGAGGATGTTTTGGGAAGAGCCCCCTTTACCGTTTCGCCAAATTCTGTGCTTGGCATCAAAGTGGAGGATTTCCCCTCCATCGTCATCTGGAATAAATTACATTTCCGAAACATTATTATTCCCAATTGCACTCTGACAACCATCCAGCACTTTCCCAGCTGCCACCAGGTAGCACAGTTCTACCCACCAAGTGGCCACATGCCATGTATGACACTGTCAGTCATAGCTTCTTGTATATGAAGGATGACTTAAAGGCCCATATTAAATATGGTGAAACCCCCACTACAACTCCCAGAACGCAAAGTGCTGTTGGCTAAAATGCCAGGGCTGGCTGAATGGGTCACCTGTGATTACAGACCCACTAGGCAGCTGGGCATAATGAGCAAAGAATCCAGCCACTATGAAGAATGAGAAATGCATGATGTGATTGGGGTTGTTCTAGCAGGCTGCTGCCATCTTCATGCAGCAGTCTACCCCCCCATCACCCTGAATCCAGAAGTGTTCACCTGTGGCCCTGATTGTGCGATGGGGGGGGGGGGGTAAGCGAACGAGTCATCAACAGTTCAGTCTTTGTAAGGAATGTTCTTTCTGAATTCCACTAGGGTCCTGTTCGGCCAGAGACCGTACTGGTGGATCCACGACACTGATTATTACAGCAACGCATCAGCGCCAGTTATCGAGCAGTATCCGGCCACCTGCGAGACCGGCCCCGGTGAGAATAAAAACCTTAATAACTTCTTCCATACAGGGGAGCGAGCAACAACTCCATGCTACTCATTTGATCAGCCTCGACAGAATGGATGTTCCCAGTCGACATGTGACTAGAAGGTTGCAAAGATGTCTGCATCACATGCATTAACCTACTGGGCTGTGATTTCCATGTAAATATAGGGGGCGGGGTGAGCTGCTTAACAGCATCTGAAGGCCATAGCTGTTGAATTCTAGGGAGGTTTGCTCCTCTTACTCCATCCTAGGCCATTAAAACTGGTCCCATTTTTCCTTGGGCTGTCAGCGCTGCCAATGAGCTGGAACTACTGGCAACGGTGGAGACATAGAAGAGAGATGGGATGCGAATCGGGGTTGACACCCTTTGAGAATGGCCATTCTCAGCCACCCACCACTAGCTGTCCCTCTACGCACTAACACCTCATCTCGCACATGCACCGGATCTCGCTGAGCTAGGTCTATGCTTTTACGGGGTAGCCAATGTTACATCTAAGCAGTCTTCTGAAAGGTAATGGCTTAAATGCAGCTGTAAACCATCTCCTTATGTAATGAAAATGTCCTAACTAAGTCAGCCTACCGTCATTTGGTTTCTAAGCAATATGTATGTCCTTGCATCTGTTCCCTGCACTGAATTGCCAACAGTCTTGGCTCTCGTATTGGCATTAAGAAAATCATAAGTTTGAGTTTTGATACATTTTATTGGTCTAACTGGAAATATTACGCCGAGTTGTAATAATGCATTAGCTTTCAAGGTCACAAAGAACATCATCAGATAAAAAGCAAAAATGAGGGGCTTTTTACCATCCGATTAAGAAACCCTTTGTGACTTCTAAAAGCCAACACATTATTCCATTTCAGCATAACATTTTCATTAAGAACAAAAAAAAGTATCCGCACTCAAAATTGTGTGATTTTTAGAAAAACTGGACTAAGGCTGAGAAAAACCTGTTTTGCACATTGCAATGAATAGGCATTTGACATTTGCCAGACGCTGCCATATGTCCAGGTAGTACCATTTGCCAGCTGTTGCCACCTACGGCCAGGCAGCACCATTGTGTCAGGACCTGGAAAATGCATAGCCCATGCCTACACAAAAGGCAAAACCTTTGGCTTTGCCAATGCTTGTCATGTCTTCCTAATAGTTCAGTATAAAAAGTGTCATGTTAGTTACAAGTAACCAAATGATTGACATTGGTCATGCAGAAAGAAATGAGTCCAATGCTATGCAGGGGCTTGTTGGAGGAAATACATACACTGAGAGGTTAAGAGACACCCGCGTGCCTTTCTTCAGGGGTTAATCCTGTGCTTTACCCAGAATGCTCTCTGTGTGCGATCTTGCAACGTTAGACATTGTATAGGCCACGAAAAACGTGCAAGGAAGGCAGAGCCTGAAATATACTCTGTTATGTGACTGTTGTGGTAGTGGAAACAAAGGAAGTAACAGTAGTATTAAAATGAACAGTAGCAGTTGGCAGAGTAATAGCATTTTAGTGAATTTAGAAGCAGCAATAATACTAGCACTGATAGGAATACCAGTAATAGTGCTACTTGTAGTAATTCCTGGATAATATTTAAAAGTCGATTGAAATACTAGTAGAATATGTTGCGCTAATAATAGTATTACTAATAGTAATAACATTAATAGTTTTTTAATAATAGGTAGTACTATTTTTATTTAATGTGTTGGAAGCGCCCAGCCCGAGAGGTATCACAGCGCTGGTACATCTTAGTAAAGAAAGGCAAAAATTGAACAAGGTGGACAGTAGATGGGACAGAATGGGTGCATGGAAAGGAGGAGCCTTGCAGAGTGCCATCTTGCTGTCTTAGTTGAACAGCCAAGTTTTGAGTCTTTTTTTGAACGCTAAAGTAGGAGGGTCTTCTTGGATGCAAGGGGGAGGGCGTTCCACAATGTGGGGGCCGTGACAGTGAAGCTGGCACCCCTGCTCGCTTTCTGGAGTATCTGGAAGTGGCCAAGGCCCGGGCAGCAGACCAGCGCGGTTTAGGCCTTAAAGTTATGCACTGGTTGAGGAAGGCTGGGGCAGTGTTGTGGACACATCAGTGAGTTAACGATAAGATTTTGAAATCAATGTGGCCGTTGGCAACCAATGGGCCTCCCGTCTTGTTTCAGATGTGTTGTCAGTTCGCTTCATGCCCCAGGTACCCCGTAGGGCGTTATTTTGGATCAGTTGGAGCTTGGATATGTTTTTGGTGGATGCTTGATAGAATGGGGTTGCAATAATCCAATTTTCTAAATGATGGCCCTGTCGAGGGTGAGGCCAGGGTATGGAAATGTTCTGCTGAGGTTGATGAGCTTAGTGGGCTCAGCTGCTGCTGATGCAAGCACCTTGACGTGTTTCTGCATGTAAAGCTCTGCATCAAGGTAGATGCCCAGGGTCTCCACATGGCTTGAGACAATGATACTATTGCCATTGATGGAGAAGGCGGCGAACGCAGGATCCAGGCATTTAAGCCGATGTGGGATCCAACAATGCGGAGTTCAGTGTTGTCATTCAGGCAAAGATGGTGCTCAGTGTTGTCGTCATTCAGGCAAAGATGGTGCTCAGTGTTGTCATTCAGGCAAAGATGGTGTTTGGCCATCCATGTTCGGCCATCCAAGCCTGGACGATGCTGTGTACGTGGTTGCATTTAGCAGAGTCTAGAGTGTGACTTCCGGTGAGTTTGAGCAAGATTTGTATGTCGTCGGTAAAGCTGGTCTAGGGGAACTCGAGATTGTCAAGGTGGTTGAAAGGAGTTTGGTATACTTATTGTACAGGGTGGGTGAAATGCAGGAGCCCTGCGGGCCCCCATATGATACAGGGATGGGGTTGACCGCTCCAGAGCCAACAAAAACCCTCAAGGAATGTTTGCTGAGAAATTAATTGACTCAGCTGGCAGCTTCTTTGGAGAAATTGAATTTGGTGGTGAGGTGTTGACGGAGGATGTCATGGTCAACAAGTTTGAAAGCTGCAGAGATCAAGTAGGAGGAGGATGGCGAGTTCTCCTGAATTCCAAATGCTGTTGAGCTGGATCTTGAGGTCAAGGAGGACGGCCTCTGTACTCTGTCTGGTATAAAGCCCGATTGACGTGAGCCAAGGAGGCTGTGGTTTTCCAGGTGGGCTTGTAGCTGGTGTATGCAGTGAGGCCAATCATTTTAAGAAGGTATGGTACAGTAGTGATGGGTCGGTAGTTTGCAGAGAGGGCATGGTCGAGGGTGGATTTCTTAAGTAGGGGGGTGACCCAGGCTTCTTTGATGGCTGTGGGAACACACCTGGATTCAAAGAAGGCATTGATGAATTAGGAGATGGTGGGTGCCAGTGCACATTTTGATGATGTGTGAGGGACAGAGGTGGCCTTTGAAACTTTTTGAAAGGTTTTAGGGGCTAGATGATAGTTTGGATCTCTGAAGGTGTGACTGAGGAAAAGTGGAAGGGGTGGTCATGGACAGTTTGGCTTGAAAGGTGGGGGATACATCTTTAGCAATCAGAAGAAATATCTTAAGGAACATTAAGCTTGTTTCTAAGCTTGACAGTTTTGTTAGTGCAGATTGGACGAATGTGCACCATGCTTTGTCCTTTGGGAAGCTGACCGTGGGGGGTGCTGAAGATTCAAGTTCTGTAAAGATTTTGAAGAGCTCTCTGGTGTTGGAGCAGGCCTCCCTGATTCTGGTGGTGTATATTTCGAATTTGGTGGTGATGATGGCTACTTTGTATATCTTGACTGAGGAGAGGAAGGACTCGAAGGACTGCTGGTCGACTGCGGAGGGGTTTTTCTTTCAAAAGTGTTCTTGTGCCCATTTGGGTCTACGCAGGGTGATTAGTTCAGCAGTGAACGAGTTGTGGAAGGCAGTCTTTTTCTGGGATGTGTTTTTCTTTTTTTTTGGGATGTGGTTTTAAGCGGTGCGTGGAGGTCAAATATGTGTAAGAGCATGGCATTGTAGGAGGCAAGGATGGCTTTGGGTCGTTACTGTCTGGCAGTGTTGCGAGAAATGAAGAAATGGTGGGTTCTGGTAGCTCTGCCATAGGTTTGCGGGTGTGCCTTGAAGTAATGTGGGGGGGCGGTGGACGTCCTTGCTGCAGCACACGGACTCTAGGGGTAAGAGGAATAGGATCAGGGAGTGGTCTGTCCAAGGGATGGGTCGATGGAGGTAGCCTTTAGCGTAGATGGGGGTTCTGATGGCTTGAGAGAAATTCATCTATAGATTTAATAATACCAAAATAGCAGTAGAAATAGTTTATTACTAATAGTAGAAGCAGAAATAGTAATAGCAGTACTATATGTTGTGGTGGAAATACAAGTCGTAGGTGCAGAAATGTAACAGTAGGGGTGCTAGTTGTAGTAATAATAATGGTAGCCACAGTAATGGTAGTGATAGTAGTAATAAGAGCAGTAGTAATGGTAATAATAGCAGAAACAGTAATAGCAGCACTATATAGTGTGGCAATACTAGTGGCAGAAATGTAATAGTAAGAATTCTAGTTCAAATAATACTAGTAGTAGTCATAGTAATGGCAGTGATATCAGTAATAAGAGTAGTAATGGTCAAGGTAATCATTGTAGCAGAAATAGTCATAGATAGTGTTGTGGTAATACTAGTAGTAGTTGCAGAAATGAAATAGTAGGAGTTCTAGTAATACTAGTAGTAGTCGTTGTAACTGTAGTGATATTATTAGCAAGAGTAGTAGCAGAAATAGTATTACCAGTACTAGATATTGTTGTGGTAATACGAGTAGTACACACAGAGATGTAAGAATTATATTTGTAGTGATAACACTAGTAGTAGTCACAGTAATGCTAGCAAACGGAGTAATAGTAATGGTCATGGTAATATTGGTAGCAGAAATATAAATAACAGTAGTACATATTGTTGTGCTAATAGTATTAGTAGTCACAGAAATGTAATGGTAGGGGTTCTAGTTGTAGTAATACTACAAGTAGTAGTCACAGTAGTGATATTAGTAATAAGTTTAGTAGTAATGATAAGAATATTAGCCGAAATGGCAGTACTAGATATTGTTGCAGTAATACCAGTATTAGTAGCAGAAATGTAACCGTAGGTGTACTAGTTCTAGTAATAATGCTAATAGCAGTTCCAGTAATTCTAGTGGCAGTAGTAGCAATGTTAATAGTAATAGTACATGCAGAAATAGTAACATTAGCAGTACTAGATCTAGGTGTAGTGATGGTGGATTTGCCAGAGTCTTGGATTTTAGGAGGGGGTCCACTTTGATGCCCCTGCCACTGGCAGGCACCGCTTTTTCGTGTATGTGGCAAAGCCATGCCTTCCAAATATTTGGGGGTGGAGGGGAGGTAGAAGGAAATTCGTCTTTTTGGGCGGTGTGTAAACGTTGCCCATTTCCAGATTCAGAAAGGTTAGAAGAAAGAAATCAGAAGGTGAGAGCAGAGGCATAGACAGACGCCAACCAGGGCAGCGTGACCAAAGAGGGGTCAGAGTTCACCGCGCAAGCGCCTGCTCATAAATCCACAGATAGTCTGGATGTCTGCGCATAGTGGGGGGGGGGGGCATCCCGATTGTTTATCCTGGTCCCAGCACCTCTGTTGGAAGGGAGGTTGAAGGTCAAGTCTTGGCCCCCTTACCAGATGTCGACATCGCATTAGGGGTAGAACTAGTTCCCACTGGATTTCAGCGTCCCCATTCCAGTTCCTCCTGCGGGGGCCGGTATGGAAGGAGTTGGGGGGAGGCCCCCCACAGAGTCTCTGAAAGGCTGGCAGTACCCACCCGCGCATTCAAGCTACTATATTACAGCCAATGGCAAAGCCGGTGAGGACGGCTTCCTGCCGGTGAATGGGACGCATGTAAGTCTGTGGCACACAGAGACAACATGGATAGACGGAGGCGCGTGTAGGGTACCAGACACAGACAACATGCATAGACGGAGAAGCGTGTAGGGTATCAGAGACAACATGGATAGACAGAGGCGCGTGTAGGGTATCAGACACAGAGACAACATGGATATACGGAGGAGCGTGTAGGGTACCAGACACAGAGACAACGTGGATAGACGGAGGAGCGTGTAGGGTACCAGACACAGAGACAACATGGATAGACGGAGGAGCGTGTAGGGTACCAGACACAGAGACAACATGGATAAACGGAGGAGCGTGTAGGGTACCAGACACAACATGGATAGACGGAGGCGCGTGTAGGGTACCAGACACAGACAACATGCATAGACGGAGGAGCGTGTAAGGTATCAGACACAGAGACAACATGGATAGACGGAGGCGCGTGTAGGGTACCAGACACAGAGACAACATGGATAGACGGAGGCGCGTGTAGGGTACCAGACACAGACAACATGGATAGACGGAGGCGCGTGTAGGGTACCAGACACAGAGACAACATGGATAGACGGAGGCGCGTGTAGGGTACCAGACACAGACAACATGCATAGACGGAGAAGCGTGTAGGGTATCAGAGACAACATGGATAGACGGAGGCGCGTGTAGGGTACCAGACACAGAGACAACATGGATATACGGAGGATCGTGTAGGGTACCAGACACAGAGACAACATGGATAGACGGAGGAGCGTGTAGGGTACCAGACACAGAGACAACATGGATAGACGGAGGAGCGTGTAGGGTACCAGACACAGAGACAACATGGATAGACGGAGGAGCGTGTAGGGTACCAGACAGAGAGACAACATGGATAGACGGAGGAGCGTGTAGGGTACCAGACACAGAGACAACATGGATAGACGGAGGCGCGTGTAGGGTACCAGACACAGACAACATGCATAGACGGAGGAGCGTGTAAGGTATCAGAAACAGAGACAACATGGATAGACGGAGGCGCGTGTAGGGTATCAGACACAGAGACAACATGGATAGACGGAGGCGCGTGTAGGGTACCAGACACAGACAACATGGATAGACGGAGGCGCGTGTAGGGTACCAGACACAGACAACATGGATAGACGGAGGAGCGTGTAGGGTAACGCTGGCAATACATAGTTGCACACTAACCTCAAGTTTACTTATACTCGCGGAGGGCGGTGCGCAATGCGTTGCAACACACACCATATATTGCTAACATATGCGCAGGTATTGGTGACATGGCGTCTACGCTCAGTGAGTAAAGTGATGGCTATTAGATGACGGCAGCCTGCACTGCGCAAGTTCGAATCGCGAGGTTGATAAACGGAGTACTGATAAAAAGGTAAAGAATAACAGCACGTGTAATTACAGCACTTAGAAGCAAGAAGAATCTGCATGAAGCACTACATAAGAACACACATTATTATGAAGTCAAGTATGATCCACATGCCAGGCATTGTCATCCTATTTTTTTTTTTAATTATTTTTGTATGGTTATATAATTTTAACCTTTAACAAATGACTAGGTTCTCCCAGCACACTCCAGATGTTGGCATCATACCCTCCAGCTGCTAGATATTGTAAGCATATGCCCAGAAGCTCCCACCACTTGCCCGATAGTGCCTTCTTCGGCCCAGGTAATCTCCGCATGTGCATGGCAGTCATCCTATTCAGTTTGATCATGGGGGTGTGGACTAGAACTTCAGTATGGACCTGCAATATTATATGTGCATTGAAGTGATGATATATATGCGCCCGCCAATCCTAACAAAGATTCACGTTTCCTGGAACCTGCAGTTGCTGATGGTCCCTACACTATCTCCTGCTAACCAACACGTCATCTCTCCGCAGGAAGCCCCTCCGGCCACGCCATGGCCGCTGCTGGCGTCTGCTACGTGATGGTGACCTCTGTCCTCGCCACCCTGCTCCGGGAAAAGCAGGGCCACCGCTTCCAAAACAGGTAAACCCGATCCCCACCGAGCATGGCCCCTGCCCTCGCCACATAGAAAGCAAGGGGAGTCCTAGACATATGTCGAGGGGCTTCGAGGCACTGTAACCATACAATGAAGAAGGGAAGGATTGGGGATTCTGAAAATACAGGCACCTCTGAACAGTGGTTCAGAGGTGCCTGTATACCCTGCACCAAAGGGTGTAGGCCGGCTGCCGAAGCCTACTCTGAATCGGGATTCAACATTTCTGGGAGCTATTTAGCACCTGCTTAGAGCCTGGAAGTCTCCGGTCATCTTGAAACTAACCGCTTCAAAGAGCTATTTTTAACGCCCCAGATTATCTAGTGCCATAGAAGCATACCTCTCTAACATGAACTATGTGTGCTTGGTTATGTATATGAGAGTATTCAGACATATGTTAAGTTATGGGGCATTTGTATAGCGCCTTTCACCATTGGTATGATCTCAACGGGGTGTGGGTTGAACACCCTCAGGGACTGTAGTCCAGGATATGGCATGTATAAAGTGCCTATATACAAGTGTTTCAAGGCGCGACGAGACAAGGGAGGTAACCGAGGGAAGACAGCGAGAACGATCTTACTAGGCCAGGTGACATTGAGATCGCGCTAGTGCAGGAGAAAGGGATGGGGAAGTGCAGCACATAGGATGAACAGTAAATAAATAGAAGCAATAAATAGGAACAATAAATAAGTGCGGCCAGCTGGTGGCAGGTGCAAGGGTAAGTGGAGTCGTCAGGTGCTGGTAGGGGGCTGTAGGGATACAGAAACAGCCCCAGGGTGCAAGGGTTGCCAGGGGGGCAGTGCAGGTGTGCAACTGGCGGGGAGGGGACCTGGGCCCAAGAACAGAGAGTAGCCAGGGCACTGGAGAAAGTAGGATGGTAAGTAGTGCGTGTGTGTACTCACTGTGTGCAGATAGACCGAATATTTAGGTGGGTAGCTGCATTCTAATGCTAGTTGTGTGAGTGTGCAGCTAGGCCGGATTGTCTTGGCTAGCTGCATTCTAGCGGATGTGGTATATATATATATAAGGTTATGTGTGCAGCTAGGCCGGATTGTCTTGGCTAGCTGCATTCTAGCAGAGGTGGTGTATATAAGGTTATGAGTGTAGCCAGGCCGGTTTATTCATGGGGCATAGCTGCGTTCTAAAGATTGTTCAGGTGTGGGTGGAAGCATTCAAAGGATAACTTGTCATCATGGACAGAGTGTTATAGCTTGCATTGCATATGAAAGTTAGATTGGCAACTTGCTATGTACTTGCTGCATATTCTCCATAGATAGCGACTGCTTACTGGGAGATGCCTTGCTCCCGATCATCATATCTGTATTTCAATCCATGTACACATTGTTTCTACTGGATTCCATTTCTGCTATATGATCTGCTTTGAAGACAACACTGGTTGGTGTCATTGGTTTATTTCAAGGCTCTGGCACCCCTGGCCAGCCAGATGTTTTGGACCACAGTGTCCTTCAGCACAAACAAGCTGGTGCGTCAAGGAAAGAGATCATGGGAGTCGTAGTCCAAAACATCTAGGGAACCGCAGATTGCAGACGCCTGGTTTATTTTAGGACAATGGTGTAATTGATGTCACAGGTGTCTGTCTACTGGTTTATTCCAGCAGTAGAATGCTCCTTGTTTTACCCATGGACTTATATTGTCCAATGTCCCAAAACCCATATGCAGCCGCTGGATGTAGTAGAAACCATTTGCAACTGGTCATTTAATACATGCCACAGAGGTCATGCATCCTGGGCTACTCCGATGGGATGGATCCGGATTTAGGACGGCTGATTGTACGGGACCATAATTGGAGACACGTAACGTTAAGAGACCATTGAAGAAGCCAGAAGCCTCCTCCCACCTGCCAATGTCATGACTGAAAGCCCCCACTAAGACATTTTTTGTTTTTGTTTATTGATTTTATATGGCGCGCCAAACCCAAAGGTAACGGGGCGCCACAGAGAACAGGAAAACAAGATTGCTTAAAAGCTTAGTTGCAAGGCACAGTATAAACATATACATTACATCAGTTAGATGCCAGTGTCGAGTATAAGCATATACTTGACATCACGACAAATCAGTTAAAGAATATACATATGTACAGTTAGGTTAGCAGGTATGGATTGGTCCATGGTTAAACTTGGGGGTCATTGGAATGTAGCCATGCGAGTATATTCCGTCTAAAGCTGCAGTTGGACTGGTCTATTCTGATGTCAAGTGGGAGGGCATTCCAGTATTGGGCCGCCTTAACTGGGAAGCTACTACTGCCGCCTGTTTTTTTTTTTTTAGTCTAAATTTTGGTATCTGAAGGCAGTAGCAGTTGGCGGTTCTGGTGGGGCGAGTGGAAGTTTTTCTCACAATTCTTGCTACCAGGTGGGGGGGGGGGCTGCATTATTAAGACATTTGAAGGTGAGTGATGCTGTCTTAAGTGAGATTCTGTCACAGATTTTGAGCCATTTGTGTTTTCTTCTAGTGTTAGAAATGTTTTCTTTAGAAGGTATATTGAGAGCAGTTCTAATAGCGTTATTTTTTAATTTTGTCAATGATGTATTGGTTAGCTCCCAAATACAGAGCATTGCAATAGTCAAGTTTGGAGAGTATTAGGGCATTGGCAATGATGATACAGCTGGCTTGGATGAGGAAGGCTCTACTTGCCCTGATAAGCTTACAGGTGTAAGCTGTAGAGGATGCAAGGGAGTTCACTTGTTTCTTTAGTGTTAGGGCTGAGTCAAGGTGAAAACCTAGTGTTTTTACTGTTTTGGAAACTGTGATTATGTTGCCATCAATGTTAAATGATGAGTAGTCGGGGCTACGTTTTTTTTAAGTTGGCAGTGGATCAGAGGAGTAGGATTTCAGTTTTATCATCATTCAGGCATAGTCCATGTGTGGCCATCCATGCCTGAATGATGAGATATATTTTGTTTACCAAGGCCGTATCCGTGTCGAAATTGCCCGAAAGGGGAATGAGGATCTGGGTGTTGTCTGCGTAATTTGTGTAGGTGACTGTAAAGACCAGAGGGGGGGTCTGCACTTCCGCTCTCTATATGGTAGAGGGGAGGCACAGAGACCCCTGCCAAGATTCTCTATTATTGGTGCGTGGACGAGCAATCAAGGCCTAGCTTCTCAGGAGGTGATGCGAGCTGATTCGTAAATACAGTGTAGTCCCCAGGCACCCACGGAGGAATGTCCGCACACTGTATCGGTTAAAATACAGTCTTTATATAATATTCAAAGTCATATACACGATCACAATAACTCACTTTGTGCTCTGAAAATCAACAATGGTAAATATGTACAATTCTAAAGTGGTACCACTAACGTTACTCGATCTTATTAAAGTGCATAAGGTCAGAATGACACACAGATCAAAATAAAGAGGAAAACCAGCAGTAGAGAGAGGAAGGAAAGCAAGATGGTTGAGCAATAGGCAGAATACTGGCCCGATACCTAGACACAGTTCTGTGTGGAGATCCCCCCCCCCACCTGGGCAACCTGTAGAAGAAAGATACAAGCCCAGTCCATATATTGTTCACACTTAGACTTTCCAATAGTTCTGCAACCCCAAAGTACCTGGTGTTGTAGCGTTCCTCGTCTGGGAAATCGACAACCCTTCTTGAGTGTCCTCCCTTTCAGGCAGGAGTCACGGGTCGTCGAACGTTTGACGGAGAACAGGTCGAGCTACAACAGTGAAGTGGCCGCGTCGTTCCTAGCGGTGCTCGTTGACGGGGAAGCATTAACATCCTGCCAGGGAGAGGCGTGCGGGGGACATCGGTGTCGATAGTTCTGGACCGCAAAGAGTTGAAGAACTGTGGCCCAGCAAGGGCGTCGAGTCGTCGGCGTCTCTGTGGTCTTTGGGTGGTGGGAAACACACCTGTGGATGCTCGTCGGCGGTCAGGCCTTCTCCAGCAGGATACAGCGGCTACGATGCGGACGAGAGCGTCCTTGGATCAATGAAGTTCTTAGGCAACGGGAGCATGGCGGCTCCAGTCGGCGACGGCGGTCGTCGACAGTGGCAGACAACAGTCTGGGCACTTCTCCTTGGTGTTCCGCAGCAGTCCCTGTATCGGGTCGGCAGCCTGTCGAAGGTCTGTCTACCAGGGAGCTTAGGCAAAGATCAGCTGTGCACAATGGTCCCTCGTAGCTCGGGAAGAGGGCGCCTTAATAGGTCCTCTCTGGGTCAGTTCTTGAAGCACAGCAGCTTTCAGATTGCGAAGGAGAGCAACAGCAATTCTTCTCGTCCAGCAGGGCTCAAGGTTAAGCTTCAGTTACTCGTCGTAGTGGACTTCAGCTTCCGAACACGATTCCTAGCAGTGAGAGGTCCCCAGATATACTGTTGATCTCCCATTCATTCCGCTGCGTCACACTCAAGCATCCAATCACGACTACGGGCATTCATGGAGGCAGGCAGCTAATCGGGCACACGAGGTAATCAGGCCATTCACTTCTCTCCAGACATTCACAACAAGTTGTGTATTGGGACAAGTACCAAGCCATTCAACACTCCAAGCTGCATTCATACTGGTTTCGGGCAGTGCTGTCTCAACCATTGTGTCAACCACCAGATACTAGACAGCCACAACATAGAATGCATATTTGTCACACACTCCATTCACCCAGGTCCCACCCACAGGCGTACCCACAACATACGGTCGTTGAGAAGGCTCCAGCCAGTCTGGTCGGCCCTTCCCCACACTACCATATATACGGAACTTCCACCCAACAGCCAGTCAGGGGGAAGGGGCAGAGGCAGGGCTTCCCGGGACTCCGGGAAGATCGAGGTAACAGGTGATGGAAGGCAAGAGGCCATGGGGGCCATTTTGTCTCCATCAGGAATCTACCGATTCCAATGACAGGGCCTGGGCATCCCAAAATGGAGGACGCTCAGGGCACTAGTCATTTCAGCACGGAGCTTCCACCAGCCCGTACCCTGCTCTGTGGGTCACACACAGGTGCCCAAAAACATACACTAGGGGCACAGGGTTGTACCCCTACCCATGGGTGCCATAAGGGTATCCCACGGGTATGTCATCAAACCAAAAGAGAGAGAGCTGCACCACCAGGAGTCCCACATGAACTCCTGCACAGAAAACACAACAGAACACACGCTAAAAAGCAGTAAAGGACAAGGATACGGAGGCCCTGTCCCTCCGATGCATTTCCAGCATCACAGTGACACCCAGTCTGTCCAATTTGTCAAATAAGGGCTTGGTAAAGATATTGTATAGAGTTGGCGAGACGCAAGAACCGTAGGGTACACCGCAAGTTATTTTGATAGGGTCTGCTGATGCCAATGTTGAGAAAACTCTCATTGTATGGTTGTCCAAAAATGATTGGATCCAGGCTATAGCCTCATTTTAAAAGTGTGCAGCCGATGCCAGGTGTTTGCCAGCACTGCGTGATCCACCAGATCAAAGGCCGCCGACAGATCAAGGAGCAGTAGCCTGGCAGTGTTTCCCTTGTCATTGAGTTTGTCAATATGTACTTTAAGATTAATTAAAGCAGCTTCTGTGCCGTGCTGTGGTCTGAATCCTGATTGGCGGGTGCCTAGGAGTTGGTTAGTTTCAAGGTAGTGCTGGATTTGCAGGTATGCTACTCGGTCTATAATCTTGAGGAGAAAGGGTACTGTGGTGATGGGTCTATAGTTAGTGGGAATGGCGGGGTCTAGGGTTTGCTTTTTGAGGAGGGGTAGGACTCTTTTAGGTTACTTGGGATGGTGTTGGAGGAGAAGGAGGCATTGATCAGTTTGGTTATGAAGGGGACTAGGTCTCTTGCGGCGTCCTTAATTAACTGGGCTGGGCAGCTGTCTCCCTTACAGTTGGATGGTTTGAGGGAGGCAATGATCTTTTCAGTTTCCAGGATGGATATTTTTTGGAATTTGAAGGGGTTGAGGCCACAACATAGAATGCATATTTGTCACACACTCCATTCACCCAGGTCCCACCCACAGGCGTACCCACAACATACGGTCGTTGAGAAGGCTCCAGCCAGTGAGTTAGTAGTCATAGGGATGGTGATGAGTGATGTTTCATTGGGAGTTAGGGAGTCTTTTTTTAAGGCAATTTTAGTTTGGAGTATCTTCATTTTATTTGCTAGGGCATTTTGGATGCTGGTGCACCATTGTTTGTCTTTGGCAATGTTGTTGGGTGGTGGTACGTCCTCTCTGGATCAACCCAAGTGTTTGTCCAAGCCCCTGGTCACAGCCTTTTCCAGACAGTGGCTGCAGTAGTTTATCTTTGCAAAGGCAAACTTCACACTTCCTGAATCGGTTTGCAGTTGTAAAGACTCCAACTTTACACCACCCCCCACATTGCACATTTTCTGACTACTCAGATATTATTTGCCAAGGAAGCTAAAAGCAATGTCTTCCAAGCTCTTACGTTCTACAAGTGCCCCATTCAGATGTTCATCGGCAACCAATCCATTACCTTGTGCTCGCCATCTATCCCTGCCAGCCCCAACCCTTCCTTGCAAGCACAAACCTTACTGCACCACCTGTGAAGTGATGATGAGCGTTGCTGTTCCCTGCTGGCGTTGTTCCACCTTGCCTCTCCATCCCTGTCGGCTGTGCCACCTGCAGGGCAGGAGGAAGGAAGGGGCAGGAGAAGGAAATGTGCTTCATTAGCTTATGCTGGTAAAATGCTTGCCCGGGCAACATTTCTCTTTGAAATGACTTCCATGCTTTGAACAAATACATAATCGCTTCAAAGCACTGGTGAAGACCAGGACAGGATGGCGAAACATGCAAGAGAGGAAGAGTGCAGAAGGTAACAAAGGGTCTGGTTGGAGGTATATTTGTTTCAGCTGGTGGCAGTGTAAGGGTTTGTTGGTGGCTATGCGGGTGTCTGGTAAATATCTATTGGTATGCTGTCCTGCCATGTCTGATTCTTGTAAGGTACCTAAAGGCCTCTTAAAACTCCTGCAGGAGAACAGAGGGCTCAGTGGAAGTGAAGCACTTGTTGTGTTAACTTTGTGGCATGTTTTGGAGTGTCTTGCAATCTCCATCCACCATCGGTCCCATATGCTGAGTCACATAGGCTAGCTACCTTATCATTATGACTCACCCCACAAGAACCACCTGCTGCTGTACAGTACCCAGGAGCTTTAACTCCTCACCAAATCCTGCCTTGTGGATTGTGGTCTTTAAATGCTGCCTGCTTATTAGAGAAAAACAAATGGTACCCTGTACGGTCCAGTGCCATCTACAAACCGCCTTGTTTCCTTGCTCCGTTTACACCCAATGCCAGGTTATGGCAGTGTTATGTATTATTTTCTTTTTTTCTTGTTAAGTGCACTTTAGCTAGTGAAACAAGCTTTTTGCACTGTATACAATAAGAAATAAACACGTCTAGAAAATCTTAATTGATGATAAATCAATGCTTAAAAGAACAAAGGCACATAAATAAGTACAATTCATCAATTTCTTCAAAGTTAAAAGAGAAAACAAAATAATTAATAAAATCCATCAATTTCATCATGGTTAAAATGGGTAAAATTGAAAATGCGCCATTGCCAGTAATGTTTTGTGTCATTTGTCATGTGTTTTGATCAGGGTCTGGATCATCTTCCAGTTTGTTGAGGCACTATCAAATTTATGACTGCGGACCCAGTTCTTGTATTTAGTGCGGAGGACTATAATCTCTTTTCTTTTCGCACTCTCAGGAATCTGCCATCCCCTCCTGATTTAACAGATAGCTGCGTATAGGGCTCTCTTGCTCTTGACGATAGTCGAATATTATGGAACCCCGACTTTCCGGTGGATTTATGTCCAAACAGGTGGCTAAATTCAGTCGGCCAAAAATGATTTTTTTTTTTTTATTTGTTTATTTATAAAGTTTACACATAATCAATCAAACAATCAGAACAAAAATACTCAGCAATAATACACAGAATAACAGAATTACATATACATAGCTTGCAATAAATCAATAAATACTCAGAAAGTCATCCCACACCTTTCCGTACAACCTTAACTTCCCTTGCCGCTTGTAGACCACCCTTTCCATGGATGCAAGGGCAGACATCCCCTCAACCCAATCATCAAGAGAAGGTGCATTCCGTGACTTCCAGCCCCTGAGGACCAACTTTTTGCCCATACAAGCTCCACGGAATAAAAACTTTTTCCGTGACATAGAGAGATCATCCAGCAATTCACCACCTCCCAAAATCATCGTCATAAAATCCAATTCAACATCCAAATCCAAAACACGCAGACAGGCAGCACAAACCTCGTGCCAAAATCCCCGTACACGCATACATTCCCACAACAGATGTTCCAGACTTCCCTGTCCATTCCCACAACACCAGCATTCATCAGAGTCCATCAGCCCCCTCTTAAACATTCGCTCCGGGCTCCAAAAGACTCTATTGAGGATCTTTATCTGTCTTGACCGTTCCACCATATCAATTGCACAGAGTTTAACATTCGCACACATATTCAACCACATCTCAGGCGAAATCTCACACCCTAACCTCCGTCCCCATTCATCTCTCAAATTTGAATTTTCCTTATAAGCAGATACAATACAATTATATATCCTGCTAGCAATGGAACAACCACCTGGCGCCCTTCCCATAAGATAAAGATTCACCATTGAACTTCCTAGTTCCGCCACATCTCCGATACATCTTTTCAATTTCCTGAAGTCTTCAGTTCTGAAATTATCAATGTGAAACTTTGCTCGTAACTCACATTCCCCAATCCACCCCCCGTCCACCAGAACATCATCAATCCAGAGCACTCCGCCTAGAAACCAATCCGGCCAAAATAGAGACCTGCCCCCGATAGCAATCAATGGATTCAACCAGATGGATGAGTGAATGGTCCTTGAAGCAACCGAGCCTAACAATTCATGAACCTGTCTCCACGTCTCTCTCAGAAAAACCGTCAAAGGTGATTTATTACATGACTTGTTGGTCGCTTGGTCGCTGTGAGAATTGCCCTTGGAGGGAGCGGACCCAACATACTAGCCTCTGCAATTACCCATTGATCTGGCAAATCCATCAAAAAAGGCACAATAAAATGACTTGAAAAGGCTAAATGATATGCCCTGAAGTTCGGTACTCCTAGACCACCTTTTTCTATTGGTAACTGAAGTTTCCACAATTTAAGCCTAGGCGGCTTATTATCCCACAGGAATGACTGTAACAAACCATCAATTTTCTTCCAATAATGCTGACCAATCTTTATCGGAAGCATACCTAGAACATAATTAATCTTTGGGGCTGCATTCATTTTGATAGCGTTCACTTTGCCCCATAGAGACAAATGAAGCAAAGACCACCTCAAGATGCTCATTTTTAAATCAGCACAAACCTCGTTCATGTTCACCACAACCATCTCATCCACCAGTAGGGTTAGCCATATACCCAGGTACTTTAGTTTCCTTTCACACCATTGAAATCCTATCCCAGTAATCAAATTCTTGTCACAATATCCTGAAATTGGCAACACCTCAGATTTAGACCAGTTAACTTTAAAGCCAGATACAGCATGAAATCTATGATTTACCATCTCCTCATGGTCCCAATTACTACTAGACAATAGTTCCCTGGGGGTTGTTAGGGAGAATTCTCTCTTTAGGCTGAATTTCCTAACCTAGTGAGTCCCCCAGCAGCTTTGCTGGATTTCTGGAGTTGTTTTTTTCCCTCCTGCCAAGAGCGAGACTCTTTTTCTCCCACTCTTGGACATGATTTATGGTATTCCTTTGACTAGTAATGTGTTTTATGGGCTATGGGGTCCTTTACTCCATAGGGTCTCATGTGTTTTTTCCTATGTGTGTTACACAGCACCCTCCGTGCAGTAACACAGGGGTGTCATAGTGACACCCCACCATAGACTCCATACCCTGGGACTGACTACTGTCTCCCAGGGCATGTAAAGTCACCATTGGCTTTACTAGTCCCAAATTATTAACAGAAACCAGTACAAACCATCATATTGTGGACGTACTGGTCGGGGCAATTCGATTTCCCCGGGTTCTGTTATTCGAGGGGGCACGTCTCCGTCCCCCCTGATCGAGTTTTGGCTGGTGGCAGTGGAAACTACTTTTTATATTCGACCGCGAATATTTTCCTATGGGATTTTCCCATTGCTCGAGGCTACCAACTTTAATTCTTTAATTCTCATAGCCTCGAACATACCGCCAGTTTATTTAATTAATATTAATTCTCCGGTTGGTATTTTTTGCCAAGACTCGATTCTAAAAATGGCGCTTGTGTTCTCTTCTGTGACTCCTACCCAAGTCGAGCCCTTTGTTCCACTTTTTGGAGGGTTTCTCCACAGAAGCCTCCAAAGTGGTGCCACTCTGCCTGGGTACCACAGGGGGCGTGGGAGGGGGTTTAGGCACCCTGGACTGAGTTACCTTGGTAACTCAAGTCGCACTCTTGTGTGATTGGCCCAAGTGGTGAGCCGGCCGGCTCACCACTTAGCATGTTTGATTGACAGCTAGGCTGAGTGAATGGGGGTATGCTGCATAAAAGCAGGGCTTTGGGGACTGGAACTTCAGAAGTTGCCACAGGACCTGAGAATCCGACGAGGGAGAAGCTGAGCCAACCTACCACGACTACACCACCGGTGGAGCCCTGCAGAACTGACTCACCACTTCCCGACGACAGAGAAGATCTTCCGGCTGGAGAGGCTTCTTCCCCTGACTGGTGGGCACAAACAGTTTACCTTTCTTTCTTCGCACCCCAACCCGGTTTGTGGTCGAACTGCCCGTGCCAAGCACCCCGGCAGCCGGATAGCCACTCACCACTGAACCGCGAATCACCGGACCGCTCCTTGTACCTGAGAAACTCTGCGGCTGGTTTCTTCCCTGGCAGTGCAACGGACTCCTGTCTTCCTCCACGACGAGATCCTCTCTTCCCCCGGACGAAGCACCGACTTGCACCCGCTGCCAGGAACAACTGCCCCCGCTGGAGCGTTCTCACCACTGTAAGGTACCGTGTCCGCCAGGCTTCCCTTTCTAAAGATTGCTACAAGGTAATAATAACCCCTTAACCTTCTGGACTGGGCTGGCCGCCTTGACCCTCTAACTGGTCCCTTTCTTTGGTCCAACTCCTTTTTGAACCGTTACAAGACTTTTGTGCACTGCAACCGTGTGACCTTGGACACATTTCGTTTTGATCCTCTTAAAGCGGATCCGGCCTACTGACTCTGAATTCACGGTGTTACTTTGCCTTTCTCTCTTGTTGTGTTCGTGAAAAAGTGTTGGGATCTGTTTCCATTTATTCTCTGCTTTTCTCTCCCTTTTTAAAACAAACTATTAGAGTGCCATCTACGTTAAGCGCTAACCGCTGTCTGAAAATAAGTGGAGCTTTACTTAAGACTTGTCTAATATTCTTTTAAGGGAGTGTATATCTTTTAGTGACCGTGTTTTTGAATTGCTTACTATTAGTGCCTGTGTGTTTTTCAAGATGTGGTTTTAAATAATAATGATATCTCTTTTACACCAAGCCCTGGTCAGTGTTTACTTGTTCTACTGTGTTCTCTTGAACTATTGTGAATACTCTGTATACTGCCTAACTCTTCTTGAGGGAAGTCTGACTGCTCAGCCACAGCTACCAAGTGAATCTGTGTGGTACAGACTGCTACCAAGTGGGTTTACTGCCAACACCTGTAGTCCTAAATCTTTTGCAGTGGTCCCAGAGGGAACTGCACAGGTTTCTGACCTAACAGGGGTACATCCACATCTGGACAAGGTAGAGTGAAGGCTGTTGATGTGCCCCGTGGAGCAAATTAGTCGGTTTCCCTTAATGTTAGCAGTGATATTTGAACAGGGCTTTTCCCATGTTTTAGTAACATTTAACCTAAGGCATTCTTAACATGGCATTAAGTCGACACTAAAGAGGGGATAAGTCAAATTCCGATAATACAGCTAGCTATCGGCCACCTCTTTTGTGTGATTTGGGCACTACTTCATCCACTTCGTCGGAGACATGTTGTATCGTGCTTAGTGCTCTTAGAACAGTCAGCATTGAAATCCCCCGACAGAATGATGCCACCCCAGGAGCCCCTATTGGACCAAGACCTTAACACATCAGAGACCTCCTTCATTACTTCCTCTGTAGTTTGACCATCCGGGGGGTGGCAAAGTGTTGCAAGCAAAGTTTGAGTTCCTCAATCGGGAAGTTAGGCAGCGTCGCACACAAGAAGTTCGGATGGCGTCTTACACCAGGCATTGTTCTTAGAGAGAGTTCCGATTTCGCGCCAATGCAGAGTCCACACTTCGGGTGCCCCCCGATGGCAGGTTGGGCCAGGACGGAATACCAGAGTGAATCCACCCAAGTCCAACGGGGTCAAGTGCCAGGTCTCTTGTAGTAGAAATAGTTTGAGTTTTCTGCAGCATTTCTTTTGCCAAAGGGTGGTGGAAAAAAGGAACAATGGCGTTCCATGAGAGAGCACAGAAAGTCAGGTCATTGAAAGCTTTCGTCAGTCTGGGCAGGGCTTCCATAGGGGAAGCCCAAGTGCCTTCCATTCGCAGTGGGTGCTGACGTGAGGTCTGTGAGCTAAGAAGTGCTTTAAGCCATCTAAGTAAATAGCCATGCTATTTGGCTTATTCTCTTCGTATTTACCATCTATGGAGTTTAACGATGCAAATCGCTTGTCCCTGGTTGGTTTAGGCTTAACTAATATATTGAGGCCCAGTTGCTGCAGGGACAGCAAACAAGTTATTCTTTCCACCACCAGAGGGGAAAGGAAAGTAGCCAGAATCCAGTTTCTTGTGCTGTAATAATCTGGTAATTCTAAACATTCAATATCACTTGATATTATTCTCAATTAAGGAATGATGTGGAATATGCCCAGAAGTCTAGATCAATTTAAAAAAGGGCTTGTTTTCGTTGGGTATTGCTCGATATACTTTAAGTGCCTGAGGCCCGCAAAGCAAGAATAATCTAACACAGATGTAGCATTAGGAACTCCTTTCGCTAGAGACCCAACTAATTCGAGTTATAGATTACGCCTCATTCTATGGCGCACATCTAGCGGGTTCTTGTGAAGGAAAAATGGCATTCTATGGGGGGATATTAAGGTTATTATGCATACCTGTTGTGCTACTAAAACATGCGCCGGTTCTCTGCTCAGATGATCCAGCCGGAGCTCCGTTTTCTAATATGCCCCCTAGGCCAGGGCCATATTAAGCAATTTTGGGGCCCCCCTCCACCAAACCAAACAAATTAAGGGATCAAGAATACTGGTCCCGCGCCCCACCCGGCACACTCACAACCTATAGGTTGATCTGCTGTCTCAAAGCATAATAAGCACATTTACTCCCTTTAAGTCCCCTTACCATCTTCGTTCTTGCTCTAATCAGAATGATAAACAAGTAGCATTTAAAGACCCTCACATTACCAAACATGACCATTTTTAAACATAATATCATAGAAGGGCGTGATGCAAAATTTTAAAGCTTTAAATACTTCAAAAACAATGGCTTGTGACATTTTCATTTACAAACGTGCATAAAAACCTTTGACTTTTACCAAAAAGCAAACCATTTTTTGTGTCAAACAAGAAGACCGTACAATATGCTTGCCTGAGGCCTGAAACGTCTGGTCCCCTCTCTTCTGACTACCAGGCCTTCCACCCAAATGGCTGACATAAGAAGAAAGATCAAGTAATGGGCTAAACGATGCCACCAGCATGCAAGAAGGCAAACCTCACAGAAGACAGCACAGTAATGTAAGATATATTAGATGATTTGACCAGGATCACTGTATTGTCTGCTGGAAAATCCAGGATACAAGATACAAGCATGAACGCTTTTGTTGCATAGTCTTGAATTAGGATACTTATTCACCTCTTAGACTAAACAGTTCATGCCATTGCTGGAGGCGATTGCCTAGGTTTTACAACACACCAATTTCTAGACCTTCGCCATACAGATGATATGTTAATTTTTTATAGCAACCCCTATCTGGTGCAGGTACATTGCTGATAATAGCAGATGTTCTCCAAAACCAAGTACATATGCAGGCAGGTTTATACACTTCAGACATAGGAAAGCCTCAGCCAGCCTTGCTGGAATGTGATATTCTAATTTGACATATGAACACATCTCTGCAATGGGTGCTTCACACACCGGGCTAACTTCTGAACCATTGTGGCACTCAATTTATCAATAGGCATTTCACCATTGCCTATTGCACACGATCAACATAATTCCCAGAGCAAGGAAAGAATGATACAGAGTTGTGCCGTAAGGAACACACAAACTATGTATACCACAGTGAACCCAGAAAGAAATACATGATCAAGGCAGAATGTACTTGTCAAAACAGAAAGGCAATGGGTTTCGAGCCTCAGCAGCATTCCATAAAATATCCTGACGTGTGCTATTTATGACTGGTGAACAATGGAATCTTACTTCTTCAGGTCAGGCAGTCGCCTGGGGCTCCCTCCAAGTTGGGGGCCCTTAGCAAGTGCCCCTTTTGCCCTCCCATAAAAACGTCTCTGCTCTAGGCTCTCGTTTCTCTGCTTTAAATAGAGACATTTCTCCAAGGCAACCATACCCCAAGACAGTTCTGTGTGCCTTGCGTCCAGTGCTTTGCTAGAGACCTTGGGGCATTGAGGTACAATTGTGTTTATGCTGAGTGCGCTACATCTATGGCTCCCATGCCAGCCTGAGCCTCATGTGTTGGTACGGGCCTTGGATCCTTGCGATAGGACACCTGGTAATGTTTTGGTTTTCAGGGAATGGAGGGCAAGTGCGAGACAGGTTGGGGAGGGGGCAGAAGATCGGATATTGCTATTATTTGAGGGCGCAATAAACAGGAGGAAGTAGGCAAGAGGCCAGGTTATTGGGGGAGGGGAGGGCAGTTAGCCATCCCGGTTGTTTATGCTTCGTGCACGATTCTCCTGTCCACTCCCTATACTGCTGGTCTAGGGGGAAAACGCAAAAGGGGGGGGGGGGGGTTTCAACCCTTTCGGGTAGAATGGTCAAATTCTTGTAAAGCGCAGAATCGCCTGGACCAACATTTCCCTGATGTCGGTTGTAACCCCCGAGTGCGAGGATACTCACATTTACCCATCTACTACAACCCTACACACCTGCCCTCAACCAGCCGTTAAGAACGACGGTTTGATTCACCGGAAGAGCCTCTTGCGTGCCCTGGAGACATTAAAACGCTGCTCCAGGTAGTGCAACCGCTGCTGAGGAGTAGTTCTCATGTATCTCTTGCTGTGAACGGAGCTCCATAGCCGGTGCTATGGTAATATCATAATGAAATATGTTTTTGTTAATTGCTGTTTGTGACTATGCACGGTAAAAAAAAACGTGTGTGCTGTTTGATGAGATATTTCAGTCCGCTATAATAATTAAATAAACATACACATCGCACGTTATCTTTGTTATTCGAAATTTAGAAATGAGAACGAGGTGTTGCTAGGTCTGGAAAAGATCCGAGGCTTCACCGATTTTGGGACTGTTAGGACACAGGGCTAGCTAGCCTTTTTGGTTGTAACCCCTGAGCTTCTATCCAGGGCTACAACCAAAAGACCTGGGGCTATAGCCCCCCTCAGCCGCCCCCCCTCCTTTAGCAACCCCTCTGCAGTCTGGTAACAGGGACATCAAAGGAACACCCCAGACAAACGGTCCATCAACACTTACCACAACAAGAGCAGAGGCCTTTGAGATCAAAGCAAAGTACCCAGGCTAAGTGATGCGGAAGGCTTACCGTTAGCATCACGTGACCATGACAGCTTGATCCCTGCCAGGCAGAAGTGAACCCTTGACAGCAGACACTGACCCCAGTGGCATGTGATCGGTAGCCGAGGGCCTTGTGTTACCAGAGGTGAAAGGTCAGATAGGACTATTGAATTCACGCAAAGGAGCCAACAGGAGGAAGGGGGGGGGGGCAGCCGGGGGAGGGAATGAACGTGCAAAAACGACCCGAAATGCAAAAAGATTACTTGTATGATCTGATCTCACCCACACATGGAACCTAGACAATTCCGCCTGTCTGACCTAAACCTCTCCCCTTCTCTCCACAGGTGCGTGCACACCCTGCTCTGGGTCGGATTCTGGGCAGTCCAGGCCTGCGTCTGCTTGTCCCGAATATTCCTTGCCGCTCACTTTCCCCATCAGGTGATCTCTGGAGTCATTGCAGGTGCGTCCCAAAGTCTTTCTTTCCTTTCTACTAATGTGACTGCCTCATGTGTAATAAACAAACTGCAGAAACACCTGTTAGTTGAATGGCTGCCAAAGAGATCACACGCTTGGATGAGTCTGGGCGTTCGAGACTTCCATTCCCCTGCGGTTGATTTGAAGAGAAAACTCAAAATAAAATGTGGGAGGAAACTGAAGTGCCAGGATACAATACAGTTATGACTGTACGTTGTATTGAGAAATAAGCATGTTATGTTACTAAGCTTTTTATAATATATGACATATGCATAACTAGAACTTTTGGAAAATAACCGACAGATAGATAGGGATTCATAAAGAAAGCGCAGACACCAGCATCTGTAATCCGACCTTTGTGTGTGGAGTACATAGCTCATAAACAAATACAAGCATTTTTAAAAATTATGAAATAGTATTTTTTTTTTTGGTTCCTCATCTCCAAGCATTTTTTTACATCCAGTTTGTCTACAGAGTTTGGAAAAAAATCAAATCAGTTGGAGAACGTTTGCACACTACCTCACCACTTGAGCCCAAACTGATTTAGTATTACGTGGACTAAAAATGGTGCCAAGGGCATGCCTGCAGGTGCACGAATACTCACAAAGGTTGTGTGTCTGGGTGTTTCGAATTTTCACTACTCTCCCATCATGGCGTTCCTGGGAATGCCCACTGACACAGTGATCCAGCGGGCGGGTGTATGGGGTACACATTAGTGCATAGATTGCACAGATTACATCAACACACATGCACACCTTTTTTTCTGGTGGAGGGCCCGATTCGGAGGTGCATTCAAAAAAAGAAAAGTGTTCTATGCACAACACTTTTCTTAAAGCACCATTGTCTGATGAAGTAAGAATATGGAGGCCTGGTATCAAAGCCCCGATTATTTCATGTGCGTGATTTACACCCGGCAACAGCCCTAGCCACCAGCAGTAATGCACGCCAGGCACTGCAAGGGAATTCTCCTTGCAAACCCTGGCTTTGCATGTAAAAATAAAGGAGATCCACTATGGCAGGTGTGAGGTGTCCATAGCACCTACTGCACACATCTTTCTTTTATACTCCAGGCATTTCTCAGAATGCAGCACATTTCAAATGTCCAGAAGGCTAGGAAATCAGAAAAGTGGTAGCCTTTTTATGAATCTTTGAGGTGACACTAATGCACACACAGGCCAACAACAGTAGATCTGAGCAGCTTTTACAGCTTGAACGCACTACAGCTCCCCTCCAGTCCCTTCAGCCACCTCAGAATGGTGGTGCTGGAAACTGGAGGGGGGAATGTTGGATTTCCACACTACTTTTCTCCCGAGTTCAGAATCATACACTATGTGTCATATGAATGCACAAATGATAACATTTTCCAGCTGAAACACCTAAAAAAAAAAAAAAAATAATAAAATAAATGACCTTTGTAAATCAAGGAAATGACGTGGGGTAACTCTCCTGAAGTTTCACAGAGAAGTTACTAGGAGTACCTGGGCCTAATCCCGGCTTTCATCTGGAAAGGAAAGAAAGAAAAAGCATGGGGTAACGGCTTTGCTAATCAGCCCCAGTGGGGTTAACTCGGTTAACAAACAACATTACATTTCTGTGTGCCAGTCAAAACTCTTCCATTGCAAGTGGCATCCTCGTTTGTTTCAAGTGCAGTCAAGTTAATGCAGGGAAAGAAACTGTCGTCATCGCTGTGCAACCTTTGTTTTTCTTTTCAAATATGAAGGCTCGGCGCATTTTCTGGCCTTTGGTTTATTTGAATGGATGATTTAAACCTGTGATTTGAATATTTATCAAATCAGAAACTGGACGTTACCATAGGATTGACTATAATTTTGAGCTACACAAACTGAACTGATGCCAGATCTTCATGGCAACAGCCTGAGCCTCACTGGGGCGAAGCCCATGAACTGTGATAGTATAACAAGCTTAGAGGGCCCTGCTGCTTATCGAACCTGTAGTCTGCAGGTTACACATGGGGTTACAGGGGATTGTATGGCATGAGTGACCTCCTAATTCAATCCTGAGCGTTGCTTTTACCTTCTTTTTTTTTTTTACTTCAGTCCATTTTTATTCAAGCCTGCAATACATAACAGCAGGGAATAGCTGGAAAAATGCAAGTCCAGTACCGGGACCTTGTCAACCTCCTAATATACAGTCCTGTGGCAACCCCAATTACGATCACTCCAGCAGGATTTCTACACACTGAAACACTGTACAGGTTTATATGTCACATGTTCCTTTCTTCATAATCTGGTGTGTTTTGAAACAATCGTACTTTTTTGATTTGATAGACAAAAAATGAACACACACATACATTTCTGTTCTTCAGTTAAGCCATTTTCGATGTTTTTGATCCCGTAGAAAGCCCTCAAAAGACATCCAAATTATAAGAACCAAGAAGTCAAAACCTTTCATATATTGCAGTGTTTCAAATAAACTTTAAATTGAGAAGTCTTATTAGACTTGCTGATGGTATATTTATATAACCCTACATTTTTCTTGACATATATTGTTCCCAAAACATTAAGAACTGATGGAAGTATAGCACATCCCCTCCTAAAAAGTGGTCTAGAGCTTTGCCTGCATTAGCTTTTGAGGCCACAGCTGTCCCTTCTTTAGACGACAACTAGAGCTCGTAAGATTCCCGTGGCCATGCACGAGAAGACCATGCAGTCCTCTTTTTGCTTTGAATTCCTGGACTTGTAGTTTTCCTAACATTCAAATGAGCAATAAAAACTACAAGTCCCAGAATCCAATGCGGAAATCAAGGACTGGATGGCCTTCTCACGCATGGGCACGGGAAACTTGAGAGCTCTGCATGAACAGTTATTAACACAGAAGGGACATTCAATTTTACGTAGTCAGAAGGGCTAGTAAGTAAAAAGAGCGAAACACGGCTAACTTCCGATCCCAGACAGAACCTATATTTCTGGTGTCAGGGAAGAGAGAAGTGTTCCGTCTCGCTGTCTGTAGGATGGTAGAAAAATCACAAATTTAAAGGGTTCATCACCGAGTTTTTGTATCTGTATTTCTGAGGGAGAACATGGCGCTTTGGCACGAAACACTACAAAATCAAAAGATCACATGGCAGGCATAGCAGTCCGATGGTTGGGTGCTTCACAGCTGAGGATGGTCAGGGAGGCAGGGAATGTGGGCATTTAAAAAGGAGACATCAAAGTCATAGGGTTGCTCCCCTGCCAATATCAGAAGTGTGGTATAGGCCTTGGGTTGAGGGGTCATGGGGCGGGATAATACACCATTACATTTCCAGGTGTCCTTCTAGGGGAAGGTGGTGCCATTTTAGCCTGATCTTGAACTCTAGCATAGTGAAGGCGCTCAGTCTTTCGGAGGTACCGCGTTTCCATGAGGGGGGATTTTCGGGTAAAGGATTGGAAATGGCACAGGGTGGGTCCGAGTCAGTGAGGTCGAAAGTGGTTTTGGGAGGAGTGCAAAGATTGCAGACAATTGAGTAGTGTGAACTAGTTGGCCGGATATCGTAAGGATGGATTTGGATCCAGCAGTCTGAGTGGGCCCTTCCAGAACCATGTCCATGTCCCTGTATATTGCGCTGGATTAACAACGAAACCCATTTCCAATTTGAGAGTAATTTACCCAAGAGTGAGACTACCTGTGGGCCAGTCTAGGTAGAGGTCCTGGCAGGATTATGGTGGCATGAAGCTGGGGGTTATGACCTGACAGATTGCCTGGAAGAAGAAATGTTGAAGATCTGCCAGGAGGTTGAGGGTGCAGCAGCTCATACTCCCTTCTCCAGAGCTTGGTGTTTAAGCACTTACAATGAGAGGACAAAGATCCAGAAGCTCCCAAAGAACCCCCTCATCTAGGTTCTAAGAGGGTGAGGTTCCACCGGCTCCTTACAATACTGTGATTTTCAGGTGCCGTTTCACTAAGAAGCTGGAGGTCCTAAAGCCCCCATGATTAAACCCTCACATGGTGCCCTCATTGAAGTGTTGCTCTACATTTGAAGCCAACCTCTCAGGTGCACCACATAGACATGGATATTAAAATATAGGCGTTCCACAGGTTTCTAGTTGTGTGCATCAGCACAGTAGTGCGGGGTGCCCCACTCATCTGTGCATGCTTATAATGAGGAAACGAGGGGCTCCTATGTTCCGGCTTGGAACAACACATTTCTATTTTTACATGGACTGATTATTGTGCGTTGTGCTCGGCAGAGCAGCAGTGCGGGGGAACAGGAAGCAATCCCGGAGCAAGGCGCTTTAGCCCAGTGGCTATTATATAGATTTATGTGACACTGCAGGAATGTTACCACGGATACTGGAGGACTTATTAATCTAATATGAGTTATCATGATTGTCACTATGAAGTACGATTGCTCTGTAAAGAAATTCTTTTTAACATTTTGCCTTTTTTAAAGTTTTTTTTACAACTCCCGTTGTTTATGTATTTTCTGGCTCATTGATCTTTTAAAGTCAAATGTTACACATATGAACTGTTTGACTACGGAAACCCTGGTTGTAAAGATCGATTGACTACATTTCGGCGTGGAAAACATCACCTGCAAGGGATACTGGGATTGGATTGTGGCCTTGCAGCTATTTGAGTTGGTGTTTTGTGCTGCAGAATCTATCTGCAGGTTTCCCTGCTTTCACAGATTCTTACTGCGCTTTCTATTGGAAGGAGGAGCCTCTCCCATATATTCATCACACCAGCTCTTTGTGCGGTACTGTGTGTTTTGTGTTTGGTGATTGGCGATGGTGAACGCCTATTGCTGCTCCTCTTCCTGGCGGACTTTGCATAAAGGGTGAGACATTGTGATAGAACGAACCTTGTATCCCCCTGATCATTCAACATAAGGTTGGAACAACTTCCTCCCTGAGGCACGGAGAGAGATGACCTAATCATATCAGTGATTTCAATTTGCCTGAAATAGACTGTTCAACAGTGTGGCCTGTAAATATATTTTTGAACCTAATTGAGATACAAAATAGAGCGCGATTAAACAGTGCTACGCAGAGTATTGGATACATTAACATTTTTCCAGGTTAGGTGCTGCAAGAGTGACTGTAGGATTTATCCTTTGAGCTCTCTCCAGGCAAAACCTCCAATGAAAGTAACTCTGACAGAGCACGTTTATTGCCTACAGCAGGAACGAGTTATAGTGATCAACAAATACGCCCACTACAAATGCGCGCTGCTGGCACTATACAATTACACACTTACAAAAGGTGTGGTTTGACTTACTATGGTGTTGAAACTCAACTGATTGATGAGTGCCCCTGCCAACTGAGACAGTAATTTGACTCCAATTCCTCTGAATTTGGTTGCCTAATAGTCAACCTCATTAAGACACGTAATAGATGGTGACTGAAAGGTGTGAAGTCGAGCATCGGGCAAATTGATATAACCCGGATTACACCTTTAAGAGTGGCTGTGGGATTTATCCTTTGAGCTCCCTATAGACAAAACCCGGTACGGAAGTAACTTTGCCCGAGCATGAATAATACTCGCAGTGAGAACAAGTCAAAGTGAATTACATCACGTCCACTCTTACCAACCGCTGCAGGCTTCATATACTTATAAGACTATAAAAGATAAAAGGTGCAGCTTGGCATAAAACAAAGTTGAAACTCAATTGGCTGATACGTGCCCCCTTTTCTTTCAGATTGTAACCTTATTATGCCGGCGTGCTCAAAAAGGTATCGGTTACGTTGTGGGGCGAGCTCAGTAGTCCTAGTAGGCAAACAGCAATCTATTATTGCCAAACAATCCAATAAAGAAACCTTACTAAACACAAAAACAAGGCAGGTTTTGTAGCCTTTGGCAAAGCACATTAGCACCAAATCCAATGCAAGGGAACATATCTACGTTCTTGAAACGTTCGACTAGCTGCAATATGGAACCTAGTGACCAAAATAACAGTTACTGACACGCAAATGCAGGAAAATGAACCACTGGTGAATACATCTGGCCTTCCACCTATTGATTTAAAATTCTCTGCTCAATTTAGTTCCAGGTCTACAAAGTGAGGCAAATGCAGTGAACGAAATACAACAAAGTATGCAAGTCAATGAACAAGCACTTCAACTAATGTATCTAAATTGCCAGATTTAGCATATAATGCAGCTGAATCACATGACCAGCCTCTTATGCACCATAATGATACTTACTCTTGCACCGATAGCGCGGAGGAGGAGGGACAGAGAGACGCGGAGCAGCTAATTTATTAAAAGCCCTCTATACTATTTGCTCTAAATTAGTAAAAACAGCAGATAACAAAAGGTCTGCTTAAATTGGTTGCTATAGTGCTATTCAATCCCCGGAGGTGGTATTCCAAGAGAACATGGATTCTATATTGGCAGACCCGAGATTATCACCATCTGTAATCATTATTAAGGATATCCCTCTATCCGAAGAGACAGTGGGTATTTCTCAATGTCTGCCAAATGGAGTTGCTAGCAAAAATCGAATCCTGGTGGACCAAACCACCACAAAAAAGTGTGGCTAATTTAAAAACACAATGAATTAAAAATATAAAAAAGAGGGTTAAAAAGAAACATAAGAAGCAAACTTAGACAAATACATCACAATCTTTGGCACTGACAACAAGTGACAGCATAGTCTGTAATGAGACTGAGAATGGGTATGATCTAACCACAACAAGATAACCCAGAGTTACTTGGAAGGACAAAAAAGTTCAATCATGCCCAGGGCCTTTAGATCATTGGATAATGAACCAAGGTAGAAAAACCACACCTGAAGAAAAAACAAAATCCCTTGAGACAAATGCAACTGGCAGTGGCATTAACCATACATATTTAAGTAATGGTTGTAGCTTAGATCCTTCACCACACTAGGGGTTTACATACAAGGCCAACAGTGTGTCCACTGATACAACAAAATCTAGTACAGTGTTTTCTTTTGGAACAGATAAAAATGGTGGACACATATGCCACCTGTAATAGCCCATTTCCTAACTGCTCAAATGCATTGGAAATTATCCATCACCTTCCCCGACTTCTCTGATTTCTTTGGAACTGATGATGCTGCATGTGTCATGATTTTCGGAGTTTGAATACGAGTTTATTAAATATGAAGAACCTTATAAACCCAAATATAAAAAAACAGAGGGATAACAAGTAAAGAAGTGAATTGAAGTTGACTGATCTAGATATAGGGCCTCATTACGAGGACGGCAGTAACCTGCCCGTGCTACCGGCGGGTTGCCGCCATCCCCATAACACCGAATCCACCGTCTGACTTCCTGATGCCACCTGGACATTACAAGTCCTGGCAGAGCGGGAAGTCAGGCGGCGGATTTGGTAAGTCCCCATTCCTGTGGAGTTCCATAAGACTCCATGGGAATGGGTTCACGGAAGCACCAGCACCGTTGTTAACAGTGCCAGTACTTCTGTGACAACTCTGCAGGCGGGTGGCCATGTGCCAGCCAAGTCAGGCCTGCCGGGCGTAACAACACTCGTCCGCAGAGTCGGAGTGTGGCGGTCCGGAAAGGGTGCCGGTAAATTGCTACCAGCACCCTTATTTCCAGACTGACACACTCATAATGAGGCCCATTGAAAAGATTGCTAAGAAAGTAATGGGAGCAATCGGCTTCAGTGCTTCGAATGCCACACAAAATTATAATCAATGGGGTCGGACCAAGATGAAGTCAATTGACTTCCCACTTCGTTAAACGTAAGCACATTGTCATGAAACACTAGGCGTTTCAATTCATTCACAGCCAAGGCTGAGGGCCTTAAACATTTACTAAAAGCAAATATAATTGTGTTACAGTAGACTTGGCTCCTGAAAGAAATAAACATTGGTGGTTACTACATCATCCACAGACCTGCTAGACGTAATGTAACTAGAAGGACATTTGGTGGCTTATTAAAAGGTGCAAGAAATTATTTAATGCTAAAAGAATATGCCAACATCTACAGCCCCTATATTTTACCACAGGTTTTTAAGATAAAAACGCACCTTAATACTATTCATGTATTACTTATCAACATCTATAATCCTCCTGGTCATGGGTGTGCGGTTGACCTTATAGAAACCATTGAAGCTTTAATCAATCATCGGCTCACTCACAACAAAGAAGGCTTATACATTGTGTTAAATTACTTAAATTATCAAAGACCCTCCTCCAAGGACGTAGGCAGCATAACTGTCAATAAATTGGTGTGAGTGCTATCAGTCCAAAGGAAACTTCCACTCTTAACCCCCGTTGATCCCTGGAGGGATTTTATGGAAGTTCTAGGTCTTTACCAATTGTCATTGTGTCATATAGAACCCGGTGTATTTGCCTACACTTGGACCAATGGCCGAATGTATACTTGGTTAGATTATCTTCGGTTATCAAAGGAGGTTTTTGTGAAAACCAGTGAGTTCAGGTTGATCCCAAATAAACTTAGTGATCATGATATTTGTGCATTCACCCTTCAATACCTGCAAAAGAGATCTAATAATATAAGAGATCTCAAAGTAAAAACGGCTGGGGAACAGGACCCCCTGGAATGATACGAACATAAGAGTTTTCAATCGATAACTGAGTCATGGTTTGATAAACATTGACAGGTCTAAGCTTTGTGATGAAAGATTTGTTAACATTGCTGTGAAGGATGCTTATGAATATACTCTGGTCTATGGAAAAAAGATCTGTACCAACAGGAAAAAGAGCTTTGCGATTGTCTAATGATGTTGTTATAAGGGCAACAAAGAATTTATACAAGAAAGAGATAAAAAAAGATGTAGTTATTGAAGTTGGAGGTGGTGATGAGAGGGAAATGTTAATTAAATTGAAAACCAAATATAAAAATGCCATAAGGGAGCATAAATCATCTATATTTACTACTCGGTGGCACAACGTTTTTAGAGCCCTGCAAGAGACCAATTCCTGTAGATTCTGGTCCTAATACAATTCTTGGACAGAAATTATGGACAGCGAGAAAGAACTCACTTCCACTGATGTAACCACTTGGATTGGGCATATAGCTACTCTCTATAATAAGCCCATTGTAAATAAACCCTTTAGTGGCCTTAGACAAATGGAAGCCACAGGTGGAGACTTTATGCGCACCATGGATGACATCAAAAGTTTAATAGCGAAACTAAAGCCATCTAAAACCCCCGGTTCTGATGGAATCCCAAATATCATTCTAACACTGACCTCGATTTATGGGCAGTTGTGTTACATACTCTTTTAGTTAAGATATTAACCACTGGTGTTGTCGCTCAAAGCTGGAAATAATCTATTGTTATTCCTGTCTAAAAGAGGGGGGGACAGGTCAGACCCTTATAACTATTGTCTATTAGTCATGGTTGATGCCAGTTCCAAACTATTTGTTCAAGTGCTATGTTATGGAACACATAAACCAGTGGATTAAATCTCATCAAATTTTAAAAAATCACCAAGTGGGTTTTTAGAAAAGTTTTGGTACACTAACTTATGGGCACTTTCATATTTGATAACCGAGGCCATATTTGACAAAGAGTGAGTTTTATGTCTGCTTTGTAGACTACAAAGCCACCCTTGACACAGTAATTAGAACAAGCCTCTGGAAAAATTGGAAGGTTGGGGTCTTGATCCTACCTTACCTCACCTCATGAGTTAAATGTATTCTAACACTTCAATGAGAGTTTGAATTAATCAAGAAGTATTCCTTAACAATATTATCCCTACTAGTCATGAACTTAAACAGGGCTGTGCATTGGCCCCTCTTCTTTATAATCTCTATGTTGCAGATTTGCATGAAAAATTAATGAAATGCCATAATCTTCCCCTGCACATAGGTCTCCAACTAGTATCTTGGCTCTTGTATGCAGACGATAATCTATTATTGATCAAACCTCCTTGGGATTACAACATACACTCGCCGCTCTCCAGAGTTACTCCCCAGAAAATGGCTTAGAAATCAATTATAAAAAAAGTAAAATACTGCTACCCCATAAAAGGAATAGAAAAATAAAAGCTTATGATTGGAAAATTGGGAAAGAAACTATCGAAAGAGTGGATGGTATATTTACTTGGGCATTCATTTCTTTGAAACTGATAATGGAGATACAGTGGGAAATTCCATCATTACCAAAACATCTAGAAAGTTCAATGTCAAAGAATTATGTAAAATACAAAGGGGGTCCATTCGTTGAGGGCCTGTTGAAAATGTACAATGCTAGCATTGTAGCTAGCCTTTTGTATGGTCTGGAGATATTTACTGATAAGGAAACCTCATGGCTGGACATTCTGGAAGGGAAATTGTGGCAGTAAATAGTTCTCGGCCTCCACATCTCGAGCCCGATAACGCTAGAGACGCTATATCCCAGGGAGCTCAACCAGCAGATCCATGTGTTTTCAAGCTGACGCCTGTGTCCACTGAGACGGCAGTGGATGTCTAGGACAGAATCAGAATAGTTGCATCTACAGAGGAACACGCGGTTGAAGCATTGTGCACTGAGGTATCCATGCCTAACAGCCCACTATCACTACGATATGGAACTATGGGGGAAAATCTTGAGACCCAGAGTGGCTAGACCTGCCACCCGCATGACAAGAAACAGGAAAATCACCATAAGGAAACCTACCCATATTCAAGAACGTTCAAAAGTCCCCCCACCTGCAAGGTACTATTATACCCTCACTAATAATCTGAGTGAGGGCAATGTCAGACAAGTTCTTTTGCATGGGCCATTAGATAACTGGTTGGAGCCCCAAAAACCTATCTAGCTCAATTGTCCCGAGCGCAAATCAAGACAAAACTAGAGATCCTGTAAAAGTGGTTGCTCCCAGGAAGGTCTCGATCATGCCAAACAAATCCCTGAGCATTGACGTGGAATGTACCAATCCTGCCCAGCAAACTAGGAGTAGTAGTGCAGCTGTTGCTGGACAGGGAAGGGGTGACCAGCTAAATGCTAGTGGAGATTTGACAATGTTCGTACCACAAGGTGGTCAGTGGAATGCAACCGTGCACAGGGGGAAATACTCCTCAATTACTGGGAAAGGAAGATGGTTCCAGAGCTGACTTCTATCATGAATATTGTCTCTCGCACGTGGATTCCACACAAAACCCCAACCGGGTTCAGCACACACTCAATTTGGATTTGTTATGTTTATCGAATGCTAAATATATAAAGATCATAGAGACCAACCATAAGGATCAAGCCCATTCCTGAATTGTTCCTGGCTGTTGGAATAGTTGCATTTTGTTCCAGATCTTTGCAATATTACTTCTAGAGATATGAGCCTGGAACCTTCTTAATGCTCTAGTCTAACAAATTGGGTTGTGGCCTCTTTTGTCTCACCGATAGTCGTGGAACACATTTGCAATCATGCAGAGTCCTTCTTCGCTTTGGGTTTTGAACTTGCTGTATTTCGGCCTTTGAATCTCATTGAGAAGTGTGCTGAAATGGGCCAGAAGAAGCTGATACATCCCACTGGGGTCAGCACTAGCAAGGAACATGGCCAGAGGCGGGAGACAGAGCGTGTAGCAGGCCCCTGGATAAAGGTGCATCGATCTACAAAATGATATAAACAAACCTTTCCTGAGAATATTTTCCATCTGATATCATGGAATACTCATGGGTACCGTTCCTTTCTGTATAATGCCACAAGATTAGAGAAGCTAAGGACTAGCTGACTAATTCATTTGACCTTAATGGCTATGTACTACTTTTATTTTTGTTGTTTTCCTCTATACCTACAGCAGGCCGCCCTAAGGGTGAACTTTGTATTGGGGCTCAAGTAACATGTAACTTGAAGGAATTGTCAAACAAAGACACATAGGAATAGTCTCTGTGCTGAAATGGTCTGCCCCCCGCTTTTGGTAAAGGCCCAGTTATGGTTGTTACTCTATAAGATTGCCCTGGTGCCAACCCTACTCCAATATTGTGTGACATATTGGCTGACTCCCTAAGATCATGGTCCTTGTTACATCCCAAGGGTGGTATTATTTTAACGGGTGATTTTAACGCTGACTGCAGGGTCATATCACCCTCCTTTAGAGGAACTGCCAGGGCCCACCTTGATAACAGAAGTAAAAGATTGTGTGAAGCTCTAGCAGAGTTTCATCTGCAACCGGTTATGATTGAGCAAGATGGCCCGTTGAACACTTGGTCCAATGGGATTAATAACAGCTGTATAGATTTCATCTTTGTAAATCCGGCAGTAAAAAAATATCTGCCTTTGCTCTCAATATCACATACCAGTGCTAGTGACTAAGGCATTTGTGAGCTGTCAAGGAAATACTTACCCACAACCCCATGGCAAATCTCCAAGGTAATAGATTACGTTGGTTGGCAGCGGATACTATTTCAACACTGCTCTAGCCTCTTTGGGGAAATGGAGGGGGGGGGGGAATATGTTGTGTGAGTCTGAGTGCTTGAAAATATGGTGGACTTATATGGTCCACGGTCACGCACTTATATTCACAGGTGTGTCCCTCTTAATAAAGAGAGGCACCTCTTTGATGTGGGGATTGCAAGAAAAAAAGGAGCCTAATGCAGCATTGCAGAGGGTTAAGAGAAATGTTGATATTCATCTATTCACCAAGAAGGTGAATTGCTCTAAACTGAAAAGAGAATAGGTCTTGGCTGTGTGGATATCGTTCAAGCAAAGACTGTGCAGGGTGGAAATACATAAACCCCCTCCTTATGACAGGTGATTCCAGAACGTTTCGGCACATGATACGCACCTTTAGCGCAGGGTCGCTAGCAATAGAAATATTGTGTGTCCCTGAAGGAGCATGGGCAAATCATCTGAAAACTATCTTCTGGAACCAAGAACAGCCTCTCGTGGAGATCAAATATACATCGATGATCAGGTACATAGTCTGGCATCAAATAAAAGAGGCCGACTTTGTCAAGATGATAATGAGAGTAAAGTCATCTAGAGCAGACTGGTAGATTGCCATGGTCTTGGCATCAGTCAATTTTGATTCCAGTTCATAAAAAGGTCCTCGGCAATTCCCGGAAAACTATAGACAGCTAGCAATGCTAGACATGGTTCTAAGATTTTCTCGGCCCTGCTTCGGGACCTTTGAACAACCTGGGCGTACAAAAATAATTTGTTGAACAAGACCCATACTGGATTAAAGAAAAAATGGAGCACACTGCATTCTATCTCGGTGATTCAGATTCTTTACATATGTTTTATTGACTATTCCTCTGCTTTTGACAGCGTTGTTCGCTCTAGGCTGTGGGAAAAGTTAAGCAAGTAGTGCATTGATTCTTCTATTCTCTACTTCCTTAAATTGCTACACACCGATACACACGTCAGAGTTCGTTTGTCCCAAAAGGGAGACGTATCAGAGTCTTGCACTACTAATAGGGGCCTAAAGAAGGAGTGCGTTCTTGCCCCCATGTTATAAAACCTCTACATTTCTGACTTTGTAGCTGCATTACAAAAGGTAAAACACCCCCCACTTTAGTAATGAGGACATCTATTCTTTAATATATGTTGATGATACTGTAATAGTCATAGACTTTTGGCATTCAACGATCACTGGAGGCGCTTACCCAATATGCTGAGGTGAACGGTTTACAGATTAACATCAACAAAATCAAGATTATGACTGCTGGGAAAACAGCATGTGCAAATACAGACTTCATCTGGAGGATTGAGGACCGCCAGCTGGAACCGGTAGACGATCACAAGTACTTGGGCATAACATCTATAACACAAAGTCTTTTATACATCTAGCTGAAAGTGTCCCAACCAAGGCTTGGAAGAAATGGTTGACTATTAGAAAAATCATTGATGCTCATGGGTGGGGGGGGAGAAATCGACCGAGGCCAAGATACGAGCCTACAGGGTCTCCATAATCCCAACAATTTACTATGCCCTGCAAATATATCCCGAAATGGCAATGACATGGTTGACCAAAATAGAGGAAACTATACTGCGTTCCCTCTTGGGCACACCCGGGGCGGTGCCAGTTGAGGGCATCAGATTGGAACTGGGCCTCCAATCTTTACTTTCTTTATAGAAGGTTTCGGTATGCCAATTCTGGGCAAATATTAGATATGCAGGCACTAGTGACCCTCTTCTTATGGCCCAGATGATTGAACACGCATGCAGGTGCTCACGTAGCATCTGGTTCAAAGACATGGAGTGTGCTGTCTTCAAACACTTGGATGACATTGGTCGGAGAGTCTGCCCCAGCTCTATTGCGGATTTATATCTTTATGAAAATGAGGAGAAATCCAGAGAGTATGATCGAATACAATCCCAAGATTATTTGGCCACTAGCCATAAATATGCCACTTATTCTCATCAGGGTAATTTATAGAACAGCCATACAAGTACCTTACTAATATCCATCATACACATGCTTTGTCCTATGTCTAAGGCTTGAAGGCCTCCCTGTTTATGTATGGAGGGGCCCCTGGTGCATGGAGGGGCCTTCCAAGGGAGCACCGTTTGTGCAGGATATGTAAATCCATGTGGAAACATCTGCGCATATTCTTACCCAGTGTCCATCACTGGCTGAACTATATGGCAAGGCATAAGCAAATGTCATTGACTTCCAGTCGGATCAGTCCTGGAGTATGATCTATGGTGCGGACTCACAGTGGTCACAGCTGAAGCATTCCATCTGTGTATGGCAGCTGGTGAAACCAAGTTTGACATTGTAAAGACTAAGGGTCTGATTCATGGAAGTGTTTTATAATGGCGCAATCCCATAGGAAAACATTCCATGAATCAGGCCCCACATGCCTGCATGGTTTTCTTTTCTGGTTTCCCCCTCCATTTTGCATTTATCTAAGATTATGTTTAATGTTGACATGAAATGAACCATGTACACTTATTTTCTTTTAACTTTGATGTATTGCTTTATTGATTTTACATACTGCTTGTAAATGGAATGTTTTTATGGTACAATTTTATAGTGTGAAAGGCTGTATTAACCATATACACTTAAATTTAAAAGAAAATGTAGTCTCGATCACAGCTGAGACTTCTTGGTAATGACGTTATGTGTAACATTACCCATCGTAGCACGCAATATTCCAATCAATATGTGAATTCAGGTACTTGAATTTGTAGTACAAAGAACCAACTTATTATAGTGATTGATCTTCAACAAATACAAAACAATGCTAGAAGAATAACACACAAAAGCTGGAGTAATTAGTTCAGGGCTGTCTAAGGAAAACTATTATGGTGATACAACATACAAAATGACCTTAAGTGATTTGTGAGAAAAGAATCATAACTTGCATAATTTATTTTAGCAACTTTTGTTAATGTTATTATTCTGTTGACATGTATGTTTCAATAGACTAATGCCTCACACCACGGTTAATAGTACAGGAAAGGTCAGTTAAAGCTATTTCATAGTGCCTCCAAGATCCCATGCCAATATTCAGGCCCATGTTCATTAATTATATTAGCTATACATTCATGGATCATAAATATATAAAAAGCAGGTGCTCTAGAGTTTTTTTTAAAAACTAAAATAGAAGTTCCTGCACTGTGTTTTTCTTGTGTAAATTATTTCCCAAATGGTTTATCAGCTTAGATTCATCCTGTTATGCAATACAGGTGGTCTCCTTCAATTATTGCTCTCTTAAGCCTTCCTGGCATTGTTATGAGGTAAGCAACACTGGAGGATTTCCAACTGTAGAACCACTCAATAGATGTTGATGAATTCTGATGTGTTTGGTGGATGGATCCTGTGTTTGATACATTGTCACATTGTTACTGACCAAGACTAGAAAAAAAGATTACATACATCAAAGTAATTTGTTAAACTTGTGAGTCACTGAATTAGCAGATTCTGTAGTGGATAATGAATTTGCCGGATAAATCTAAGCCAAAGACTAAAATAGTTTGAATAGTGTCACTGAAAATTAGATCTTTAAGAATATTACTAAAATAATATAACAGAACTTAACAAATCGAACAAGATTCAGGGTATGTTTCAAGAGTCGCAATTAGATTCCCAAATGTTACCGTTTTTGTAGTCAAATAATTGCATTACATTTAAAACTTATTTTAATACTTGTCTAACTTGTCTACTACTTAAAAACATATCAACCTCATTGTTAAAAAATATTTAAGCCCTTGACTATTATAAGAACAACATAAAACTTAAGACCAATTTTCTGATTTAATATCATAAAAAAGGTTTGGGTCTTCCAACATGATATTGACGTCACATTCCTCAAGTCTAGTTCCTTCGAAGGTACAACATCTAAAACCTAACCTTTTTAAAATTATGTTTGTTTCTAAACCTACATACTTTTGTTGTAATGTATTTGGTAAAAGTATTGTCGTTTGTAAATGTACCCAGTTCTATTTCAATGCAATCTGGTTAATGGTGTACTTTAAATCCATCTGATTTTCTTGATGAGGATTCCTGTGTGGGGAGTGTCTGGTGTTTCTGTAGGTCTTATTACAGAGACCATGCACACGGAAGAATGGTAGGAACCCCTTTTGTTGCTATACAACCACCCTTGTCCTCCCCGGCCTTATAGAATCATCAACATGGTCAGATGTTTTGCAGTAACTTATATGAATTAAGGGCTTTGTAAACATAGTGTGGTTAACCTGTGCCACATCAGTACAGTGGTTATAATTTTCAAGAGTGAAAGGCTTGTGCCGAGTTAACACTTCGTTGCATTCTTTCCCGAAGTAGCACTTAACAAAATGCTAAAAAAATGTTTTTCTTTTTGTACAGGGATGGCTGTTGCCGAGCTGTTTGACCACATTCCCTCCATCTACAAGGCAAGCCTGAAGCGATACCTCTCTACCACACTCTTGCTCTTTGGGTTCGCCCTGGGGTTCTACCTGCTGATGAGAGCAATGGGCGTGGACCTCCTCTGGACTCTTGAGAAGGCCAAGCGCTGGTGCACCAGGTCAGAGTGGATCCATATCAACACCACCCCCTTTGCCGGCCTTCTCAGGAACCTAGGAATCTTCTGCGGGCTTGGACTTGCTCTCAACACCCGCATGTACCGGGATAGTTGCAGAGGACAATGGGGCTCTCAGTTGCCCTTCCGCCTATATTGTATCCTTGCTTCTCTCATTATCCTCCATGTCTTTGATATTTTTGAGCCCCCCGCGCAAACTGAGCTGCTGTTTTATGCGCTGTCCTTCAGTAAGAGTTTGGCAGTGCCACTGGCTGCAGTCAGCATCATCCCATACTGTGTAACCCTCCTTCTAAACAAGCAGAAAAATATATAATCAAGAAGCACACTGAAGTATTTACGTATGCGATCTTTAATGATCTGTACACAAGTAGGCTAAGGCACTTGAATTAGGATCTCAGCATCCTATTTAACAAACAAGTGAACCAACCACAGTACTATTCCGTCTATTGCTTCAGGCATCTGGCTTGGCGTATGATGACTTGTGGTGCCATTATGTGACCCCCAGGTGCTAATACATCAGCAACCAAAAAATTAGAGGAATTTACAGTGGACCAGGACATCCTTTTGCATGTAAACTGGAGTATCCACGCCCAAGCTTCATTCATTTTAAGTATAGGTGCATTTGACATTGCTGATGTAAGTCTATACCACTTTGTTTCCTTTCAAGACACAATGGCTCATGGCAGCACAAGATGGGTGTTTATTACCAACCAGATTTAAAACAAAGACGAGACTGAAACAAGTATCGCACCAACAAGGCATTCCCCCATGGTGAAGTACAGCATGTTCGTAGTGGTTTCCAGGTTGACATAGTAGATTTCTGACAAACAGGCCAAGGGTGTTTTCTTAACAACACTGTTGTATCCAAATTCAAACCATAAACCCATACATTCATGCTAGTTACAGCAATCTGTTGGTTACTAGCGTCAGCGAGGACTGCAGTGACTATGCAGCTTTGATGAATCAAGGATACCAGTGATTTTGTAGGCAACGCTGGAGGGTTGTTTCCTTTCTGCCATCTACTGGGGCGCACATTCCTCACCCTCTAGCATCAAGAATGGGGTCATTGTTCATCACTCGAAGCACAACTGTGTTCTTGCAATGCGTCAGTATTTTGGAGACAGGGAGCTGCGTCCTTCCTCTACGGCTCCCTGGTTGGACTTCGCACTGTTCATGCATCAGAACTCATTTCAATCGTCCTGAATTTATCTTAAAAATACTGAATGGCTGGTTTGATCCTCAAGCACTTGTCAGATTTTACAGGTGGTTTCTCAGGGCCTAGATCTAGCAAACCATAAATAAAAACCTTAAGTCCCAGCTTTATATCCTAGCATCCCAACAAGCCAGATAATTGCCACCGTAAGAGCTTCTAAACTCTTCTGCTCATATCACTGATTACTATTTTTCCATGTAAGCAAATTAGTATGTTTTTGCACTATTGACTGATTAGTCGTCAATATCAATATCTAATCCACTGAAAATTGCTTGGAAAGGGAATAGTTTCTTCTTGATCAACTCAACAGTTGTGTTCAAGCTGAGGAGTAATCACAACTGGTAAATGCTTCCTACCGTTCTCAATCTTCTTAACAAATTGAAAAGCGCTCCCTCTATTTGGTGAACCATATCCTTCTCTGATGAATGTGCTTGTTAAGATTACGCAGTAACAGGCTACCTTCATCTTTGGAAAGCTGAACCGTCTAACAAGCATGATCACATTTCAAACTAAGCCTAAAGCTCCTCTATATTTATTGCTTCAGAAGAAGTTCCAAACACCTACAAAAATTCAGGATTTGGAGTACATTTATCCACTCAGAAAGTACATCCTAACTGTGAAAACACCACACACCCAAGTTTAGTTTGCACACTTATTGTAGATGTTTAATAACGGGACCATAATGAAACAAGGATTACCCAACTCACCTCAAGGTGAATTGTAAAAGTAGTACAGCAAATGTATCAAGCTACCTCATACCTGTGAGATAGGCATGGTATCAAGAGAGATGACACAGATAACAGGTGTAGATTTCTAAACACACCGTTATTAATGATCAGGATGGTGTAACGCCTAACTAACCCTATGCTATGGTAGGACTGTCCCTACCTAAAGAAATCTGAGAAAAGTCTGTCTCTACAAGTCCATATCAAAAATCTGTCTGTTTCACAACCTATGCTTCTTCTCACTACTACAGCAAAATATAGTGGAAAAATGTTTTCAAACAAATATAAATGCTCAAGTTCAAAACAGTTCCAGTGTAACTTTGTTTCAAGGAGTTTAATCGCGTTCTTAAATTACCTTCTGTAGATTCACAGGTATCACAGTTCACATCTAAATAGGGTCTTGGGTTTCCCTTCCTCCAGGTTCAAATGTAACGAAGTTCATACAGCACTGGGATCTTGGGGACACTATCCAGTTCTTTGGTTCCTTGGGGACTCCCTTCACCAAGACCTATACTGAGCAGTTGACTTGTTTCCTCTGTTCACAGGTTTGCAGGAGACTACACAGTCCACTTCACCTGTCCTTTGGTTAGCTTCACCAAGGAGACACACTTATTTGCTGCTTTTCCAATATTTAGTGATTTCTGGTTTAGACGCAGTTGTCGGACCACACAGTACACCCATCACAGATCACACAACCGTAATTTTCCCCAAAAGGGCGTTGTTCAGTAATATTCAAGACAACTCTTTAATGTCCTTCTAGGTCTTGCACATTATTCCGAAGGTATTTTTCTGGCAGTGGGTGACTTCATACACTTGATTGTCCCAGAATGATTATACAGTCTTTAGAATTTCATAGTCTGATCAAGTAACAACTTTCTTTTCATTCAAGTCTTCATAATTGCAGCATTCACTTGGTTTCACTCAAACCACGACTTTCCTGTTGCCCAATATTCAGTGTTGATTTTTATTTGTCAGCATTTATTCGGTTTTCAATCAATTTTGTTTTAAGTTGTGCAGACTTGAAAAGCACCTTTCATTTAGTTCGGTTTTCAATATATGCTATTTTCAGTTGTGCAGGCTTGATTAGCACTTTTCATACAGTTCAGTAATTAGTAAATGCAGTTTTAAGTTGTACGGGTTGTGAATAACATCTTTCATTTAGTTCAGTATTCAATAAGTGCTATTTTGCATTTCTTCTGTGGACCGTTACCATTTCCATGGCCACTTGGAGCACTCCGACGTTCCTAGTGTCTCCCAACACTTACCAGGTCTTTGCAGCTCTGTTCGGCGGCTTCTCCCCAAGCGGGAAAACCAACTTGCCAGTTCACCAGGTGCTCCACACCACACATGCTGGCCTTCAGGCGTGGCCTCTACTCCCTGGCAGCAACTGCTGTACATCTTGCCTCACAAGGGTTCCCAGTCTTGCACAGTCACCTCAGCAAGACTCTCAGGATCTCCGTCAGCATCTCAGCATTTCGGCTTCTCACTTCTCAGCACCGCAACTCCTCGGTTCTCTGTTTCTTCTGTGACTACAACTCCCGCTCTCATGTGCTTCCGATTTCCACCTTTTATACTGTTCTCTACGGCTAACGGGCTGCAGGAGAAACACGGTATACTTAATTGCCTGACCCTGCTTAAGCCTATTAGTAAGACATTCATAATCTTTATTACTACGTGCCTCCAGACCACTCTTCCCATTACCCAGTGGTGTTTATAATAGGAACAATGCACTACTGCTAGTTGTTCCTTCTTCTTATTCTGAGTACTTAAAGGAAACTACAGGGGAGGATAGGATGAGATTGGCAATAACCCATAAAGGCTAAGAGGGGGCTGTGGGGGGGGGGGGGGTAGGTCAATATCAGGAAAGGGGGGGATACCCTGTCTCACCTTCAGGCACCCTCTCTCTAATCCCAAGTGGACCCTCCACTCAAGTGATCCTCCCTTGCTTGTCCACCCCCAGGGTTGGTATCCAGGAGCGATGGTCCTTCCCTGGCCACCTGAACAGGGGATCCCTGGGGAGTAGATGTTAGAGTACCTTCAGGTTTCTCACATACCCTAGTCATATTCTTCTCTTACAGATTCATCCAAGTACCCTCTTATCACCCTCCTTACTGAGAATTATTAGCTACTGCAAGTGATTATTTAAAATCACAAAAAGTGATGGGTGTGGCGAGGTGGTTTCTCCCTCATTCACTGTAAAGCTGCCAAGACTCTCCACAATTGCATCGATTAAAATTGAGCCTTTACATCAAATTCCTGGCTGAGGGTCCAAAGCTACAACAGCAGCCATTTTGATTTTACGTTGAAAATATGTGCTTCTCTTCCAGAAAGATGAAACTCAAAACATGAAAACAATCTATGGCTTTGGTGGTACAAAATCTACAAAATACAAAGGCATGGTTTGGCAATTAATTGGGTCAAGGTACCAATAACTGGGGTCTTGGAATGTCGATTCTCAGATGCCCATAACATCTGAATCCCCAACACTCATGACACTTATAACACAAACTGAATGGAAACTCTTAATGTGTAGGCATCCATATTGTCTGATTCATGTTGTGTTTGAGCAGAGAACCTGTTAGCGCTTTATATAAATACAATTAGCTCACTGAAGTCCCTCCTAGGATGTCCTAATGTGTTTTTCTATTTATTATTTTTTTGGTTAGTGTGTTTATACAAGTTATATGTGTCAAGCTGTACTGTATACAATTTCTAACCACTGTTGTCAAATACATTTTGTAAAAAAATACCTGAAATGTGACTCCTTAAAGAGCGATGTTAGGGTTATATATTGTACTTTATTATACATGTGTGCTTACTTTTCATGTCCCTCGCAACAGACGATTCCAAAGCTGCCAAGGGTGTCCAGGTCAGACCGTCCTAGCCTTTCAAACAGAACATTGTTTGCATTGTGAGTCACACACTTTGTTTTTCCCCGCTATAAGTATGGCCTAGAAGTCCCAGCTTTGCTGTTGAAAAAGGTAGGCCTCGTTGTCATAAATAGCATTGAGCCATATGGCCATTAAGTAAGCCACATACTTACTGCTTGATTCTATGTAGTTCCTTCTACCTCATTTACATCAACCACATTTTGGTTGAATGCTTATAGGGTGTACAGTTTTAATATAATGGGTGGGTTTTGTAAGGAAGGCATGGTATCAACAGAAGACAGACACAAGTGACCACAGTTAACAGGTGTTTTATTGAACTTCAATAAGGGTGTGATAAACGCATATCCAATCCTAAATCTACAGATGGGAGCAAGCTACAACCATTAAATAATAATAATGCAGTCCTAATGGAGTCTCGTCAAAATAAAAGGGCCTATACGAAATACCTCTAAATACAAATAGTGTGGTGTAGTGTTTATGAAAAAGAAGTGTTCACAAAAAGTATATGTCAGGATGTTCAGGTCATTGGCCTCCTTTCCCCACGTTTTGAGCACGGGACAATGTGGTTCACTCGAGCATAGCACACTCTCTGGCTTCTTCGGCACAAGGATACAGTTCAATTAACAGTATCAGGGCCTTCGGTGCTCAAGTCTCTTTACTTATCAAAGTCTCTTGATTCAGAGGGCCTGATGTACCAAAACAAACGAAAAGTTCCTTTCCTCTTACAAGTACAAGAAGTAAATTCGGTTCCATGTGTTAAAATGGTGGCACACAAAATCACAGCAAAAAGCAGTGGTTTTGCCGCCATAATTCATGTAATGGATGCGAGGGACACTGCTGCAACCCCCAGACCCATTATACCATTTAAGGGGAGCGGGGGACACCCCTGCAACCCCTTAAATGGTAGAATGTGATACACCTTTACCGGGTCAAATCATAGCATTTTTTCCACTAATTTTTGTGCAGATTACTTTTTGGCCGCAATTTTATTACTGCATACCCTAAATTCAGGTGATTCACTCTTCACTCTGGATCCCCCGCAGCTGTGCTCAGATCCTTGCTCTTACACAATTAGTCTCCCTCAGCGGGGCTTGGACCAATTTCAGTTTGTATTAACTATCGAAGATTTTTCAAATGTGCACAGGGTTTAGCTTGACCCGTTGCAGGACCACTTCGATTTCACAATTCCTTTTTACATTTGCCACCTCTCAGTTGGATACCTAACAGAGACCTTCGAGTGGCACCGGACCACTCTGTATACGGTATCTATCATGGCTTCAAAAGTTCAGTCACTCCTTTGATGTTCAATTATATTTACGTCACTCGTCACATACGCTTCACACAATGTTCTCCTCAGATTTCTCCATACAATGATGCCGCTTGCAACCTTGGTTCTAACACAGACCGGTCTGCTATTAGTCTCCCCGACTCACCGGCTGGCACTGCTTTGTTGTAGGAGCCCAAGCACAGTACCACAGCGGAAAACGCTCCTCCCCACCTTGGCTATCGACACAGGAGAGCCCCGGTTACCTCCGAAAAACAATGCAGGTTTCTTCAGCTTTAATTCCAGGTCTTATGTTTCTTATTCTCGACGGCTTGTGAAAGTAATGTTTTTTCTCTGAAAAGGTCAGGGGCACTTCCCTTCTTGCAACCCTCTCTGGTCTTGCCGTCTTTCCCCCGTCGTATTAAACTGCTATCTTGGAACTGTTGCTTCCTCGGGTGCTTTGCCTTGCTCAGAGTGTTCTTTCGTGCTCCGCCTTTTATCCGCGTGGGAAAGTGTGATGGAAGTCAGGTGTGTGTAATGATCAGTGATTGCCTGACTCTACCGGACCATTGTGTTGGGAGATGTCATGTACAAGGCTCGGGTGTTAGTCTGGTTTCCCTCACAGTGAGCGGTCTGTGAGAAAATGTTCATGTCGGAAAAGGGGGGGGGGGCATTGAGTTCCTAAGTGTCCTACCTGGTAGGATGGGCAAAAGGTGTTACAGTGAAGGGGATACTGCATCTCACCATCCAGTGTCCCACTCCCACTCCCCGAAGAACCCTCATCCAGGGGATCCTCCTACACTGGTCCACCCCCAGGAACTGGATCCAAAAGCGATGTCTGGGTCCTGGTCACCTGGATGACAGTTCCCTGGGGACTAGTGGGTAAGACACCTTCTGGTTTCGCACAGTGTACAGTCCTTGTCTCCTAGAGGGGAGTAACTCCCAGTGAGGTGCCACTTGCCCAGATCCCTAGGGAGGATCTTGCAGAGCTGGCTCACTTACCTATCCTCAAAGGGGATGGCTACCCTTGGGGATAAGGGGCGAATATTCTCGATTCATCACAGTATGAATGTCGCACGATCTACAGGAGTTGAGCAAAAAGTGGTTATAAAGTAAATGTGGTCAACAAAACAACTGTATACGCTCCCAGTTGTATACGTAGATCATACGTGAGTTTCTCCTCCTCTACTGTTTAAACCCAAATTCGACCCAACTGTATTAATGATCCAATGTAATGGAAACGGGGCAAATTCATTACCCATAAATATCCAAACACTAGTGCTGCATCATATTGATTGTTATTTGTGCTAGCACATGAACATTTGTCTACTGAGGCAGTACTCATTCTATGGCATGGTAATAACCGCAGAGTAACTTAAGTCACCAGCAGGAGGGTATAGGTGTAAAAGTACAAATCTGGCTCCTTTGCAAGGACAGGGCCGTGGTACAAACATGCCACATGAGATGCCATGGCCTAAATCCGTGTGCCGGAGCTGAACAGGATGGGCGCAGTGGAAGAGCACAATGCCAGGTAACTTACTGAGCAGGCCAAATTTCAGCTGGTGACAATAGATATAAAATGAGGTTTCTCTTCTTTTCCTTAGAAAAATAACATTATTGGAAAGACAAACCATTTTTACTGTACAGAAAAAATATCTTTAACATTTCAATTTATCATGTTGAAAGACCTACCAATAGTCACAGCTCTGGCTATTCTAAATGAGTGTTATTGTGGTATATGCAGCTCTTCTCTGTAAATTGCACTCCCATCTGACAGCACAGCTAGGATGGGGTCAATGAAGTCAGTGGGAGAATGTGAGAGTAGGTGGGAGAACGCAAGGCGGTTGGCGAGAAATAGAAGTGGATGAACCGGTGAAGCCCTTTACTGGTTCTTGCACCTCATTTTGTCATTAGAATGTTACATTTTGTCACCACTTGATCATTTCTGTTAACCCTAGATGAAGGAGCACCCAAAATATTTATGAAGGAATACAATAATATGTAAATAGCTAAATAGGTATTTTGGTGGATGCTGTGAACGCCATTGAAGGATAAGGTTTAAAAGCACAGAGGCTAGAACTATCAAATTAAAAATCTTATCTACAATTCAATCCAAGAGGACATTGCAAGCAATATGGGATACCCGTGGCTGCTTTTACTCCCTCAAAACAGGCAAATAACACTGAAAGAAATAGGGAATAAAAATACTCGCTTCAAAAATGGCCCATTTTGGAATGATTTTTTTAAACTTGCAGAACATCCCTTTTTCTCAGAACTTTCTCGGAACTTCAAAAACTTTGGAAAAAATACTACCACTTCAAATTTCTATCCAGAGCCCAGGGTGTGGGGGTGCCCCGAGTGCGAGTATCTATATTTATGTGCTTACATGCAGACAAGTAGCTGTAGACATTAAACATCATACAGTGCATCATAAACGGCTTCTGTACAAAAACACTGGAGGAAGTAAAGGCCGTAGGTCCAATGACTTCTCTTTGTTGGTTTAAAAAGGTGAGGAGGGTGTGGAACGGGTTTAGTGACTGATCGGTCCTTGTAGGCACCAAAGAACTGTATGATAGTCCAGATTTTGCAGTGGGCTAAAACTGGCCCCCTCTTATCATGGTATGTTTCTCAATGGGGAGGGGAGAAAGGGGGGTCAATACGTGATTCCCAAACTTCCTCTGGATCGTCCCCCCAGGGTCTTTCTTGCCGTGAGGCTGAAAAATGCATATTACCAGTTGTTCCTCCTGGCTTCCCTCATAATTGCACCCCCACCCTCTAGGGTATGCCCACGTGCGGGTTTGTAAAGATTACTTGTTGACGAATGGCTAACCTTAACATCTCACTGTACAATGGCCAAGATTAGACAGAGTTATGAGAGTTCTTTGCACTTGATCTTTATTGCACTTACTCTCCAGGTTATACCTACGTAGCAAGACTGGAGTTGTATATCTGGCAGATCTACCAACAATCAAGGAACCAACATCCTTCACCTTAGGCAATTCTTGTTCTTCCCTTTTGGGCCAGCCTTGCTCTCAAAACCTCTCTTTTGGGAGTTCTCTTTCATAATATTTACACCTTAATGACATGATGCCTCCTTCGAGGTGGGGTTTAGTTTAGTTTATTATTTGTATTGCGCTCCAGACCCGAGGGTATTCAGGCGCAAGGCATAAGGATATTCAAAGCTTGGTTACAACATGTAAAATACAATTATGTGCAAGTGCCGCTTGGTTACATGTTGGCACAATGAAGTTACGATATATACAGGCGGGTACATTGATGGCATGCATAGTTTTACACAGTGGTTGGTGCATGCGGTGTAGAGAGAGGTGCGGGCAAAGTCAGCAAGGTATATGCCTAGATGTCTGTATCTTTGAGCCAACTAGTGATGCTTTGACGGAACTTGTGATAGGATTGATTGATTCTTAGAGGGGAAGGTAGTGAGTTCCATAGGAGTGCTGCCTTGACCTGGAAGCTGCTGCCTCCTTTTTTGACATGTTTGTATCTGGGGATCCAGAGGTAGTTGGTGTTGGCGAGTCTGGTGATTCTTGTGGTAGGCTTCAAAGTGAATCTGTCGGATAGGTAGCGGGGTGCTCCATTGTTCAAGCATTTGTGCGTGAGGGAGGCAGTTTTTTAGTTTTATTTTGTCGTGAGTGGTTGGCCAGGGTTTAACGTGGTTGAGAGGTAGTGACATTGTGTTGTAGTGAGTGGTATGGTATTGGTACGTTCCTAGTACTAGGAGCAGGATGTGTATGATACTTGTTGTGTGGAAGGTGGGGAGCAGGATGCACAGGGGTGTGTGCATTGTTGGTATGGGTGCTGTAGGCGGGAGAGCCTGTATCCAATTCTGTGTTGGTGTACTGACTAGATCTGGTCTGAATTGTGTGTCTGAGTGCAGAGTTCAGAATGCAAATACGGGAGTAGTCTAGATGCAGTGTTTGTAAAGGGCGTAGCATTGGCTAAGATACAAGTCGAAATTGGCCGGCAGGCTATACTGGCATGTGCAGGCAATAAAATGACCAGCAAGGGTTCACCTAAATTCGAGGTGCAGCAACTAGCATCAAGTATCATTGGCTGGAGTAAGGTGCAGTAGCAGTATTAGTGGCATCAAATGAGTGAGGCACAATAACTGGCGGTGAGAACATTAGCTGACCGGGCTACCACAAAATATTTGCAGCTAAGCGGCTATGTGGAGGACAAATAGCTTAAAGATAATGGCTGCAACGAGTTAACGATAACCGCCGAAGGGCGTATGTAGACATTATTGCTAGGCAGGCATACTGGCTGGCAGCATGATCGTACTCACAGAAGGATGAGTGTCCAAAAGTAGAGTCTCGTGATGTTCGCCATGCGCCGTCCAGCGGCGAACAGGGCCTTAGGTGGCCTTTGGTGAGGCCGGCTCTTCCGCCTGCCAGCGGATACGGGCAAATTCAAAACACTGGTTGCTTAGCAACCGCGAGGACGCTGAGCCTCGTTGTGGCGCCACATCGCGCCCGACATTTTGTTTTCCTGATCCTAATGTCGGCGCTGATGCGGGCGTGTAACCCGGGCTGCCCAGGGTGAAAATGGGTTGCTGGATGGGGTATACTTGTGGCAGTACCTGATCAGAGGTAAATCAGGCAATGGATCTGCATCGAGGTGGCGGGTTTCCTGGTCTGCTGATGCGGATCGGCACAGCACAGCTGGTGGAGCTGTTAGACTTCGGTGCTGCTGAGGAAGGGTGGGGGCTCCTGCCCTCGCCACCAGATGGGGGGAGACTGACGTATTTCAGGGGCAAACAGGGCCTTAGGATGCCTTTGGTGAGGCCGGCTCTTCCGCCTGCCGGCTGATACGGGCAAATTCAAAACACTGGTTGCTTAGCAACCGCGAGGACGCTGAGCCTCGTTGTGGCGCCGCATCGCGCCTGACATTTTGTTTTCCTGATCCTAATGTCGGCGCTGATGCGGGCGTGTAACCCGGGCTGCCCAGGGTGAAAATGGGTTGCTGGATGGGGTATACTTGTGGCAGTACCTGATCAGAGGTAAATCAGGCAATGGGTCTGCATCGAGGTGGTGGGTTTCCTGGTCTGCTGATGCGGATCGGCACGGCTGGTGGAGCTGGTAGACTTCGGTACTGCTGAGGAAGGGTGGGGGCTCCTGCCCTCGCCACCAGATGGGGGGAGACTGACGTATTTCAGGGGCAAACAGGGCCTTAGGTAGCCTTTGGTGAGGCCGGCTCTTCCGCCTGCCGGCGGATACGGGCAAATTGAAAACACTGGTTGCTTAGCAACCGCGAGCACGCTGAGCCTCGTTGTGGCGCCGCATCGCGCCCGACATTTTGTTTTCCTGATCCTAATGTCGGCGCTGATGCGGGCGTGTAACCCAGGCTGCCCAGGGTGAAAATGGGTTGCTGGATGGGGTATACTTGTGGCAGTACCTGATCAGAGGTAAATCAGGCAATGGGTCTGCATCGAGGTGGTGGGTTTCCTGGTCTGCTGATGCTGATCGGTACGGCACGGCTGGTGGAGCTGGTAGACTTCGGTGCTGCTGAGGAAGGGTGGGGGCTCCTGCCCTCGCCACCAGATGGGGGAGACTGACGTATTTCAGGGGCAAACAGGGCCTTAGGTGGCCTTTGGTGAGGGCGGCTCTTCCGCCTGCCGGAGGATACGGGCAAATTCAAAACACTGGTTGCTTAGCTACCGCGAGGACGCTGAGCCTCGTTGTGGCGCCGCATCGCGCCCGACATGGGTGTTGCTCTCTATAAATATTCACCTCCCTACCGCCTTCTTTTTTATATCCAATTATGCAATTACTCTCCTCCCTCTCTTCTTCCCTGCTCCCAACAAGGTCCATATTTGTGAGATGCAAGACATGGCGTCATGCTGACAGGGCACACAAAAACGTATTTACTGCTGCATGTCACCAGATTCTTGAAAGCTTGGAAGCATGAGTACCTGCTGTGTTTATGCTGGTGTATAGGCTTTGCAGTTCAGCATTCTGGGCCAGATTGGTTCACTCAGAGCTTTCCACTCCCTCCAATCCTACAAAGATCAACATTTCTTTTGTTGCATATCTACTTTGAGTGGCAAGTCCAAACACAGGAATGTTTAGTATGGACCAGTGGTATACCTAGAATGTCAAATCCGATCAACCTAAAGAAAGCAAAGCCACAAAATGGGGACTCAGACATTCAGCACCAAGCAGTGAAGATGGGAAGAGAGTCCAACTGTATTCACCAATTAATCAACTCCAGTTGATTTATCAAACTTGGTTGATGGGAAATGGGGCAGTCCAGACTCCATACTGTCACAGGCAAGGGGAGACACAGATACTAACAGTGAAATGAGGTTCATAGGTTTTTATTAAATAAAAGTAAGACCAGAATGGTGGATGGCAATTGGTTCAGGTTGGCTGCAACCCAGGTGTCCTTAGGGCTAAGAGCTGAAGATAATGGAACAACGAAAGAGCACAACACAGGTCTCCAGGCACACAGTTCTCTGGCGTGTTCAGGTGCTCAGTTCTCTGTCCCTCCTCTGGCAGAAACAAGGGCTTCTCTGCCTCTCAATCAGGGTTCAGTGATTCTTCCACTTCTATACTGTCTAAAGGTCTTCACCTCCTAGTTGAGGGCTACACCCCTCTATGGTGCTAACTCCCCACTTCTGGGAAGCAAGAGGCTGAGCCCATCTTTGATGCTCATCCCTTCTTGGGCATAAGGAACTCTCCCCCTCTCTGCAGAACCCCTCTTCTGGGGATCATGGGGATCATCCCATCTTCTGGGGATTTAGGGGCAGTTCCCCACTGTGGTGCGATCCCCGTTTTCTGGGGAATAAAGGGCTCTCCCCCTCTGGTGCTCATCCACTCTTCTGGCGATCAAGGGTCTCGCCCCACCTTCTTGGGATTAAGGGGCTCATAGCATCTCTGGGGCTCACTGGAACTCTTTTGGGGATCAAGGCGTTTGCCCGCTCTCTGGGGCTTTCCAGCCTCCTCAGCGAGCCAACCCAAGCAATCAACCCAAACACACTGGATGTGGTTTTTAACTTCAGGTTTCAAGTCCCTACTGTCCTTCCATTAGCTGAGGCAAACAAATTGTTTGAATAATGTATTATTAAAGCATCGTTCTATTTGTTGGTAGTGTTGAACTTTGGACACCAGTAAATGCAAATATCAATTAATGTAAGACTGCCAGCCAATTGCAAGGTAGGTCTTCAAAGAAGCACCTGCTTTCCCCATTGAAGCCTGCAGTGGAAATGATGTTGAATGTTGGACTTCAGCCATGATCCTTGCATTTCATAAAAAGACTAATCTCATAATGCAAGATATTCAAAGCATTAGATAAGATGAAGTTGTCTTGGAAAACTGTGTTTGATCACTAATCATGGCACAACAAACAACTACATGGCCAATGCTGACCTGTATGCAAGCAGATCTACTAAACTCTAAAACATCCTGAAACAGCAGGTCAACATTATTTTGAACAATGAAAATGTAAGGCACCAAAACATAATTTAAAAAATATTCTTACCAATTTCCAGAAATAATCAAAAACCAAGTGTGCTTTTTTAAAGAAATAAAAACACAAAGATTTAAAATATTAAGAATATATTTCATGAGCATCTCCTACTGGTGCTACTCAACCGTTGTGTGATTGGAGGCTTGGCTTGAGTCTGTGGGCACAAAGGGCAGTACTTTTAATGTCCATGTGCCTTAAAGCAGAAATGTCTATATGATCTTGTTATAGTCATTCTTCTTTTGTGCTCAGTTCGCTCACAGATTCCTGGAGAAGCGCCTCCACTTCGGAGCGCCGGCTCATCTTGTTGGCCTTGCCTTGGAAACGTCCTTGCTTGCCGGCTCCTTTGCCTTCTAGAAGTTCTGCCACTCTGTCATGAAAGGAAAACAAGTCTTGAGGTCCGATGTTCAAACATCTTCATCACATGCTTTGATTCTGTTGAATTTCTCACACACGTACCTATGACATAAGCAGCAATTTCTCTGATAGTGTCACTGGCTGGATTTAATGCCTTTGCTGAGCACTCATGTTTCAATATTTATTTTTCCAAAAGCTTATACAATATGGCTGATTTTCAAACTTCACAAATCCGAACCGGTTTCCTGATTTAGAGAATCGCTACACTGGCTGCCTAGCCTTACCTGTTCGATTAAACCTCATCAATCGGCCAGGTCTGTGAGATCACACAATCAACATCTGTTATTCCCTCGACTCGTTTGAACACTAGAGGAGAGACTGCTCTGTCCTTGGCTCTAGGCTGTGGAGCCATCTCGATCTAGAAATCGATAGGCTGAATCCATAGTTACCTTCAAGAAAAGGTTGAAAACCTACCCTTTTCCAGTAAATTTCTTTTCTTCTTTTATTTCCATATTTAATTATGTCCTGTGCCCAAATGCAGCTTAACCTCTCTGGTATTTCAATGTTAAGCGCATTACAGATATGTCAAATCAAATCAAACAGCACATACCTGGGTCCTAATTTGGCAACCATCTCTGTCGGACCTGCCAGCAAAAATAAACCTGCTGCTTTCTCATCACCGACGGTCAGGAATAGCAGGGTTTCCTGTGAACAAATTATGTAAATCCAGAATGAGGGTAATCCTACACAGAAAAATGTATATGCTTTTAGAAATGGTACACATGATTTTGTAGTGCAGTCATTATGTGCTATCACGGTCAACTAAGAGCTTGGGTACTTTGTCGAAGTGTACAGTATAGTGGTCCAGCTTGCTTGACAGAACTACCACTCGAGCATAGACAATGTAACTATCTGACATTACTGCAAAAAAACCTCCATTATAGGTATCATTTTGGGGAAGAAACTGTTGCGTATTTGTTGCTGTTTAAAACCCTGATTAACTGTTTTACCAACCTTATGATTCAACCAATGGCACAACAATTACATTTAGCAAAACTATGCTCTTGCATTCAAGCTTGTAGTAATGTTAATAGATGAGTGTTTGTACCTGTAATCAATCACAATTACTTACCGTGGTGTAGTCCTGTGCTTTGAGTTAACCAACACGCCTCTTGGTGCTGATCATCACTGAAGGGAAGACACGAAAGCAGCCAAACAAAAGCCAGAAAACAGCTGTTTTTTTTAAAGGTCCCTATAGCGCAGATTGTTCGATTCCAGCCTCAGAAGCATAGGGAGTAGTATTCAGGGACCAGCCCCTAGACAAATGTATGCAAAAGACAAAGGATTTTGGAAAGAATTCTACACTTAACATACAGCCTGTGGTGGGACAACCAGTGGCCATGAGGTCATCCCTTCACAGACACGGAAACAAACCATACATCAGCTTTCTGGGCTACCTGAAGCTTCACCATGATGGTAATAGGACATCATGCATCTAGGAAGTAGCAGTAGTCCAAGAGGAAGTTCAAAACAGCCCCAATAATGGTGGTCCAGTTTCTGGAAGAAGAAGCCCAAGATATACCCAAGGAGTTTGATTTGAAGAAAACAAGTGTCTTAACGCTGTTATCCAGGGGACTAATAGACATAGTCGAGTGCATCAGGACTCTACGGTGGCAAACTATGACTGCAGAAATAGACACAGTGGACAAAAACTGGGGCAGCCGATTAATGCCAGGGGTGGAAAATAGAATAATGATCTTGCATCAACTTAAACAGTGTGCTAACCCTGTGGGCATTCTCCCAAATATTGTTGATAAAGAATATTTATTTTGCCCGAGAAATGTATTTGTGTTAAATTAGAATACTATCCCTCTACTTGATTTCATCATCTCCCAGGTAGTTTTTCCCCCCCATTTAGTTTCAACTGCTCTCCACCTGGGCTTTTTAGTTTGGCAGTTTTCTGGCAAGCCACAAGCCAATAAGCACTCCTAACAGTGTTGTTGTAGCAATTTGATGGATGGGAGTAGTCGCGACCATCAAATAATAAATAAAACAGTCCTAGTTGAGTCCGTCAAACCAAAATGGCCTATACTAACAAAACCAAATGCCTGCTCCATTGCTTATACAAAAAGTGTGTAAAGAAGAATATGTATGCAAAGGAAAATCAGTGTTTAAATATAAAGAATAAATGTGGCTGAGTCAGCTCTCCTCCCCAAGTTAGATTGCACGGAGTAAGGCAGCCCTCGTAGGCAGGATGACACACTCTGGCACAGGTTCATAACACAAGACAGTTCAAAACGTGGATCGAGGCCCAACTGGCAATCCATGTTTAACATCTCTCCTTCCAACCTTCAAAACGCAGTCCAACACAAAGTTCACACCGGTCCCCCTCAGTCGGGCTGAGACCTTTCAAAACATAAGTTCAAAAACACTTGCTGGAGCTCCCTTCCCCAAGCTTAATTCAAGGGGTTCCCTTCTCCTAACGTGTTACTCTTCCGGTCTCCCTCAGTCGGCTTGGACTGTTTCCTGATGTCGAAGACTTTCGAATGTGTTTGGCTTTTACTACAGACCTCCACAGAACCACTTCAACTTTCGACTTTCCTTTCGGCTCGCACACTTGGTAGTTCTATGTCATAAGCACCAAAGTTCAAAACGTGGAACGCTAAGTGTGACAGTCTGCACCGAACTACGGACCACGGACTGTGTGCTGTTTTTCCTTTCTACCTGAGTGTTTCTTCGCTGTCCACATTGTGCAACAGCTCCGCAATGCAACTTTGTGCTCATACACTTGCTGCCATGCAAAGCGGATCGCAAAGTGGGACGCTAAGTGTGACAGTCTGCAGACTGAAGGCTGTGGGCTGTGAGGCTGAGAGTTTGCTTTACTTTTTTCCCATTTCTATATCTTTGGAAAGTTTGGTAACAAGCACGTTATAACAGCGTTCGGTAAGCGGCTCCGGTGGTTCCTCTTCCCCCTTAAATTGACTTAACACGTTGGTAACTGTTTGAAATCGGAGTACAAGCATAAGTATAAGTGGCGTTGTAACGGCAATTGGTAAGCAGCTGTTTATCTTTCCCTGGCTGCATATGCGGCTGTACACATGTTTTTCCATACTGCAGAGCGCTACTCATATTATTAGCTATCTTAAGCTGACTGGCCCCTGGGGGATCCTCGTGCATGGAAACAAGGCACAATCACCACACACAAAGGTTCAATTCCCAAAATCTAGGGTTTATTGCAAAACAAATAGTCTCAGTCGGCACACCGGATCTCACGTCCCGCAACATGCGTTACCCAGACCTCGTGGGACACAAGAGAGCGAACATTTTACATCAGTTACATATATACAAAATGACCAACATATCAGTAGTGACACATCCAAACCGCCCATAACGTATCTTCCTTTGCAATGGTTTGATGATTGACAATTATGACGAATATAACACCCTTATAGACATCCTTGTAGACATTTATTCAGCAACAGTTGCAATCTGTGAAGGTGCAGACACTATTCTTTGTTACCAGAAGTTGTTCTGCAAGCAAGCTGGGTTTTCGTAGGAGGGACACATTCCAAGCCTTACTATCTCTTGGTTTCTATTTGTGAGCTAGAGGTCGGCTCGATCTAACGGGGCCCAGGAAAGGGGGACCGTGAAAGTGAGTGTAATTCAAGCCATTAACTGCCTATTTCTTCAGTTTCTGCCAATCCAGCAAGACTAGCTGGTACCCGCGTAATGATTAAATGCCTTTCTGCTTACTTCCAAGGACTTGTGAGGGAGGGAAACGGTGCATTGCTGTCTGTGCTAGTCTCTCAACATGTATCGTGTGGCCTTGCTCTGTGCATGAGCAGAACGAAATAGAATTCACTTCTAGCAAAGCATTTGAACAGAAAAGCAAAGAGAAACAAAAATGGCAAAATGGTGAATTCTGTTCATACAAAATGGACGCTCTATGATTATGCTGACGATGCTGTATTGATGATGCCAGACATATGATGAGGTTGGTTTTCGGTCAACATAATATACCGTCTATGCTATGGTAGGGTATTTTTCTAGACTAACAAAGCAACACGCTCTGAAGATCGTGTAGGTTTTTGTTTTTCCACATTGGAGACTGATTTGGCTAAATTTGAAACTCTGCTGATACAAACAATTGAAACATCCCTACTCAGAGACGTCCCCAGAGACTGCTGGGACTTGGTTCCCTTTGATCTGCGAGATGATTCTTTTGAATCTAATCTGTGTGCAACTAAGCTCCAGTAGGAGCGAGTGATTCCTTCCGATCAGAGACTTTTGGGACTTAGATCCCTTTGATCTGCACTAACTGTTTCTCAATACAAGTGATTAAAATCTCACTAGGACCAGTGTGCAGTGGTTCTACAATAAACAATAACAGAGCACTGCTTGCTTGTATATTGAGGTCAGTCGGCTTTGTTTTATCATCATGCGAGCTGGCATACGCAGTCAGTCGGGCTAAGAGCTGGCAGTGGACGCCGTCTCAATTTTAGAACTGGTAATTCTCATTGAGCCTGTCTCGTCGCTTGGTGACTATAATCAAGTGCCTCAAACACCACAGGTCTCGACATCGCTATGTCGGTTTTCTCCACCCACTACCATCTTTGAGCCATCGGACCAGGTATGCAGTGGGCTGATCCCTGCCGATCACCCAGTTCCCCAGCTAATTCTAAACATGGATGATTAGTTAAATCCCGCCACAACAACAGATATGGGGAAAATATCATCAATACCATTCTGTAATGTAAATTTAGAAATAAGTGACAAAATTACTCACAATAAATCTCTGGCCTCATTTAAAACCCCAAAAGTGAATGCAGCACTTCAGCCCATCTCTGGCCATCGATATTTGCATCACTACTTTATCAAAAGCGCAACAACAAGTACTGAACTGAAAGTTCTACCTGTGGTACGGGGAAAAGCTATAGTGGATCACTCAGTTATGGCTTCACAAGAAAATCTTGGTGGACATAAAGATCTAACTGATATTAGCAAAATTGAATTTGTAGATCAAGATGAACGAATGCAGTACGAGAATGTCAATAGTGTCATACAGCAAACATGCCATGCATCAGTGCATGGCTCTCCATCTGACCTTACAAATCTTATTGACAAATATTCTATCAATAATGATCAGGATGGTCACACGCAGATTGATATAGACCACTCAGTGGTTGAAGAAGAACGTCACGAAAATCAAGTCCGGCACCACACACTAAAGGAAGCCGATGAGCGAATTTGTTTGACGCAAACGGTCTCAGCTCTCAACATGGTACAGATTTCCTTTGTATCGCTTTATGACAATATTTGGGCTGAGGTGAAATCAACAAACTTCTTGATGATGGAAGTTAACTCTAAACTCGACCTTACAGGATCTGAACTTCGTTTTCGACCCATTGGAGATGGCAAATACGCTTCGACGGCTCCTCAAGCTGATGGGCTTCTCAAAATTGTGAGCAACGATGAGATAATCGAAATAATAGAGATTTCTGATATAACTATCTCTACAGCTCTTGATAAACTCCTTGGTACTATTCATGGCTCAGTGTCTCAGGAGGGGCAAATTAATATATCTTCCCCACAAATCAATCCAAGGGATAATGTGAGGTATGATAAATTGAGAGGACAAGGTGTATTGATGCAAGAAGAACGTGCTGAGGATGATGTCCAGTCGGAAAACACTGAGGGTACTAAAGAATCAACTGAAGAACTAATTGTAAATGCTCCATCACACGGAAAAGTTAACAAGCCCATTAAAAAAAATCCTCGCAAAGTAAATCAAGTCAGACTAACATTAGACTGAATTATAAACCATTCTTTAAGTCTAACATGTCTCCACTTATTGAAGAAGGTGCTCAAGTTCCAACTGTGAAGGTGACAACTAAAACTATGGATTGTAATATACAGACTGACCCGCTTCCTACTGACATTTTGGCTCCTTTGGAAAACAATGTGAAAAATGTGATCTTGGGCCGACAACTGGCTGCATGCATGAGTGGGAGTACAAATGGGATGGCCCAGGGGTTGGTCAGTGGGGGGATGGGCCAGACCTTGGGTATCAAGTCAGAGAACAGAGGCTACCTGTAATTATAGAAGAGTCTTTACCAGACCCCTCTTCTTTGCCACCTCTAAAGAAAATCGAGCTGGTGATGGGGAGGATAGCGGTGAGAGTCCATCCAGGCGATGCTTCACTGCGGGTTGCCTGGATGGAGATGTTGGGAATTTGACTGTTAGAAGAGACCGCCTTCTGAGTTCACTACACTTGACAAAAAAGGAATGGTTAAAACTGATCAGATCCCAGTAAATACACATCAAGGAATGTTGGTTCTGTTAACAGAACCACGTATAATTGAAACACAGGCGACTAGTTAATTGCCCTTGAATATGTACCCTTCTGTGGCTTCCGGTGTTAGCGATCTATTAAAACGTCTACATGTTCCAACTAGCTTTTCTCCATGGTATTACTCGTTTGAACAGCCTAATTCTAAACAGAGCAATTATAGTATTTTACAACATGCCAGAAGGGCAGAGACGGAAGAGGGTGGGAGGTTGCAAAGCTCCATGTGGCTGCGAATGACTGTCTCCAAAGGGGGTAAGAAGGATTTAAGACTAGATATGACATTGGTACTGGGCAAAGATTTGCTGATCTGTCTCAATAGATGAAATATTTTTTTGATTTTTTGCAGAAATTCCTTCCCTTTCCCTGTTAAGCTCATCTGATATTGAGAGAGTGGCCTTCCCGGATAAGACACACCCAGATAGATGCACTATTTATCCGATTTCTCCTTTAGTTAAGGAACTTGTCCTTTCTCAAAGAACACTCCTTCTTGATCTAGGCTTTGAAGTTAGCCCCACAAAAATAGAAGATGTGGGCTCACTGGGTTCTAGAGAAAATCTGCGAATTGTCGTGCACTCAAACGGCAGTGAGATTTGTCGATCTGGAAGCATAGATGACTAGTTTTAAATGTTGGAATACTCATGGGAAAAGACATTAATTTACTAACTCAGAGTGTTTATCCAAACTAAGAGAGGGTAATTGTATATGTTTACAGGAGACCTGGCTGACCTCAGTACCAGTTCGAGATGGTTTTCAAATATTTACTCAAGCAGCAAAGCCCAGTAATAGGGGAAGCCTATCGTGGGGGATTGCTGATTGCAGTAGATAGTGGTTTAAGCCTGACTGGGTCCCTGTCTGGAATCTTTCTTTTTAGGACACTGGGTGTGGAGCTTCTCTCATTAGAAAATAAACTTGAGATATTAGTTATTATTATTGACCATTGTATATTGACAGCACTATTTGATATTCTCATTACTAATAGAGAACATAGAATAGATACCAATATAGTAGCTTCTATTAGAGGCAATGCTGTTCGCTGGTCAGATTCTAATATTGATTTCTTTGGGTTATTATGAATTCAACCACCCTGAATTGGAAAATTAACAATTTGAACGTGATGGGATTTCCGAGGTTTATAGATGTGTTGATCTCGGGTGTGCAATCGCACCAGAGCTCTAAGCGTTAAAAATCGACCAGGCCACAGCATTGTTGATCTGGCTAGAGAAAAAAATCAAAATGAGGAGGGAGATAAGACAAATCAAAAGTGATAACACAGATGCTTTGGTTACTATAAATCTAACCAAGAAAGGTAAGCAAAAGTACAAGAACTTCTGCAAGTCTATTAAGAGCCTGCTATTGCAACATGATGCAGGGACTATGCTGGGCAGTCTGATTAATTCCAGAGTAGGTGTCTTTTGGTCTCTTGTTAATGGGCAAGATCCTAACAACGCGATTCCAGAATCTGGGTGGATTACCTGTTTGGAGACGAGATTTGGGAAGCCAAAAAACAGCTCTATTTGCCACTCTATAGTAAAAAATACAGCTAAGTGGACGCCCGATTTAGAAATTTCCACAATCCACACCTTACTAAGAAAATTCACAATATCTCATGCAGGAGGCCCTAATGGTGTCTGACTAACAATTCTCTAAAAGCCAACCAATCTAATTGGGCACAAGTAATCTATTGGGGATTTACTGATATCATTGATACAGGTATAACACCTATTTCTTGGAGTAATGCACATGTAATTCCTATTTCCAAGTGTAGTAGCAGATCAGAACCAAAACATTACAGGACGTTATGTTTTGGTTCTGATTGATGCTGATTGTAAAATCTTTTCACCCTTTTTGCTGACTCACCTGGAACAATGGGCGCGGACATACCATCCCTTAAATCAGTTGCGGACAGGGTATCATAAAGGCCACTCAACTAGTCTTAATGGCCTTACAGTTAAGTGCTTCCAAAAAGCCTCGTAGAGGATGACTAAAGGCTGCACCTATATGGCATCAGTCGATCTCTCTGCTGCCTTCAACAGTGTTGATCAAAACAGGCTTTGGGTCAAACTAGCTGGGTGGGGCATGCCAATAGTGCTGCTTAGGCTTATCAGTGGGGCTTATAACAACTGTGGTTTTCAGTTAAGGCTGAATCAAAAAGGTGATCTCAGCAAAAAAATGTGTTCGCATAAGGGGGTTAGGCAAGGCTATGTGCTTGCTAGAAGGAAATTGAGTGGGCACCACTTGATACTTAGTCCATGTTTCTCAACAAGTGTAAACAATGAGATGATTAGTTCAAACAGTTTGTGTCAAAATATTCAAACAGGAGCTGGCTATGACGAATTTGGAGACACCCAAACTCAAAATACATGTGAAGCAGGAGACCAAGTTCAATACCGGGTCACATAGCCGCTCTCCATAAAAGCCAGTCCGGGTATATACTTAGTCAAGATTTACCAAAAGTTAAACTCTAAGGTGAAAAAAGTTGCCTTTACTTGAAAAATGATGAAAACATTATGTTTCAGTTGTTCTTCAAAACAATGTTATCAAAAATATTGATCTCCTAAGTGAGAAGTCACTAATATTCTCTTAGTGAGGATAAATTTGCCACAATTGATTTATCATTCAGACCAAATTGCCAATGCATTTTGGAAATTAATTTCCTTCATCAGGGCCAGTCTAAAGGTAAGACATACAAGTTCAAAGAAACAAATTCACATATGTCAAGTGACACATACATATCATACATAATTGAAATAAAGTCAAAAACATACCATACAGTTGTGGTTTCAGAAGTGGGAGAATAAGGTGAGAATATGGGAAAAAACAAAAGATAAAAAAATATAAGTCTGTGTTTGTTGTAAATAATCAATCGTAAAGCCAATCAAGGAAGGCATATTACCTGAAAATCAGTTGTATGCAATGTGTGGCACAATATATTCATGTGGTACTCCAAAAACTGCCTGACAAATATCAGCACAGCAAACCAGCCTGTAACAAATGGGCTAGAATCAGTAAAAGTACATAATTAGGAGGGGTTTAGAATGTGTGAGCAAGATTGAGAGTGCAAGTTTACCATTCGTAATACGAGAGAGATGTTCTCCTGTTGCTGGCGCGAACGCGTCTGCGGCTATCGCATCGAAGCGTTGCTAAGGTAATGCTTCCTTTTAATGCCACGTGACCGCATTGCAACCTGGAATGGGTGCGCGGTGAGAATCAAAGTGTGCAATCAAGCCTGTGGGCTTGATATGAACAGTTTTAGATAATTATCTGGCCTCACGTATGGAAATGAAGAATTGTGATGTCATAAAAAACAAAAATCACAGAAAATGAAATGCATAGAAATAGAAGAAATACTATTACGGAAAATCTCATATCAGTAAATAGTACACAGTAGCGAATGACCCAGAGATGGGCTCGCAGTTGAAACCAGACACCTAATCAAGCCTCTGCGTTTATTGTGAATTAAAATGAAGATATGATCACGTGTGCTATAGAGGGTGAAAGTGAATTAAACAACAAGGTGTGGTGGTGTGTGAATCACCTAAGGTACAAATGTATAGAATATCTAAAGGTAAATCATGGTATAATAGTATGAATGTTGTTACTATGTTGCCAATGGAAACGTCAATAGACGGCATTATAAGTCCTGGACCGAAGGTCTAGGATGTGCAGCAGTTGTTCAGAAAATCCCTGAAAGAAATTTCAGTCAATGTGAATACCTTGGTGTGCAACCCTACTGTATGCGGTGTCATCAAATGACGGCACCTTGCGTCCCAGACAAATGTCCAGGAAATACAGCTGGGTTATCCATAAGGTGCACAATCTTGCAAGATGTACCAAACAGAAAGTAATCCTATAGTGTGTTGACAATGCTAACAAGGAGCATAACAATCAAAGCAGTGGAAATGCAGGATCATAAAAAACAATGGTAATTAATTTCTTTGTTGATTCCATTGGGAGTAAGACTCCCGAGTTTGTCGATCCAAAAGGTCTCTCTGCGGTTGAGTCATTGACTCAAATCTTCATGTGGATTATGTTTTGTGAGTGCTTCCAAAATTACAAATCTCATCTGAGTCAAATTATGTCCATTTTCAACCCAGTGGCGTGCTACCGCCGAATTCATATTTGCGTTCCGGATGCAAGAACGGTGTTCATTCCACCTTGTTTTGGCCGCTCTTGTGGATTGGCCCACATAGAATTTTCCACACGGGCATTTAATGCCATAAATAATGTTGATACTGTTGCAGGTCCCATAGGTTTTAAGAAGAAACTTTTTCCCTGTTCTAGGGTGATTGATGATGATACCCTTGATTACTGATTTACAATTGATGCAATGTAGGCAAGGGAACGTTCCGGTGCGTTTGAGTTGTGGGCTCTTTAAGGGGTGGTCTTGTGTGTACCAATTCATCTCTCAGATTCCTACTGCGCTGGTAGGCGAACACTGGTAACTCGCTGAATAAACTCTGTACTCTGATGTCATTTTTGAAGATTCCCCAGTGTTTTTTTAATAGTTTTCTTAATCTTGTTACTCTGGGTAGAGAACTTGGATACATACACAGGTGTTTTCAGTTCCCTCTTGTTTCTGGGATTTTGATTAGATAGTAGGGTCTCGCGTGCCAGGGTGCTGACCCTAGCTGACGCCATCTCAAGTTCTTCTTGTTTATAACCTCGTGCTAGGAATTTTTCCTTCATCGCAAGTTGTTGAGCTAAACAGTCTTCTAGATTACTCACAATTATTTTAACCCGTAGCAATTGGCTATATGGGAGATTTCTGAGCAGACTGGGCTGGTGGAAACTTAGACGATGTAAAAGGTTATTACGGTCAGTTGGCTTGCGGAATAGTGAGGTGTTGTAGCCAGTCACTTGTTTTTTGATGGAAACGTCCAGAAATGTGATCGTGTCATATGAGATCTCTCTTGTGAATTGAATACGTTGGTCAATGTTATTCAGGTATTCAAAGAAAGCATCAAAATCTTCCCTGGTACCTCTCCATACGCCAAAAATGTCATCATATAACGCGTCCATAAATAAATGTCTTTGTTCCATTCAGGTACATTGTCCATCTCAAACTTGTGCATAAAGCAGTTGGCATATGTGGGTGCCATGGTGGCCCCCATTGATGTCCCTGATGTCTGTAAATAAAACTGGTTGCGATATTGAAAGTAAGAGTTTTCTGCAATAAACTGTAAAAGGGCCAGTATAAATTCTTTCTGTGCACGGATTTCAGATGTTTGTAATAATAGCCATTCAACTGATTCTACTCCAAGGTCATGTGGTATTGATGTATATCAACTTCTGACATCGATGGTAAACATTAGGTCATCCTGTTGAAGGGTTGTAGAATTGAATTTTTGCAGGAAATGAGTAGTGTCGCGGGTGTATGTAGGGGTTTTCTGAATAAGAGGCTGCAGGAAAAAATCAATGTAGATACCTAGCGGTTGGTTAATGCTTTCCATGCCTGCAAATATCAGTCTACCTGGTGGTTTAGTGGTGTCTTTATGGATCTTTGGTAATGTATAGAAGTTAGGAATCCTGGGGTGGTTATTGAACAAAAACTTCTGTGTGTGTTCATTGATCCATTCTAGCTCGAGAGCTTTATCCAATAAGGTCTTCAGATTTTGTTTAATTGCAGTAGTTGGGCCATGATCCAGAATGGCATATATTGTTCTGTCTTGAAGTTGTCTGGTGCATTCCATATCGTAATCAACCGAATTCTGGATAACCAATGCTCCTCCTTTGTCGGCTGGGCGGATGGTTATGTTTTTGTCACTGTAAAGATCCTTAATCAGTCTCATTTCATGGGGTTTCAGATTCTTGTGTGGAGGGGTTTTGTAGCTAATACGTTATAGATCACGGGTTACTAGCTTCTGAAAAATGTCAATAGACGGGACTGTAATTGGTGGTACAAACCCACTTTTTGCTCTGAATTCCTGGTAGTCAGGGCTCTTAGGTGGATTGACTTGAGTTTCTAATTCTTCAAAGAAGACCTTTAGCTTGAGTTTTCTAACAAACTTATAAAGTTCAATCTTTGTGTTGAACAGAGTGGTTCCGTAAGTAGGTACGAAACTCAGTCATTTTTGTAATTTGTCTTCCTCTGCCTTACTTAGTGTCCGATCAGATATGTTGATAACTAAGTTTTCCTTAGTTGAAGTCGCGTTTGGGGTTTGCTCAGCAACATAGTAACAACATTCATACTATTATACCATGATTTACCTTTAGGCATTCTATACATTTGTACCTTGGGGGTTTCACACACCACCACATCTTGTTGTTTAATTCACTTTCACCCTCTATAGCACACATGTGATCATATCTTCATTTTAATTCACAATAAACGCACAGGCTTGATTAGGTCTCTGGTTTCGACTGCGAGCCCATCTCTGGGTCATTCGCTACTGTGTAATATTTACTGATGTGAGATTTTCCGTTATAGTATTTCTTCTATTTCTGTGTATTTCATTTTCTGTGATTTTTGTTTTTTATGACATCACAATTCTTCATTTCCATACGTGAGGCCAGATAATTATCTAAAACTGTTCATATCAAGCCCACAGGCTTGATTGCACACTCTGATTCTCATTGCGCACCCATTCCGGGTTGCAATGCGGTCACGTGGCATTAAAAGGAAGCGTTACCTTAGCAACGCTTCGATGCGATAGCCGCAGACGCGTTCGCGCAAGCAACAGGAGAACATCTCCTCTCTCGTATTACGAATGGTAAGCTTGCACTCTCAATCTTGCTCACACATTCTAAACCCCTCCTAATTACGGACTTTTACTGATTCCAGCCCATTTGTTACAGGCTGGTTTGCTGTGCTGATATTTGTCAGGCAGTTTTTGGAGTACCACACGGATATATTGTGCCACATATTGCATACAACTGATATTCAGGTAATCTGCCTTCCTTGATTGGCTTTACGATTGATTATTTACAACACAAACTCATCATTTTTTATCTTGTTTTTTTTCCCATATTCTCACCTTATTCTCCCACTTCTGAAACCACAACTGTATGGTATGTTTTTGACTTTATTTCAATTATGTATGATATGTATGTGTCACTTGACATATGTGAATTTGTTTCTTTGAACTTGTATGTCTTACCTTTAGACTGGCCGTGATGAAGGAAATTCATTTCCGAAACGCATTGGCAATTTGGTCTGATTGATAAATCAATTGTGGCAAATTCTTCCTTACTAAGAGAATATTAGTGACTTCTCACTTAGGAGATCATTGTTTTTGATAAAATTGTTTTGAAGAACAACTGAAACGTAATGTGTTCATCATTTTTCAAGTAAAGGCAACTTTTTTTACCTTAGAGTTTAACTTTTGGTAAATCTTGACTAAGTATATACCCAGGGTTTTATGGAGAGCGGCTATGTGACCCAGTATTGAACTTGGTCTCCTGCTTCACAAGGCTGTGTGCTTGCTCCATGGTTGCTCAACCAATATATGTCAGATGTGGAGAACTGTTTGTCTGATGGTGGCTTAATCCCCCCCCCCCCCCCCCAAAGGTAGGGTCGGCGAAAATATCATGGTTGGCCTATGCGGATGATGTCTTGTTTTGGTCTACAGAGACTGCTAAAATCATTCGCAGGGTATGCCAGAGACAGTGGTCTCGCAATTACCCCCAAGAAAACTAAAATTCTTGCGTATAGGAGGAAAGGCTAAAAAACAGCAGTATTAGTTGGAACCTTGAAGGGACCCCTATAACAACGAGTCCGGGGTTTGTATACCTGTGGTTCCATTTTGAGGCACATAAAGGTCATAAAAAAGGGCTAGAAATTCTGCTCAAAAAAGCTGCGCAGCTACAGAGCCAAATACAGAAAATAGATTGTAAGTTTGGCAGATTTTCTATTAAACCGCCCATTATGTTTTTCGGAGGGAAAATAGATCCCAAAATAACCTATGGCCTGGAGCTGCAAGATGAAATAATATTCAACTCATTAGATTGATTAGAGGGTAAATTATGGAGAAATATTCTGGGAGTAATTAATGCAGTGCCATTAGTGGCAATAAGGTATGAATTTGGGGCTATTTCCTTACAAGCACGGGTTGAGCGGCGCTTATTAACGCTTATTTCCAAGCTTATGGCTCCCAGACCTAACTCTTTATATCAAGCGTTACGGGTCTCCTTTGCTACTTCACAAAATTCTAAAAGCAAATCCAACTATCAGGAGCTTTTTGCATCTAGATGTGAAACTATTCTGTCTAGAGTTGTCTCTGATCTGGAGACCCTAATCACTAATCCCCTGAAGGTAAAACGATGCTTGCTAGATTATGATTGGATTATCACAATTTGATATAGGATATGATATGGCATTTATAACACAGATATACACATTTGTTTCAAGGCACGACAAGGGAGTAGAACAGAGGGAAGAAAGACTGCGATCTCACTAGGCCAGGTGACATTGAGATCGCGAAAGTGCAGGGGAGGGGCGGTGCAGTACACAAGATGAACAGTAAATAAATAAGAACAATAAATTAGAAGTACGGCCAGCTGGTGGCAGGTGCCAGGCTAAGTGCAGACATCAGGTGTCGAGTGCTGGTAGGGGGCTGTAGTTATACAGAAACAGCACCAAAGTGCAAGAGTTCCCAGGGGGGCAGTGCGTGTGTGCAACTGGTGGGGAAGGGACCTGGGCCCGAGAACAGAGGGTAGCCAGGTGACCAGTGCAGTTTCAGCCAGGAGTTCAGCAGGGGAGAGCAGGGGAGAAAGCAGAAGCAAAGAGGAAGGTCTTGAGGTGCTTTGTGAACCGAAGATAGTTCTCCTCAGTTTTCAGAGAGGCTGATCAGGGGAGGCCCCAGCCGAAGAAAGAGATCTACTACCACCAAATCGTTGCTTGGAGAGGCGACTGACCCAGAGGGAGTTGAATAGACACTTTTCATTCATATCCATCAATGAGTCACCTCGTACATGAGCATAAGCGACGATGAACTCTCTCTTTAATACCAACACAATCCCCTAATCAATATCCTAGAGGGTTGCTATTGAGGTTGCGATGGAATTTTCTTCTGACTAAGAAGTACATTTTAGAAGAGGGCATATCTCAAGCAATTAGATGCAGTGCAGATTTTGCAGTTTGGTTCCAGAAACGTTTATGCTAGACTGCGTAGAGCTAACAGCGCGCAGGAATAAATGTCCGTTACACATCTTTAAAAAAAAAATCACTCAATATGTAAGACAGATAACATTTGGAAACGATGCCTAAATGTACAAAACGTGCATGAGGGATGGGCCGTGGTGGGCTTTATAAAAAGTCTCAATCTACTGTAATCCTTGAAGCAGTTTAAACAATTTAAATAACTAAGTCTCTCATATGCTTCCGCTAATGTTCTTGTTATGCCTGGTTGAAATCTCAAATGGGAGGATCTATGTCTAAGCTCTACTTCTGTCTCTCTGAGCTTATTTTAGGATTTTTCTTAACTGTTTAACTGAATTCAAAATATTTTTAGAATGAGGAAAATAAGCTTAAGTTTGAGAATACGTATATTGCTCTGTATTTATATTTTCTGCAATGAAATGAGTTTTTTTATTGTATTCTCTTCTTGCTATGTTTCGCTTTTATATATTTTTTTCATTGGAAAATATTTTGTAAAGGTTTAATTTAAACCAAATGCAAATAAAAAAATAAAAAAAGAATCACTCCTAACAGTTTTATCGTAGCAATTTGAAAATGAGGATTCAATGCCATAAAGCTCATCATTGGGTTCTATGGGGGAGGCATGGTATCACAGGTATGACACTGACACAAAACGTACAATTTGTAAAACCTTTATTAAAGTTTCTGGGTTTGGAAAAACTCCTACTTTGCCCTATAACTAGGATGGGAGTAGTCTCGACCATCAAATCATAAATAAAACAGTCCTAGTTGAGTCCGTCAAACCAAAATGGCCTATACTAACAAAACACAATGCCTGCTCTATTGCTTATACAAAAACTGTGTAAAGAAGAATAAGTATGCAAAGGAAAATCAGTGTTTAAATATAAAGAATAAATGTGGCTGAGTCAGCTCTCTTCCCCACGTTAGAGAGCACGGAGTAAGGCGGTCCCCGTAGGCAGGATGACTACACTCTGGCTCAGGTTCGTAACACAAGGCAGTTCAAAAAGTGGATCGAGGCCCGACTGGAAATTCACGTTAATGTCTTTCCTTCCAACCTTCGAAATGCAGTTCAAACACAAAGTTCACACCGGTCCCCCTCAGTTGGGCTCGGACCTTTAAAAACATAAATTCAAAAACACTCGCAAGGGCTCCCTTTCCCAAGCTTAATTCAAGGGGTTTCCTTCTCCTAACTTATTACTCTTCCGGTCTCCCTCAGTCGGGCTCAGACCGTTACCTGATGGCGAAGACTTTCGAATGTGCGTGGCTTTTACTATAGACCTCCACAGGACCACTTCGACTTTCCTTTCGGCTCACACACTGTATTGTTTGCCCCAGTGCTTCTTGGTCTCAGTAGTTCTATGTCATAAGCACCAAAGTTGAACTTCCACCTTTTTATTCTCCCCTTTTTTCAGATTTAATTTTGATCACTTTGCTTTTACAGTTCATTCACTTTATCGCTACAAACATTTCACCTTTCACTGAGACTTTCGAGTGGGCTACTTCTTTTCATCGGACCACCCTGTTACCCAGTATCACTGGTTTCACAGCTATCCTTACTTCAAAGTTAATTCGCAGGTCTGCCTTTCTTCGCATCTCATCCAAATGCATGCAGCCTTCAACTGCGCAATATAATTTAGCAACTTCAGTCTTTCCTTAACACACACCGGCCTCTCATGTCGCTTGTCAACTCACCGGCTGTGTGCGTTTCTTTCTTGTCTTTATAGTTTTTCAATTCACGAGTGAAGGTTAGTACCATAGGCTTGGCCTTGCCTCCGCAACTCTGTCATTGACCCGGGAGGGCAGCTGGCGTCCTAGAAACACAATGCAGCCTTCTTGTTCGGGATACAGCATTCTCCATGTGTCATTTGCGGCCTTTTGAGGCAACAACCTCATGCATGGAACTCCTGGGGTTCTCTACCCTTTGCCCCATCCCTTGGTCTGTTGATCGGCTCCAGTAGGTTCGCCTTCTCCCCAGAAGTTCTGCTCTTGCTCGTGTTTCACATTACTTAGTGTCTCTCTATGTTCCGCCTGTTATCCGTGTGAGGAGAGCTAATTGGCATCAGATGTATGCACTTAAAATCAAGTGCCTGACCTGATTAGCGGGACATACCCAATGCGATATGTAAGGGTTAGCTACTTTAGTCTCAGTCACCCTCTGCTTTGGCCCAGTGTTTGTGTAGAAAGGGGATGGGGAAGTTGGGACATCAGAGAATCCTATGAAACAAGACGTGACATGGGCACAGGAAAGGGGGAATACTGCGTCACACCATTGGGTGCCTCACCCCCACATCCCAAAGACCCCTCACCCAGGTGATCCTCCCGCACTGGTCCACCAACAGGGTATGGATCCAAAGGCAATGGCCGTGCCCTGCCACCTGAGAGAGAAATCCCTGGGGACTAGTAGGCGAGACGCCCTTTGGTCTCTCACAGTTCCAACATTGTGTGGGTCACCTCATGTAATGCCACTTATGGACCAAGGATCATGCAATGCCATCCCTACTAACCATACGATGAAATGACACTGTTGAACACTTTGCCATACAAAGTGCATAGCCCATAGCTGCTAAAAAACCATCATGTTGTTGAGGCAGACTTACACGCTGATGTTGTGGGATCACTGCTTGACGAGAGGAAGCCTTTCCATCAAATGACAGTACTGAAAGAGGGGATGATACCCTCCAACAATAAAATAAGCCTCATCCAGTAGAAAGGAGTGTGCAAGATAAACCATGGAAACATCCGATAGACTGGTTTATAACCAGTGCACTGCTCAATTCCTCATGGTGGATAGGAGGAGCAAAATAAAATCAGAACATAAGATTAGCTCTTCTGTGTCTCTCTGGGCTCACCCTGAGCCCTGTTCCTGCACCTAAACCTATACTGGCTTTGCTGTCCCCTTGAGTGGTCTTTTAAACACAGTAAGGCCTACTGGGCAAAGTACCCCCTCTACTGCCCAATTACTCTATCAACACTCACAAACAAAAGACTAACTGATCTCAGAGTGGCTAAACCTAGTATGTGCTGGTGGGACCGCCTATCTAGGTGAAAAAAGGGACGTCTAGGCATCTCCCTGACTGTCTAGTACCTCAGTGTAAGTACTCTAAAACCACTATGTATACAACATTTAAAACAATAGAATTAGGACTTGTAACTTCACCCAATTTTATTCCTGTACAGCCCAGTCTATCTTAAATTAAAAAGTAGTCTAACAAAAAAACGTGTAACAGAACTGTGGAACGACAACTTTTGTCGGAACACCCTCTAATCACTGAGCGGTTACCAGACTACTCATTTACGAAATTTGTATTAAAAAAGAACCGTAAGCGTGATTATTTGACGGATGAGAACATTTATTTCTGCTCATTCCCTCACAACGTCAACCGGTTTCAGTGGCGTTTACCTTATTGAACCACCTTCTTCAGGACAAAAACACACATATATATATATCTGTGATAGTTACCAGACCTTAATTTTTGTTTCCCAATGTTGCTAGAACAGTACACACACTTATTTTTGCTCTGGTTCATGCACTTGCCACCACTATTTTCTTTATGTGGCTGGTGCACATAGACTTATAAGTCAGATGCATAACGTCTAGTGTCTAGAACTGCAGGTTTTCCTTACAACGCAGCCAACTGTTCACCGATCTCAGAAATTGCTGAAGGGTTTGCAGCATCCAAGCGAGCGATGTGTCTGCAACTGCATCTCCCATTACATTGATTGAGTGGCCTTACAGTTTTGTTCCTCCGCCCAACTTTCTACTTCCTCCTGGTTCTAGTTGGTTCTTGAGGGCCTCCCTGTCTTCTATGTGATAGTCTAGGGAGCAGGTCTCCCTTTTTACTCCTCCTCTAAGGTCTAAGCCCATCCCCCTTCTGCTTTAAATCCTTTCTGGTGGTGTTCTTCCACTTCTGTGACTTTTCAACTTTCTCAACCAGCTATCCTCTTTGCAAAATTTCTCAAAGAAAATTACTTTCCAACTAGTCTAAGATATCTTCTCCTTCTGTCTCTTCAATCAACCTTACTTGTCTCCCTAACTAACCTATTGTCTTCCACTTTTCCCTTTCTACCAATGTCTGGTTCTGTCACCTTATACTCTCTCCTATTCTTGTTTTAGCAACCTCGCTTGTCTCTCTCACCGAGCTATAGTCTTCCACTTCCCCCCTTCTACCAATGTCTGGTTCTGTCACATAATAATCTCTCCTACTCTCGCTTTAGCAACCTCACTGAGCTGTTGCCTTCCAATTCTCTTCTTTCGCACAGCATCTAATCATATTGGGTCTCTATTATTCACTTCTACATATCCTTCAGCAACCTCCCTTGTAACTCTCACCAAGTGGCTGTCTTCCTATATTCCTGTTCCCTATTCAAGTTCCCAGGTGATGCCCCTCTTCTCAATCTCACACTGGATATCCCTGTCTCTGTTCCAAAATACTTTCTCTCACCTTTCCGGACTCAAAATGTTCCCCCTCCTCAAGTTTCAATAAAGCTTTCCTTATGCATTCTAGTTCCATATTTCCCTTCACAACCAACTCTGCCTCCTAAGAACTTTCTCTCTTGGTCTTCTCAACAATATTTCTTTCCAACTTCCCCTTCTAACTCACATTCAGACTCTTGCTTTGCACTTACACCAGTTTGTGACTTCACAAAAGTTACAAAATCCTCAAACTTCAATACACCTCTTGTAAAGCATTCCAGCGCCATACCTTTCTCTATCACTAAATCTGACTTTAAATAATGTTTGCCTGCTTAGATAAACTTCAAGGTTCTTCTGTTTACAGAAAATTGCCCAAAATGTCGCCCTCACAATTGCGACGGCCGAAAGGCCCGACTTATTTTTTTTAAACACCCCCTTTACACCGCATATATACGTGGGGGTGAATGGGACATTATAGAAATATGGGGGGAATTCAAGCGGTTTCCCCCGGCATATCTATGTGTTGTAAAGTGGGTTTAATTTTCGGCCGTCGCAATTATATGTGGTCGCAGTGATCACATAGATCCCGGTTTACCCATTACACAATCTTTTTCCCAGTTAAAATGATTCCTTTCTGTACACTACTTTCCCCCTCCTTAGAAGGTAACAAATATTCTTCTTGCACATTAAAATTGTAATTTATTTTTAGTTATGACCACCCCAGCCCATGATTCCTCCTCAGTACCTTGCATCAGTACCTGTATAATGAGCTCCTTCTCTGACTCCACTTTTGTTGAACAAGTCTTCCTGCTTGGGGCCTTGATGGATCTCCAGGCTTCAATGGGTCGTACAACATGGCCTTCTTGGGACTAAGGGAATGGGAGCTCACCATACCCCCCTGTCCCCAGCTCATTACCAGCCTTATATTGCCTGACTCCTCCAAGTACTTGAGGACCATTGGCAGATCAGGATGGGACTGTCACAAAGCACGTAGGATCAGCAACAGGAAGACAGAGATAGGACTGAAGTAGTGTTTATTATGGAAATGTATAGGATTTAGTCAAGAGATCAACAACTTAAAACAATGTTCAAAAACATCAACAAGAGGACGTCCCCTTGGGTTCAATAGTTCTTGCATTTGCAAATCTCAATCCAGGCTCCTAGCCCAGAGAGTAATTGGTTCACAGTCACACACAGTCCTGGGGTTACTTCTTGCTTGTCTGCTGGTTCATTAGACCTCGAAAGTGGTTGAAGCTGAGACTTGTGAAAGGCTAGAAAAAACCAGAGCATCCACAAAGGAAGCAAGTATCTTTTCTTTACTGTAGCTCGTTTGCTACCTCCCTAACCCAACATCCTAGCTCCATTTCCCAAAAACCCCAGCCCCGTCTTCCCCCTTGATGAGCCGCACCAGTCTCATGTCTTAAAGGACCTCCCTTTCTACTCCTCTGTCCTCTTCTCTACACTCCTGTACCTCCTTGATCTTACTTTAGACGTCTCGTGATGATTCCCTCTATTCTCCTGATTAATATTTTCACTGTTTTGTTTTCTTACGGTTTTTTAACAACCTCCTCCTTCATACACCATCCAACCTTTCCCTTGATGATTTCTTCTCCTCACAACTCCTTCCAACTTCCCCCACACCACCTGCCCCTCTCCTTCACACACCTCCTGACACCCATCCTTCACCACACACACACTGCCACAATTCTTTCTGATGTTCTCTTCACTAACATCTTCATAACTTCTTCCAACCAAACTAATATTCAATCGCCCGCCTCCCTTCCTACAACCCGCCTTCTGCACAGTCCGTCCACTTCCTTTCTCCTGACAGCCACACCCTCCTCGCTCCTCTTTCACAAACTTATAACTCCCACTCTGAAGCCAAGGCGTATGCAGCTTTTATTGAGCCCTTAGCCATCCTTCTGGGGGCATTCTTACTGTGAACAAGTGTACCTGCATGCAATAATAAACTAGGAGACAGGATTGAATTACTAGGTCTCTTTGCTTGTGCACACCTGCTAATGTGGGCCTGTGGCATGACTAGGACTGAGTGCTCATATTGCTAGTCTGTCATTTTAGATTGGGCATGCACGATTCGACTGCTGCCAGGCAGACAACCCTTGTGCAGCATCCATCGCCAGGGCTGTGGGGCTTACACCCTGCAACAACACTGCTGAACCACACACAGTGTCAACGGCTCAGCTAAAGGGAGTCTTGTGCTGCTCCTCTACCCACCATGCTGATCAAAAAAATGTTTTTGTTAGTATACCAGGCATCAGGACAGTGATATGAATTATACATTGGGGCATCCCTTAAAAAGGACAGCAATAACATGGGCATGCCTTCCCTGCTAAACATCTGGGGCACGGTGGGCTGGTATAGGGTGTCCACCATTTACAGCCGGTGGACCCAGTATCACACGGCAGGTGGTGGCATCACAAAAACCCAGGAGAATGGTGTCCTGTAAGATAGCTGACTACATGCTCAAGGGATGGGATATAGCGGTTACATGTTAAAGGGGTACGACGTCCTTTCATCGCAGGATTAACGCTCGCTGGGCTTTTCTCAGTGGAAATTCTATCGGAAAATAATACTCTGCACATTTTTGGGGGGCTACAAATAAATATATATGGGGTGTGGTTATTCAGGTATGTAAAAACATTAAAGGGTATGAGGGATTGGGGCGAACCCCCCCCGCCAAAATGAAAATAAAATAAATTCAATTTGTTTTTGCAATGGAATTTCCACAGAGAAAAACCCAGCGATGGTTATTTCCGCGATGAAATGACATGGAACCATTAAAGGGAAGTGAGGAAGGTACAAACCTGCAGCTAGCTTTGGGAGAACATACCAACTACTCAGAAAGAGTCTGCTTTGGAATACTGTACAGCAGTGTGAAACCCCACACCCTGTCATCCCCTCTCTAGAGCAGGCACAACCCTTGCTCATGGGTAGGTAAGGTTCTTTTACATGTTATGGGGGTACTAAGGGAGAATCAGATGTTTTCCCTGGGAGAAGTGCTACCCTACTTTCTGGCACTATTAAAATTCAGGAGAAACTTGCTAATTTTCCAAAGAAAAATTAAGCTGTTACCATTCAGAGAGAACTTTTTTATTTCCCTTGAAGAAATGTCGCTTAGTCTGTTCAAAGAGGACTTGCTGTAAAAGTAAACTCATCCTACAAACTACAGTGATTGACAACACAAAGTCTGCGGGACCACCTGGTTTTTACCCGCCGCCAACACACAGGAGCTCTGTAGTCAGCAATGTGGCCGTAATGGCAACCAGAACAAAAACAAATCCAATATGTCAGACTGCACTAAAGCATGCCTGCCAATAACGTACATCTGAAAGGTTGGTAGTTCCTTGGCAAGTGAAACAGTCAAAGTGCTTGCTCGCTGCACCGTTAGACGTGCAATCAATCTGTAAGAGACCCTCAGGAAAGTTCACCAGAGTATAAAGAGGGGCAGGTGACAGAGTGGTATGGAACTTGGAGGCATACGATGAAGGCCAGAAGGTTGCAGAGTAATGAGAAATACAGAGAGGAAGTGAACAAGGTGAAGATGTGTGGAAAGGAGGAGATGATAGCGGTGATTACAGGGAGAAGTGCAGATGGAGCTGAACAGCAAAGAGTAGAACAGAAGATCAGAAGTAGACTAAGGAGTGGAGCAGAAAGGAGGTGAGGAAAATGGCAGAAGGTGTATGAGAGGTAAAGAAGAACCATGCTGAAGAGGAAGGGGTAACCTCACAAACAGAAGGAGTGAAGGTAAAGAAGGCAGAGAGGGGCAGAAAAGATGAGGAAGGGAAGCCATCAGATAAAGTGACAGCATGGCAAGTAGAGTAGGTAACAATAGAAGGAGAAGAGGAGGGTCGAGTTGAGCCTATCATTAAACCAGCGGAGGGCGAGCAGAGAGGCATTCACAAATCCACACTACATTCTACCAAAAAGAGTCCCTATGAGCAAGGCAACGAGTATGTGATGCTCTCCACTTTTGAGGGAACTCTCGCTCCTCGATAACTCGAGTAACAATGTAGGATGGTGGACTGATGCGTAGATGCCTTGACCCGTGGACAGGGAAGGGGCTGGCCAAGATCAACTCTGGGACAGGTGAACTGCATGCTGCATACTGAGAAGTTAGCCAGGACACAAATGACACACACAGTATCCCAACGTGTGTAGGACCCTCCTTTGGGAGTGGGGGGGGGGTGGTGGAGGTGTGGCAAGCAGGGAGAGACCGTACCAGTAAAGACAGCCACCAATACCGAACCTGCACTCCGGAATCTCCTTAGGCTAGATAGAGGGTGGACCGTGGGGTCAAGACACTATATTAAGAAGGGCTTGTTGCAGAAGGTGGTGCAGGAAACCAGAGGGGAGGATCCAGGAGGTTGGGAAGGGCTAGATCCCAGAGAGGAAGAGTAACAAAGAGTGGGAAGCGGGAGGACGGGGGGGGGGGGGGAAGAGAAAAAAGAGAGAGAGAGAGAGAGAGAGAGAGAGAGAGAGAGAGAGAGAGAGAGAGAGAGAGAGAGAGAGAGAGAGAGAGAGAGAGAGAGAGAGAGAGAGAGAGAGAGAGTGAGTGAAGGGCAGAGAGTTAGAGACACCTAGAGGAAGGAAATGAAAAGAGAAGGTAGGGAGGGTGAGAAGGAGAGAAGGCGAGAAAAGGTGACTAGGGAGAGTAATGCCCCAGAGCAGTGGTATTCAAACTTTTCATACTGAGACCCCCCCCCCCCCAAGCCTCCCCTTGAGTAAAGATACTGTTTCTGGGACTCCCTCCCCTAGGGGCCCAAATGATGTCCGGGGGAGGGGTCTGGGACACCCCCCTGCACATCCATCGAGCCCCTAGAACAGCCAACCCCCAGTTTGAAGGCCACTCCCCCAGAGGATGGAAAGAGCAAAAAGGAGAGGGAGAGCAACCCCTAGAGGTTTGGGGGTTATGGGGAATCCAATAGGCTGGAGAGGGGAAGAACTAGGAGGCCACAGAGACTGTGGAGTGAAGGTGGCACTGGATGTAGGGGTGCCTAGGGTGAAGGAGGGGGGCGCTACGAAGGAAATGGTGAGGGTGAGGAGGTGGCGAGAGAGGCTAAGGAGCAGAGAGAGAGGATTCCAAGAGAAGGTGGCGAACAAAGTCGCATAACAGGTGGTGGGGGAACTAAAGGTGAGGAGAGTCCAGGAAGAGGTTTTGAAGATGCAGGCACTTGACACATTAATGAAACGAATATCTGAAGAAAAGTGCTGGACAGGAGATGGAAATAGGAGTTTGGAAAACAAAGAGAAAAAGAGGAAGTTTGGAGCATCGAAAAGGAGGAGTTGGAAGTGGTGTAGAAGACAAGACTAGAAACTAGAGTCAGCAGGGAGGCATTGATAGTAGCAGGAGTGGGCAAGAGCAGCTGACGACTAGAAATAAGGAATGGAGAAGCGATAAGAAGGAGGTGGTGACCAGAGGGAGATACCAGAATAGAGGGGGGCTGGTTGACACGTAAGCTCATGAAGAGAGTCCTAGCTTGGTGGAGGAGTAGTGCGCAAACAGGTCTCCGAGGGTCTACCAAGGGACCAAGAACAACCCCAGGTTCCCACGCGATTCTGCAAAAGACCCTGAAGCGTTTTACACGGAGCCCGTGTTTTGATGTCCCAATGCACTAGTGTTTTTGTGTGAAGAAATTGCAACATCCTGACAAAGTTTATAGGGTCAAAACAAGCAAAAGCCAAAAATGAAATGTGGGGCAATCAAAACCACAAATAGAGCGTCACCTTTTCCGAATCCCAACAGGAACCCAGAGCCTATGGGAGAGCGGGAAGGAGTGAGAACGATGGTCAAAGAAAAGCTTGAATTGTTTTATATTATTCAGTTTACCCACAGAGTGATCCAGGGTTAACATAATTCCCTTGTTTTTCTGTTTGAACAATATCCCGGGAGGATAGCTCAGTAGCAACGTGCACGCCTTTGAAGCAAGACGACACGAAGCAACACAAGTTCGATCCCCGGGTCCGCGCTTAGAAACCTCTGGGTGTTTAAGCGCGTTATAAATACGCAAATAAGACAAAAAAAATCAATTACGCAACTAAAAAACAAAAACAATTCCGGTAACAGCGCCTCGATGCCTGCCGGCTGTGTGACTGCTTTAAAAATGTAAATGAATAAAATAAAATAATGGTATGCATGTTGGGAACTCCACATTTCCTCTTAATGACCCTTTCAGGTGTCTCTTGTGCATCAACATTGGTTCAATAGTCACTTTTTTTAAAGAGGCAAACGCCTACCAACATTTTGCCTTTCTGTGTGCATACATTTACCTGGCCTTCAAAATCAATACTATGAAAAGATAGGAGTCAGAAGCTTAGTCGACATTAGTTATGCATTCAAAGAGTATGGAAGAGTATTTTTTAAGGCGGAACAGAGTTTTTTTTTCTCCATTTGTGCCCACTTTAAGACAATTGGACTAAGAAAAACAAAATCGCAGAAGCTTTAACAGTATAAAAACAAAAAAGACTCTTGCCTACGTTTGGCATGGAGGTATGAGACAGTGCTCTGATATCATTGGATCCTAACCCTCAACACCAACATCACTGTAGGCCAGATTACCCCACTCAGCTGGACAGACCACCACTGCATAGAATTCACTATCACAAGTGACGACTCTTGCATACCCAAGAATATAATCATGGATACCATCGAAAGTAGAAACTCTAAAAAGCTCACAGCTGAAAACCTCGACCCCACCCTGAACAAATTCCTAGATACCCACTCAATCCACAGCAATGACCCAACCACTATCGCTGAGTACTACCACAAATGCCTCTCCACAGCGATTGACACCATAGCTCCGATCACATCCAAACTAAAACGCATCAATAAAAAATCTAACTTCTGATTCAACGAGGAACTAATCGCCCTTATAAGGAAAAAACACTCCCTTGAGCATGCCCACAACAAACATCCGTTCCCGGACTCAGCCAAAGCATTCAAAGACGCCAACACCCTCTATAAATCAGCTATCATCACCCATAAAGCTAACGCTTACAATGTTCGCATTAGCAATGCAGCATCAGATTCCAAAGAGCTCTTCTCTATCCTTAGAGAACTTGAAAATCCACTTCCGACCGACACACCCACTAACACAAGCAAAGAATGGTGTACCACCATACAAGATGCTCTTGCCTCCAAAATCACAATGTTGCAAAATAAAATCAACTCCAAAAAACTACTCCTAGCAACCAAGAATTCCCCCACCCCTACTCCGTGTACCCCATCCAATGACAACTCCAAACCCCCCTTTCAGTTCACACCAGTCACCCACGATCTCGTATTGGGCACTATCTCCAAACTAAAAGCATCCAACTGCAAAGGAGACACTGTCCCAGCCAAACTAGTCAAAGCCTGTGCACCCACCCCGACCCCCCTCATCACTAAATTTGTCAATGCCTCTTTCAACTCCAACACAGTCCCGACCTGCATTAAAGAAGCCTTGGTTACCCCGCTTCTAAAAAAAACAAATCTAGACCCCACCATTCCAACTAATTATCGCCCCATAACCACTGTCCCATTTTTACTCAAAATCATCGACAAACTAGCCTACAACCAAATTCAAACCCACTTAGAATCTAACCAGCTCCTAGGTACCAGACAATCAGGATTCAGGCCCAACCACAGCACTGAAACAGCTCTCTTGGACCTCAAAATCCAGATGGATGCCATCAGAGATTCAGGGAAACTCTGCATTCTCCTGCTGTTGGACCTTTCAGCCGTGTTCGACCTGGTGGACCATGAAAACTCTGTAACTCACTTGCCCGGGAGTTCAATTTCTCCAGGGAAACCACTGGCTGGGTGAAATCCTTCTTAACCGACCGCACCTCCAGAGTGTCCATAGGCAAAGAAGCAGCCAACCCCATCGCAGTCCCCATAGGAGTACCTCAAGGCTCATGCCTTTCTCCCACGCTGTACAACGCATATACCAACTCCTGTTCTCAGCACTTGACAATATGGGTGTCATATACACTAATTTTGCAGATGACACCCAGATCCTCATACCTCTTACAGGCAACTATGACCAGGATACATTAACAATCAAAATCTACGTCATCATACAAAATTGGATGGTATTAAACAGTCTATGTCTTAACGATGAGAAGACAGAAATCATCATCGTATGATCTCCAGCCAAAATAGCAACCCTTCAGCCAGAATATTCAACCATCAATATCGACAGTACCAATATCCCAGTATCGAAGCAAGTAAAAACACTTGGTGGTGTATATCGATGCTAGCCAAATGCAACTTTTGCAAAATAAAGTCCTGAGGGCAGCCCTAGGCTTAAAAAAAAAATCAGACCATATATCCAAGACCAGGAAAGATGCCCACTGGCTCCCTATCAAAGCCTGAATTATCTTTAAAACATTATGCATCACCCACAAATGCCTCACCAAAAAAGGACCTATCTACCTCAATAATACTCTGCATCCCAAAACCGACATGAGATTACTTAGATCCAATGACAAATTCCTCTTGGACCCCCCCCCCCCCGATTCAAAACCACTAGAGCAGGGGGCAGCAGCTTCACCACTTTAGCCCCCAAACACTGGAACTCCCCACCCATTAACATCAAAAAGCACTCTCATTCACGGTCTTCAATAAACAGTAAAAAACATGGTTATTCAACCAATATTCGCACCCAAAGATAGGACCCCGTCCATCGTATACGGTTGTGAATATTTAATCCATTGTAGATTGCTGTGAATACTCTAATTGTGAATACTCTGTCATTTATTTTTGTAATGTAATGTTTTGAATTTTACTAATTTCTAAGCTGTCTTATAAGCACGCCGTGGCACCCGAGGGTCTGGGCGTGTAACAAATATATAAAATAAATAAAAAATAAAATAAATGACACCCGTGGGCCTAATGATCTCATTGTGGCATGCCTTGCTCCACTTAAAACTGCATTGTTTATGTTTGGATTTCATTGACTCGATTAATCTGTTCATGACAACTTAACTCTACTTTGCCATGCATGCAGCCCTACAGATAAGGGGTGTATTGGCTACGATAAAAATAGGAAAATACTTCAAAAAATAAAAAAAGGAGCACATATATTCCCAACAAAAAACATGAAACAAACACGTAGAACCATGTGCCGCCCCGCTCACCCACACAGATACGCTTGGTCAGTAGTGCACACAGTACCACAGAAAGAAGAAACTATTATTAGTGCCGGATTGTAAGAAGCAAACATGCATCTTTTACTGTGCATGAATATCTAGGGGCAAAGAAATAATTATTACTAATACAAATCTGTGTTCCAGTTACAACATAATTTTACCTGCTTATAAAATACTCCCATTGGCAATTACCTTTTTACTCCCTAAAAATTAATTTGACTCCCAATTTAGGGAGTAAACTACTCACACTTCCAAATCTTATCTGGAGCACTGCATGCATGGACTTAGTACCTGTGTATAGTGCGTCTTCTAATGCCAGGATGTATTGCATTTTGGTAGTTACGTTGCCCTCTTCATTCTCATTAAGGAGGGTATATCAAAAGGGCACGCCAAGCACCGCCCATTCAGCTGATAAACTCTTGGTGTGATTTCCGCTTCCGGAAGGCAAAGTTGCCTGCTTACATTTACATCAGTTCTGGATCATCTACACGTGCAATTAATCATTCAGAATAGCTTTGATAACCCAAACCTTTTATTTAGCCACCAGATTTCAAGAGATATTGGTCAAACACCAACAAGACAAGAACGGGGTTCGCCCCAACATTGTTGTTGCATTATGTTTTATAATTGAGCCCCACTTGATGGTCATTACTTAAATAGATTGCTGTGGTCTAACATTACCTATATCGCCCCGGTCATTCTATTGCACAAAGTTCATTTGCAGCCAGGTCGTTATTGTTACGATAACGTGAACCCGGGCGATCAGAGATTAAAAAAAACTTCCTAGAGACAGCGAGTACAAGACAAAAGCAGAACGCTGAAGGAAATGGACTCACCTCTGTCCCAATCTCGTTCACTATGATGTTCATGAATTCGTTATCGCCGTCCTTCCTGTGACAACGGAAATAAAGAGAGATTTCAGCCATCATGTCAAAAAGAATCCAGAGACTTTGGAAGGCGGTTTTATTACCCGAAGTCCCTTTTCAGTTGTGCTGACCAGACAGAGGACGTACTTTTTGCACAACTTGATTTCTGCAACGCAGGCTCTAAAATCCCAAAGAGTGAAGCATCCGGGGTTAGTGTGAAGATTAAATGCTGAAGGGATGTACGGTGTAGTTTCTTTAGGCAAACACAGAAAAGACGTTGATTCTAGGGTATCCAGTTTTTTTAAGGGAGATGTTTCAATGCATTTATTTTTCACTGCCCAAATTCATAAACAAAATAATAACTCACCTAGAAAATATATATACTTGTAAAATAGATAAAGAAAGTGTACCTGGAAAAGGGGATAATGGTTTACTTGTGTGGAGGTGGTGGTGAACTCGTGTCTGTGAGGGGTTTCCCCGGGCATTTTGAGAAAGAACAATGAAAAACGGTAAACGCGTTAATAATAAAAAAAAAATGGTGTGGTAAAACAATACACAGTATAGACACATGAAGGATTCCAGTGTGTATGAAGGAATGTACCCAATCCAGTATGGCACCCACGGGATTGGAAAGTGTATCCACCCACTTACACACCCAGGCACCAGCTGAAACATGTTCTCCAATTCAGGTGACACACGTGTCCAACGGCATCCTTAGCATCGGCTTTTACTAGGCCAATTGCTTCCACAGAATGCTGGTGATATTCTAGCTTGTGTCACTGTACTCAGTTCTGGAGGTAAAGCCTACTTTAGGGGAGTCTTGTATGCGGTTGTCTCATGCCTCCGAGGAGTCATTTCCTGATACAGGCCACCTAGCCGGTTAGCAAGGGCCACTCCAGTCCAGAGGTAGATGATAATGCTTTACAAGACACACCCAAGTAGGGTTTACCACCAACAATTCTGTGGCCAAGAACATAATCAAGTACAAAGTTCTAGAGACTATTTTCACCATTTTGTGACTATTATGTTACTCCTTGCGATGACAAGGCTTTTGCCATTTGCATGGCCTCTTGGTGCTTCAGGTTGTTCCAGTTTTTTAAAAAAAGGTGGGGTGGCCGGTGGGTTAGTGGCAGTACAATGAAGGCCAGGTGTTGCCATAGCTATGTCCATGTGCGCATTTACTGTGTGTTTGAATTTTGATGGGCGATTGTCCTGACGAGCAGAAAAAGATACAGAGGCTCATTACGAGTGTCAGGCAGAATCACAACTTGGTGGGAGTACACACTCGTCTTTGGCGGCAACAGTAATTCTGTGTCTCTGCGACAATATTTGTGCCCATATTCGGTGGAATTACTGTTACACTGTACATTCGACGGTAATTCCACCGACAAAATTACTGTTGGCGGAAATAGCATTGTCACCGGAACAGGAAACACGGTAGCAGCCATTTTGAAAAACTCAATCTGATCTTAATCCAACACTTGCTATAGCCATCGAGACCCACAGGAGTGTGAAAACATGTCTCTGGACAAATCAAAGGGAAAGGTACCCGACCACAGGCTCAGGAAGCAAATGTTCAGCAAGGCGGAGTTGCAGGTCTACGTTGATAAGGTGGTCGCCCATGCAGAGGATCCGTTTGGCTCTAGGCACCCAAAACACTGGTGTAACAGAAGGCTGCTATCTGGGCAGCCATCAGCGACAAGGTCACAGCTGTGGACAAGGTCCCACGCAATGGGAGGACTGCAGGAAGAGGTGGAATGACCTCAAGGCCAGGGTCTGCCTTCTCCTGTACAGACATCTGTAGGCACCGTGGCTCCCCTAGTACTGACCCCGCAGGAGGAGAAGGCCAGCTCCATCCTCCACATGGAGGGGATTGAGGGAGTTGGGGTGTGGAGGCTGGTGCCAGTAGCACAGTTTAATCTGGTGAGTTTGAATGCTCCCCTTTTCCCCTGACAATGCACTGGCCAAATGACAATCGCAAACATGTGTCCCTCAGCTAGATGGGCCCAATGGACAGGGGAAGATGCCACCACATGCCAAAGGGTTGTACACTCTCAGCAGACAATACCTCCACCTTGCAGTGGCCACATGGAGAGGCCTGAAATCGACCATACCCGTCAGTCCACATGTGTAGGATGTCCCTCCACCATGTAGCATGTGTGACTAGCAAGCCAACGTACAAATATGCATGAGTAACAGCATGTTATTGTTCACCCAACAGGTTCACAGGTGACGCAGGAGGAGGAGGATGTAGGTCCATCCACACCCCATGGCCGGGGCTCCAGGACAACACCAACATCCACCACCCCTGCACCGCCCAGCGATGGGAAGGGAAAGAGGAAGGGCAGGATCGTAACACCAGGGCCCAGCAGTGCCACACGTGCCAGAGCTGGCATGGCACCCGATAGCTGCAGGTACTGCACCGCCAGCCCCTGCAACTGTTCCCCAGCAGCCGGTCACTGTGGTCGTAAGAGGGGAGACGGATGCAGGCAGGCGCGAAGAAGACACAGTGCCCCCACCCACCTGGCCCATGATACCCCCTCGTTACCCGATCAGGAGACCCAGCCACTTGGTCAGTGTGGCTAGGAGTCAGAGGGTGACAGTGATAGCAGGTTATCTGCCTCAACCTGCTTCAGCGCCAGCCCTCAACTCATAATCCATACATCACAGGATGCCATAGAGAGGAGGCTGTATGACATGGAGCAGCGCCAGGTGCGCATGGAGTCACTTGCTGATTTATAAGTCCAACACCTTCAAGCCATCCGTTACTGTGTACAGGGCACATCACGGAGGATAGTGAGGGCCAAAGAGCGGGTGCAACGGCAGCCAGCTACATCTGCCATCCTGATTGTTGTCGGACAGAGGGTGAGGAGATGACAGAGCATCTCAGCATTTGTCGAGGCAATGCAGGTCAGCATGCTCTTGGCCATGCACTGCAACTGGGGGCCTGAGTCAGACCAATCCACCTCTGTCACCCCCACAGAGGGATCGCTGCCCAGCACCCCTGGCACCGCTTTGTGCACAATCTGCCTCCAAAGGTGCTGGAGGACACTACTAAGGGCAAGGGACCACGCAAGTGACCGTACATATGTATATAGGCACAGGAGAGGGAGGTGGTGGTGTGGGGAGGGATGTGTTGGAGAAAGGGTGTATGCATATTTCAACATTAAATAGTTCACTTGAAACAATGCTTCGACATTCCTTCTTGTATACATGTGTTCAATTCTTGATGTGAATATATTTACAGTGGTGCGTAGCATGTGGATATGAATGTGCTCAAAAATAATTGTGATGAATCTGATGACATCATAACTCCTTTTCCAGGGGTATACTCGTTTTATGTGGCCAGGGGACAGCAGCCACTACCCGATCCTGACCCTGGGGGCGTCTATATGAATGAGGACCACATGGGGAAGGAAACCCTCATGGGGAGAACATGGCGTAATTGGAACCAATCACATACCCCCATTCTTTTAAGGATGGTCCCGCTCTTCCTCATGCTTTAATGGCATATTGTGTTACTGTCCCTGAACCGCTAACCAAGTCAGCTTCCAGTATTTCACAACACCCTCTAAAGACTAGGCTATTAACTGAAACGAGGAAGAAGTGGGGAGCAGTGATAAGTACTCCCAATGAGTTTCAATGTCACCCTTCTCAACATCTCATCAGAAACACTGCAACAAATGGGATAAGCAGAAGGCGAGGAATGATGATGATCACTCCCCACAAGAACCATGAACAGCAGTATAGTTGTTGGGAAAATACCATTGGCTTGACATGGTTCAAAACCATACCGGGAAGAGGAGAAATGAGTTCTCCATCCCACGGCACAGCAACGTACCGGTGGTGGCACAGGGGTCCAGACAGCTACGAGGTGCGAGAAAGGCAGCGTGGCGGGCAACGCGCATTGAAGAAGCTTGCAGAACGCTGAGCGTGAGCAAGCAAGTCGTGGTTCCTGAGGCCTGAAAAAGCTTGGATGCCATACGGAGTGCAGACGCTTACTGAAGACAACAACAGCAGGCGGAGCCGCGAGAGGCAGAGAAACACCAGACTTGGAGTCGGGAACACAGAGAAGCAACAAACAGAAGGCCAGTAAGTCCAGTTGCTGGTATGCTTAAGGAATGAGTTCCTGCAAGGACAAATCTCTCGATTCTCTAGTCGGCCTTCTGAACATAGCGACTCGTTCAAGGTTCCATTTCCTTCCATCTCTGGTGGATATGTGGTTGGTGCCTTTCTGCATCACTTCCACCGGTTCGCTGTACTTGGACCTTATGTGGCAACTATATTTTCACTAGGTATCTTTTATTGACCTCTGTTCTCAGAGTTGCCCTGCAAGAGTCACTAAATGCTTTAATTTGATCCTTGTTCTTTTGTATCCTCCAGATAAGTTCTTTCATGTCGATCCTGTAATCCTGCCTCATCTTGGATAACCAAAGGGGCACCAGGGTGGATGCAACGCTACTCCCCCTCAACAGTTGGAAATGTGACACATTGGTTACTGTGTTTGGGGTCAACCGATTACCTCCTATTGCTTCTCTAGTGGTTCTGTAGGTGTCCATCCCAGACGCTGCTGCCAGTTGCAAAGCTCCTTTTATGAATCTATTTGCCCTTTTGACCAGCCCATTGGCTTGGGGGTGATAAAGGGTTGCCTTAATTTGTTTGATATTGTGAGTGAGTTAGAACCTTTTAATTTCTCTGGAGACCAACTGAACACCATTGTCCGTCACCAGTATCCTTGGGCAAGCCTTCCCTTTGAAAAATAGTGTTCAGCACTTATACGACTGTGGCTGTCGATATATTGGATACAAATTCCACCCCAAACCATTTTGATAGGTAGTCCACTATCACTACACCATATCTGTGGTCGGGTGACATGGTATTTAATGGTCCTATGAAGTCCAGACCCAACTTTTGCCATACTCCTTTGAGCATCTCGGTGGGGGATCAACCTGGCTTGTCTAATTCTGAGTCTCTTATCACTGTTGATGCACTCATGGCACTGCTCAATCATTGCCCTGATATCTTGATCCATGCACAGTGTAAGGAACTCATTGTGGCAATAGTAAAGACAGACAAGTGATCACGATTCAAGGGTGTTTATTTAAACAATATGCAGGTTGGAAAAACGCCTAATCTAACCTAAATCTAAGATGGAAGCAAGCTTCGACCATCAAATGAAAAATAAGCCAGTCCTTGTGGCGAGTGGCTAAAGTAAAAGGGCCTATACTAAAGAAAACCTATTGCCAGTCCTTACAACTAATACAGAAAGAGTGTGGGATGGGGTTTTAAGTAAAGAAGAACAAGTTACTTACCAACTGTAACGTTCTTTCGATTGGATGTTCCTCCCACGTATTCCTCATCTTAGATATATCCTTACCTTCAGCATAGCTGCTTCGGAAATTTTTTCTCTCTCCACCAGAGGGCGCGCCACTCGAGGCGACGGCGTCGATGTCCCTCGGCGGCATCCACCGAGTGTCGACGTCATCCGTACTATAAATGCCTCGAGCGTGCCCATTGGCCTCAGTTCTGTTTTTTCGTATCAGAGCCCATGTATTATAAACAAAGGCGTGCCTCTTATTGGCCCAAGCCTTGAAAGAATGTAGAGTGTAAACCACGTAAACTGTACTGTGGGGTAGGATGGCAGGGTCGATGAGGAATACGTGGGAGGAACATCCAATCGAAAGAACGTTACAGTTGGTAAGTAACTTGTTCTTCGAATGGATTGTGTCCTTCCACGTATTCCTCATCTTAGATAGACTCCAAAAGCAGTTTTGTATTGGAGGCGGGAGTACCGATGCTTTTAGTCATGTACCGAATGTAGTACAGATTTGGCAAATAAACCTCCTTGAGATGTAGTTGAGTCCAAAGCGTAATGTTTGATGAAAGTATGCATGGATGACCATGTGGCTGCTGCACAAATATCTTGCACAGGGACACCCCTCTTAAGTGCTGTTGAAGTTGCTATGCCCCTAGTTGAATGGGCTCTTAAGCCCTCAAGGGGATCTTTTCCGGCTAGCCTATAACACTCTGTTATGGCTAAAATGATCCATCTTGATAATGTTTGTTTGGTTACGGCTAGTCCCAATTTACGGCCAGTGTATCCCACAAAAAGTTGATCACACTGACGTATCTTTGACAATCTTGAGATGTAAAAGATTAGAGCCCTTCTGAGATCTAGCCTATGCAGTCTTTCCTCTTCCTTACATGTGTGAGGAGGAGGGTAGAACGCAGGTAGAATTATTTTCTGTGACAGATGAAAGTCTGAAACTATTTTTGGCAGAAAAGATGGTTTAACTCGAAGGACAACTTTATCTTTATGAAAGATGGTGTGAGGAGGACCACTCGAAAGTGCCTGCAACTCACTTACTCTGCAGGCTTGTGTCAATGCAATTGAAAGTATAGTTTTAATGTAAGAAGCCTTAACGGACAAGAATGTAAAGGCTCAAAGGGTGCACATGTCAGAAATTTAAGTACCAAATTTAAATCCCACACAGGAACTTGAAAAGGTACTGGTGGAAAAACATTGTTTAAACCTTTTAGAAATTGTATTATTAAGGGTATCTTAAAATAAGATATTTCTTCTGATGAGCGCTTGAAGATAGATAGCGCTGCTACATATCCTTTTATTGTCTTAACCTGGAGCCCCAGATTAGCTAAATGTAACAGGAAAGATAATACCATTGGAATATCACATTCAAAAGCATCCACATTCTTATCCCTGCACCAGTTACTGAATTTATTCCAACGACACCGGTACAAAGATTTTGTTGCTGGCCTTCTGGCCGAAAGCAACACCTCCATAACATCATCCGGAAGGTCCCAATCCTTGTATCTCAACCTCTCAGAAGCCATACGTGAAGGTTGAGTATTTTGACCTCTGGATGGAGAACGTGACCTCCCTCTTGCGAAAGAAGATCCTCTCTTTTTGGAAGACGTATTGGAGGGCAGATGGACATGTCGAGAAGGTCCGGGTACCACGTTCTCCTGGCCCAATCCGGGGCAATTAGGATCATGGTTTTCCTGAACTTTCTCAACCTCCCGATTACCTGAGGGATCACAGGGACTGGAGGGAACGCATATAGAAGAGGAAATTCCCACTCTATTACAAATGCGTCTCCTAGAGCTCCTCTCGGGGGAAATTCCCTTGAGCAGTACAGTTCGCACTTCCTGTTGACAATGGTCGCGAACAGATCCACTTGAGGGGTTCCCGAAAGGGCGAAGATCTCCATAAGGACTTCCTGAGCTATCTCCCACTCGTGAGAGACTGTGCTCTGCCTGCTCAGAGCGTCCACCGCTGTGTTTTGCTCTCCTGCTAGGTGAATGGCAGATAGAGAGATCCCTTCTTGTATTGCCCAGAACCAGAGCTGCATTGCCTCTCTGCACAGTGGCAGTGACCCTACTCCTCCTCTCTTGTTGAGGTAGTACATGGCCACTGTGTTGTCTGTCATGATCAGGACATTCTTTCCCCGTACAGAGGGCAGGAAGGCCTTCAGCGCTAGTCTGATCGCCCTCAGCTCCAAAAGGTTGATGTGTAGTCTGGACTCCGATGGAGACCAACGACCGCTGATTGTCAGATCGTTGGTGTGGGCTCCCCACCCCGTGAGTGAGGCGTCCATCACTACAGTGATCTCCGGCCATGGCTGCCAAAAAGATTGTCCCTTGAGGATGTGTTCTTTGCAAACCCACCATTGTAGGTCCTGGGCTACTCTGGTTGGAACTTGCAAGAGATCTGTCATTTCCCTTGAAAATTGGGACCATTGAGTCCTGAGGGCCCATTGAAGGGATCTCATCCTCAATCTGGCCTCTGGCACCGGAAAAATGCAGGATGCCATGAGGCCGAGCAACCTGAGAAAATCGAAGGCTGGTAGATACTGGGCATTCTGGAATGTTGTCACCATCTGCAGAATGTGGTGAGCTCTCTCTTCGGGAGGCGAGGCTTTGCCCGAACGAGTATCCAAGACTGCTCCTATAAACTGGAGCTTCTGTGATGGTATCCTGTTTGACTTTTTTAAATTCAGAGAAAACCCTAGTTTGTGAAGGAAGTGGCAAGTCTTGGATAGATGATCCTGGACTTGTTCTGGAGAATGTGCCCTGATCATCCAATCCCAAATAGGGGTAGACATGAATCCCCCCTCTTCTGAGGCTCGCTGCCACTAGCGCCATCAACTTGGTGAAAACTCTTGGGGCGGAGGTCAACCCGAAAGGCAGAACTCGAAACTGATAGTGAGAGTTGCCAATCGTGAACCTCAGGTACTTTCTGTGCTTGAGATGGATTGGCACATGAAAGTAAGCATCCTGAAGGTCCAATGATACCAACCAGTCTTGAAGTTGGAGAGCCTGAAGGATCTGAGAAAGAGTGACCATCTTGAACTTGTCCTTCCTGAGGAACTTGTTCAAGTTTCTCAAGTTCAAGATGGGTCTCAGTCCTCCGTCCTTCTTTGGAATGAGGAAATATGGGGAATACCAACCCTTGTTCCTCTCCACTACAGGTACATGTTCTATTGCACCTTTCTGTAGCAGGGTTAAAACTTCCTGCAACAGGAGCGGGTCTGGATTTTTGGTAGAGTTCTAGTCCGGTGGGTGATTCTGAGGTTTCTTTAGAAAAGAAAGGCAGTAACCTTGGGATACTGTTTCCAGTGCCCAAACATCTGAAGTAATGCCCCGCCATTCTTTCAGATGCTGTGAGACCCTGCCTCCCACTGGGGTCTTGTGAGTCAAAACCTTAGAGTGGTTTTGCGGCAGCTCCAGCAGCGGCTGAAGGGACAGATGCTGCTGCTGGGGCAGATCTAGCACCTCTTCCTCGCCCCCGAGGAAATTTTCTTTGCCCCCTTTGATTGGCTTGTCCCCTTTCTCTCCCAAATGAGGAGTAAAAACGAAAGGGACGACCCCTCCAGGAAGATGAGCCTGTGTAGGGGCGTTGCTGAGGTTGTCGTATAGCGGCAGTAAGTGACTATGCCGCTGCCTTGGAGGTCTGCAGCTTCTCCAAACTTTCCTCCGCCTTGCTGCCAAACAACCTCGAGCCATCAAATGGCATGTTAAGGAGTCTAGATTGAACATCTGGTGCAAAACCTGACTTCCTTAGCCACGCAAATCTGCGTAGCACTGCGCTAGACGCCATGGAACTGCTGATACTGTCAGCCGTGTCCAAACCTGCTTGAAGGCATTCTCCCGAAGCCTCCTTACCATCCTTAATCATGGATAGGAAACCATCACTTTCCTCTCCTTCCGGGATGTGTTGAGCTGCCGCTGACATGCAGTCCCACAGAGTATAATTAAATCTAGCCAATGTACAAGATACATTGGTAGACTTCAGAGCCATGCTCCCTGATGTAAAGATCTTTTTCGACCAAGTATCTATTTTCTTGTCATCCCTATCAGGGGGTATAGTGGGGTATGCAGCATTTGTTTTTGATGTGGCTGCCTGAACTACCAGACTCTCAGGAGAAGGATGTTTACTCAAATACTCTGGGTCAGAGTTACAAGGTCTGTATTTTGCCACATATTTTTTATTTACTGCTGGACTAGATTCCGGTCTTTCCCAAGCAGCATTTACTCTCCTTTGCAGGGCAATATGAAAAGGAAGTATGGGGTCTGGTTGAGGACCTCCTGACAAAATATCTGTCATGTCATCATCCTGGTATACAGGTGCATTATTACCCCACCCCATAAACTCTGTTACTCTATTCATGAGTTTTCAGTAACCCAGGTCAGCATGTTCTGCTGGTTCTGGTCTCTCAAAGTCATATTCAGGAGATGTGTCTATTCCACTTGCAGACTGTAAACATTCATACAAATCCTGCATTTTTGATTGAGGATTTATTAATTCCTCTGGAACATCTCTTGTCCCATATTTTACCCCTGCTGATGTAACCTCAGGTTCTTCATATTCTTCATTTTCTGATGACATTTCTCCATATACCTATGACATAGTATGGAAAAAATCATGTCTGTTTTCAGGGTGAAATTTTTTCAGGAATATGTTTCAACCCTGTTGTCAACGTCGACAGAAGCGTCGATGGCGTCGAAGTCGTGGCCGTTACCTTCGATGTTGTCGAGGTATTTTTCGAAGGCACTACAAATGGCGTCGAAGGAATCTTCGAGGCACTCGATGTTGTTGAAGTAGTGTTCAAAACACTCAACGCCGTCGAAGAAATCTTCAAGGTCGTCGATAAAATATTCGACGTGACTTTTTTCTGTTGGGTCTTTATACTCGACAGCCTTCGACAGAGGCTTCGAAGATGTTTTCGTCAAAGTCTTCAATGACTTATCGACGTCGAAAGTCTTTTTCGTAGAGTCTGTCTTTTTAGGTGTCTGGGAAAAGTCCCTAGAAGACACCCTCGACAATTTCTTGTCGGACTTCTTACTTTTAGACCTTTCTCTGTCACTTTTGTGACTAGAGGCATGACCTTCAACAGACATTTTTGAGAGCTCTGGGCCGCGTTCTCAAAAATTTTCATCATGGACTCTCTAAATGCTTCCCACTTTTTAGGGGAGTCATGTTTTGTTGGACAAGTAATAACTTCCTCCGAAGTCGAGGAAGAAGAAGAAGAGGGAGATTGGTGTTGTCTCTTTTTCGCCTTTTTGGACGAAGAAGAAAAGAGGACTTCCTTGATCTACTCCTCGATCGTGATTTTTATGGTGTTTTCCTGAAGACTCAGCCGAGTCTTTCTTCCCTCTCGAAGAAAACTTCGAGGATTCCTCCCCCACCGCCAGTTTACCTCGTCTTTCTTTCAAGGCCTTGTGGGTCATGGATTGGCACGAACCGCAGTCATCAATCCGATGTTCGGACCCGAGACACCAGAGGCAGTTACGGTGAGGGTCGGTCAGCGACATTTTTCTGCCGCACTTTAGACACTTCTTAAACCCTGTTTTTGGAGTAGATGGGTTCGAGGAAGACGACATAATCGCTTAACACTGAAGCGCCGTTTTATTTCGATCCGAAGCGAAGCTAACGGAAAAACGGAACTGAGGCAAACGGGCGCACTCGAGGCATTTATACTACGGATGACGTCGACACTCGACGGATGCCGCCGAGGGACATCGACGCCGTCGCCTCGAGTGGAGCGCCCTCTGGTGGAGAGAGAAAACATTTCCGAAGCAGCAAAGCTGAAGGTAAGGATATATCTAAGATGAGGAATACGGATCCATTCAAAAGAAGTGTTCTCAAATTAGAAGTCAGGATGGGCTTTAGCCAGGGGTCTCCCCTACCCACGTTTTGTGCACAGGGTAAGGTTGCAGTCCTATGCACAGCACACACTAGAGCTTTCCCAGCACGAGCTGACAGTTGCTTTGCAAGTATCAGGTTCTTCCTTGGGTAAGTCTCTTTTCTATAAAAAGTATCTTGCCTCCAGGGATCTGATGGGTTCCAAAAATAACAAAACAAAAAGTTCCTTTCAAATGTTCGGTGGGTGATGCCTTCACCCCTGGGTCCCCCTCTTCCAGGCGCAAACACACAACGTGTTTCTAACAGAATCAGGACCTTCGAGGTTTACGTATCTTGTGGTCCCAAGGGTCTGATGCAACAAAACAAAAGTCCTATCTTGATTCCACTCGGGATGGTACTTTGTCACCCATGGGTCCCCCTCTTCTGGGTTTAGACCCATCTTGGATGTCAGCCTCCCTTCGCCGGGTTCACTCTGGCTTGTATTCCAAGATAGCTCTGTAAACAATCTTCTCCGTTACCTTCACGATTTTCTAATGTCCTTTTAACCAGTTCATGGTGAGCCTCCCTTTCTTGGGTTCACCCTTGTCAGCACTACTGTTCATTGAGGCATCAGGCTCTGCCCCTTTTATATACAATTTTAGAGTGATGGTTCTTCACCCCTGTGTCCCCCTCTTCTGAGCACAGACCCCTCTCGATGGCATCCCTCTGCGGGGTTATCTCTTGCCAATCCTCTCTCTCACTATGCGGGATTCGTTTCCTTTAGCTTTCAATTACTTGCCGGTCAAAGACTTTCGACTGTACAGCGGATGTTGCTCAACCTCTGTAGGACCACTTTGACATTCTTCTTGCGGCTATCGCACGGCCTTCTGGTTCTTGTAGTTTGAACGCAAAACGAAGGGGGATCAGCCCGAGTCTTTCACACGAGAACCCACTTGGCGCCGGAACACTCTACAGCTGGTCTTGAAGGTTTTATTTGCGTCTTGTAGTTTCACCACTGGGTCTCCCT